>NC_133170.1:66017954-66320984 GCF_040802235.1 Manis javanica | reverse complement strand
AAGCTCTCTGCGGCTGTGGAGGCAGGCGATGAGGCGGAAGTGAAACGTTGCAAGAACATGGAGGTCCTGTATGACTCGCTGCAGCTGGCACACAAGTGCATCCTCAACTCCTTCTATGGCTATGTCATGCGCAAAGGGTATGTTTCAGCCCAGGGTGGGTGAGCTAGAGACAGCGCTGGCCCCCACTCAAGCCTGAGGGCTGAGCTGGGGTGTCTGGGGGATTGGTGCCACTGCACCTGCTGCCTGAATGTTCTGGGCTAGAGGCAATGATTTGGAAGTTTCTGGTACATTTACGTGACAGTGGATGTTGTTGTTGGGGGACTGTGGAGAGAGTCTGAGCAATTGCTAAACACTGCCATGTGGCCAACAATGGGGTAAAGCCATCTAAGTCAAGAAGGCCAGGGGTGGGGGTCTTAAAGCTGAGGAAGAGGTGGTTCCCGGGCTCCAAGGGATGAGGCTTGGTGGGGCCAGTACACTCACTGGATGGAATAGCCAAGTGGGCAGGGCCTTGGTGAGAGCAGGTCTGGAAGGCCAGACTGTCTGCTGTGGTAGGAGTTGTGAGGAGGGTTGACGTGGCAGCTCTGGGGAGGGAAAAAGGTAGTGGCAGTGCTAGGGATCGGGTTTGAGGAGGGTAGTTTGGGGTTGCTCTTCAGTGGTGAAAAGGGAGCAGCAGAGGGTAGGGCTAGAACCTGAGCAGTTCCCTGGGAAAAGCAGGCTGACCTCAGTTTGCCCAGCACCTGTAGCTGAAACCTGACTCTGGAACAGCCAAGCCAGGTGGTATGTGGGAAACTGAGGGTGAATGTGGGCTTTGGGAGGATGGAGGAGGCATTAGATGGTGCTGGGGAGAGTGGGAGAACCCATGGGGACACGCAAGCGGACTGGTGTTTAGAGCCCTGCTGAGGCGGAGGTCATGAGCATTGTAGTGGCAGCATTCTGCATCCTTCTGGAGCTTTCCTTAGCCTTGTCCCACTCCTATAGCAGGGATGGAGGTGTCCTCAGTACAGACACGTTACCCTTCCTGCCCTCTTCAGATGTCCCCTTCTCCACGTTTTTCTCTCCCTGCCCCACCTCCTCTAACAAAGCATTGGAGGAGGCCCGCCCACCCAGCTGTGACTGTCTTTCCAGGGCCCGCTGGTACTCCATGGAGATGGCTGGCATCGTCTGCTTCACGGGGGCCAACATCATCACCCAAGCGCGAGAGCTGATCGAACAGATAGGGTGAGTGTGGTGCTCTTTGCTGCTGGGGTTGCACAGCTGCTCAGAGGCCAGGAGTGGGAAGGGTCAGTGCAGCAAAGATGTAATTGGAAATTTGTGGGCATTTCATTTTGTGGCTTCACAGCCAGGAAGGGCCTTGTTGTCTTTGTCAGGATTTGACATTGAGTTTTCCTACATGGGGGCCATAGCCCAGGGTCCCAATGGCCTTGTTCGTCTGTTTCTCTGAAGGAGGCCCTTAGAGCTGGATACAGATGGAATATGGTGTGTCCTACCCAACAGCTTCCCTGAAAATTTTGTCATCAAGACGACTACTGTAAAAAAGCCCAAGGTGACCATCTCCTACCCTGGTGCCATGTTAAACATCATGGTCAAGGTGAGCCTCGGTGTCCAGTGAGGAGCTGCCATCTGGGTCTGGGTTCTCCTTCCACACTGCACCCAGATTGCTTTGCTTTTAACTTTCCTTTTTGAACTAATTTTAGACTTACAGGAAAATGTTAAAAAATGGAACAGAAAATTCCCACATAACCTTCAGCCTGTTTCATCTATAGCACCTTCTGTAAACCACATACAGTTGTCAGAACTAGGCAGTTCACATTGGCACAGCATTGTAACTACCCTAGGCCTTCAGGTCTCCCCAGTTCCAAGAGCCCTCTCCACGTCTTGCCTGTCTGCTTAGTCCACGTGGATGCAGCCTCCAGTCAGGGGATCTGTTGACTGCCTCTCAGTTATTAGACTGAGGTTATTAGGTGTTTTGGAGGAATGCCACCAATGGGGTGCAGTTTTGGCATTCTGTTGCTATCTGGCATCAGGACTGTACCCTGGTGACTCAGTGTGGCTGCTATCTGCTGGCCTCCCCACTATTGTGCCATGGTAGTGGGTCAGTGGGGCCGACCCTGACAGAAGGTTTTTTGTTTTTTGTTTTATTTATTAATTTTTTTTATTTTGGTATCTTTAATCTACAATTACATGAGCAACATTATGGTTACTAGACTCCCCCCACCATCAAGTCCCCACCACAAACCCCATTACAGTTACTGTCCTTCAGTGTACTAAGATGCTATAGAATCACTACTTCTCTTTGTGTTGTACAGCCCTCCCCGTGCTGCCCCCCCCACCACATTATGTCTACTAATCGTAATGCTCCCTTTTTCCCCCTTGTCCCTCCCTTCCCGCCCATCCTCCCCAGTCCCTTTCCCTTTGGTACCTGTTAGTCCATTCTTGGGATCTGTGAATCTGCTGCTGTTTTGTTCCTTCAGTTTTTTTCTTTGTTCTTATACTCCACAGATGAGTGAAATCATTTGCTGCTTGTCTTTTTACGCCTGGCTTATTTCACTGAGCATAATAAACTCTAGCTTCATCCATGTTGTTGCAAATGGTAGGATTTGTTTTCTTCTTATGGCTGAATAATATTCCGTTGTGTGTATGTACCACATCTTCTTTATCCATTCATCTGCTGATGGACACTTAGGTTACTTCTATTTCTTGGCTAAGGTAAATAGTGCTACGATAAACATAGGGGTGCATCTGTCTTTTTCAAACTGGGCTCCTGCATTCTTAGGGTAAATTCCTAGAAGTGGAATTCCTGGGTCAAATGGTATTTCTATTTTGAGTTTTTTGAGGAACCTCCATACTGCTTTCCACAATGATTGAACTAATTGACATTCCCATCAGCAGTGTAGGAGGGTTCCCCTCTCTCCATATCGCCAACATTTGTTGTTTGTCTTTTGGATGGTGGCGATCCTTACTGGTGTGAGGTGATATCTCATTGTGGTTTTAATTTGCATCTCTCAGATGATTGGCGATGTGGAGCATCTTTTCATGTGCCTGTTGGCCATCTGAATTTCTTCTTTGGAGAAGTGTCTGTTCAGCTCCTCTGCCCATATTTTAACTGGATTGTTTGCTTTTTGTTTGTTGAGGTGCGTGTGCTCTTTATATATTTTGAATGTCAATCCTTTATTGGATATGTCATTTATGAATATATTCTCCCATACTGTAGGATGTCTTTTTGTTCTATTGATAGTGTCCTTTGCTGTACAGAAGCTTTTCAGCTTGATATAGTCCCACCTGTTCATTTTTGCTTTTGTTTCCCTTGCTCGGGAACATATGTTCATGAAGATGTTGCTTATGTTTATGTCTAGGAGATTTTTGCCTTTTTTTTTTATTGTTTTTATTTTGGGATCATTAATGTACAATTACATGAGTAACATTATGTTTACTAGACTGCCCCCATCACCAAGTCCCCCCGACAAAACTCATTACAGTAACTGTTCATTAGCGTAGTAAGATGCTATAGAATCACTACTTGTCTTTATGTTGCACAGCCTTCCCTATACCCCCACATACACGTTATACATGCTAATCATAATGCCCCCTTTCTTTGTCACCCCCCTTATCCCTCCTTTCCCGTCCATCCTCCCCAGTCTGTTTCCCTTTGATAATTGTTAGTCTATTCTTGGGTTCTGTGATTCTGCTGCTGTTTTGTTCCTTCAATTTTTTCTTTGTTCTTATACTCCACATATGAGTGAAATCATTTGGTACTTGTCTTTCTTGGCCTGGCTTATTTCACTGAGCATAATAAACTCTAGCTCCATCCATGTTGTTGCAAATGGTAGGATTTGTTTTCTTATGGATGAATAATATTCCATTGTGTATATGTACCACATCTTCTTTATCCATCCATCTGCTGTTGGACACTTAGGTTGCTTCTATTTATTGGCTATTGTAAATAGTGCTGCGATAAACATAGGGGTGCATCTGTCTTTTTCAAACTGGGGTGCTACATTCCTAGGGTAAATTCCTAGAAGTGGAATTCCTGGGTCAAATGGTATTTCTATTTTGGGGAACCTCCATACTTATTTCAACAATGGTTGAACTAATTTACATTCCCACCAGCAGTGTAGGAGGGTTCCCCTTTCTCCACATCCTTGCCAACATTTGTAGTTTGTCTTTTGGATGGTAACGATCCTTACTGGTGTGAGGTGACATCTCATTATGGTTTTAATTTGCATTTCTCAGATGACTAGCGATGTGGAGAATCTTTTCATGTGTCTGTTGGCCATCTGAATTTCCTCTCTGGAGAAGTGTCTGTTCAGCTCCTCTGCCCATTTCTTAATTGGATCATTTGCTTTTTGTTTGTTGAGGTGCATGAGCTCTTTATATATTTTGGATGTCAACCCTTTATCGGATCTGTTGTTTATGAATATATTTTCCCATACTGTAGGATGCCTTTTTGTTCTATTGGTGGTGTCCTTTGCTGTACAGAAGCTTTTCAGCTTGATGTAGTCCCACTTGTTCATTTTTGCTTTTGTTTCCCTTGCCCTGTGAGATATGTTCATGAAGAAGTTGCTCATGTTTATGTCAAGGAGATTTTTGTCTGTATTTTTGTCTAAGAGTTTTATGGTTTCATGACTTACATTCAGGTCTTTCATCCATTTCGAATTTACTTTTGTATTTGGGATTAGACAGTGATTCAGTTTCATTCTCTTATATGTAGCTCTCCAGTTTCGCCAACACCAGCTCTTGAAGAGGCTGTCATTTCCCCATTGTGTATCCATGGCTCCTTTATCGTATATTAATTGACCATATATATGTGTGGATTAATACCTGGAGTCTCTGTTCTGTTCCACTGCTCTTTGGGTCTCTTCTTATTCCAGTATCAAATTGTTCTGATTACTGTGGCTTTGTAGTTGAGCTTGAATTTGGGAAGCGAGATCCCCCCTGCCCTGCTTTATTCTTCCTTCTCAGGATTGCTTTGGCTATTCGGGGTCTTTTGTGGTTCCATATGAATTTTAGAACTATTTGTTCCAGTTCCTTGAAGAATGCTGTTGGTATTTTGATAGGGGTTGCATTGAATCTGTAGATTGCTTTAGGCCAGATGGCCATTTTGACAATATTAATTCTTCCTAGCCAAGCGCACGGGATGAATTTCCGTTTGTTACTGTCCTCTTTAATTTCTCTTAAGAGTATCTTGTAGTTTCCAAGGTATAGGTCTTTGACTTCCTTGCTTAGGTTTATTCCTAGGTATTTTATTCTTCTTGATGCATTTGAGAATGGAATTATTTTCCTGATTTCTCTTTTTGTTATTTCATTGTTAGTGTATAGGAAAGCAGCAGATTTCTGTATATTAATTTTGTATCCTGCAACTTGCTGAATTCAGATATTAGTTCTACTAGTTTTGGAATAGAGTCTTTAGGGTTTTTTATGTATATATCATCATCTGCAAATAGTGACAGTTTGACTTCTTCTTTACTAATCTGGTTGCCTTGTATTTCTTTGTTTTGTCTGATTCCTGTGGCTAGGACCTCCAGTACTATGTTTAATAACAGTGGGGAGAGTGGGCATCCCTGTTTTGTTCCTTAATTTAGGTGAAAAGCTTTCAGCTTCTCACTGTTAAGTATGATGTTGGTTGTGGGATTGTCATATATGGACTTTATTATATTGAGGTACTTGCCCTCTGTACCCATTTTGTTGAGAGGTTTTATCATGAATGGATGTTGAATTTTGTTGAATGCTTTTTCAGCATCTATGGAGATGATCATGTGTTTTTTGTCCTTCTTTTTGTTGATGTGGTGGATAATGTTGATGGATTTTTGAGTGTTCTGCCATCCTTGCATCCCTGAGATGAATCCCACTTGGTTATGGTGTATGAGCCTCTTGTATTTTTGAATTCAATTTGCTAATATTTTGTTGAGTATTTTTGCACCTATATTCATCAGGGATATTGGTCTGTAATTTTCTTTTTTTGTGGTATCTGCCTGGTTTTGGTATTAGAGTGATGCTGGCTTCATAGAATGGGTTTGGAAATCTTCCCTCCTCTTCTATTTTTTGGAAAACTTTAAAGAGAATGGGTATTATGTCTTCTCTATGTGTCTGATAAAATTCAGCGGTGAATCCATCAGGCTCAGGATTCTCTTCTTTGGTAGTTTTTTGATTACCGATTCAATTTCATTGCTGGTGATTGGTCTGTTTAGATTTTCTTTTTCTTCCTTGGTCAGTCTTGGAAGGTTGTATTTTTCTAGGAAGTTGTCCATTTCTTCTATATTTTCCAGCTTGTTAGCATATAGATTTTCATAGTATTCTCTAATAATCCTTTGTATTTCTGTGGTGTCTGTTGTGATTTTTCCTTTCTTGTTTCTGATTCTGTTTATGTGTATAGATTCTCTTTTTCTCTTAATAAGTCTGGCTAGGGGTTTATCTGTTTTGTTTATTTTTTCAAAGAACCAGCTCTGGGTTTCATTGATTTTTTTCTATTGTTTTATTCTCAATTTTATTTATTTTTCTCTGATGTTTATTATGTCCCTCCTTCTGATGACTTTGGGTCTCATTTGTTCTTCTATTTCCAATGTCAATAATTGTGACTTTAGACTATTTATTTGGGATTGTTCTTCCTTTAAATAGGTCTGGATTGCTATATACATTTCTCTTAGAACTGCCTTCGCTGTGTCCCACAGAAGTTGGGGGATTATGCTGTTGTCATTTGTCTCCATATATTGCTTGATCTCTGTTTTAATTTGGTCGTTGATCCATTGATCATTTAGGAGCATGTTGTTAAACCTCTGTGTGTTTGTGAGTCTTTTTGTTTTTTTTGTAAATCTATTTCTAGTTTTATACCTTTGTGATTTGAGAAGTTGGTTGGTAGAATTTCAGTCTTTTTGAATTTACTGAGGTTCTTTTTGTGGCCTTGTATATGGTCTATTCTGGAAAATGTTCCATGTGTACCTGAGAAGAATGTGTATCCTGATGCTTTAGGCATACTTCCATCCTATCTAGAAAAGTGCCTTTAAAATACATTGCAGAGATGGTTTGTGGGAGGTAAACTCCCTCAACTTTTGCTTATCTCGAAATTGTTTAATCCCTCCTTCACATTTAAATGATAATCTTGCTGGCTACAGTATTCTTGGTTCAAGGCCCTTCTGTTTCATTGAATTGAATACATCATGCCATTCCCTTCTGGCCTGTAAGGTTTCTGCTGAGAGTATGATGATAGCCTGATGGGTTTTCCTTTGTAGGTGATCTTTTTTTCAATCTCTGGCTGCTTTTAATAGTCTGTCCTTGTCTTTGATATTTGCCATTTTAATTATGTCTTGGTGTTGTCCTACTTGGGTCCCTTGTATTGGGAGATCTGTGGGCTTCCATGGTCTGAGAGACTATTTCCTTCCCCAGCTTGGGGAAGTTTTCAGCCATTATTTCTTCAAAGACACTTTCCCTTTTTCTCTGTTTTTCTTCTGGTACCCCTATAATGCAAATATTGGTCCGTTTGGATTGGTCACACTGTTCTCTTAATATCCTTTCATGCATCTCATCCAGTCTTCTCTTAAGCCCTTCTATCAATTGTTTCATTTCTGTTTTCTTCCTCCGTACGTCATCCCTTAGCTCTTCCATATTTCTCTGCAGGTCCATCAGCATGGTTATGATTTTATTTTGAAGTCTTTTTCAGGAAGATTGGTAATATCTATCTCATGAGGCTCTCTTTCTGGGGTTGTCTGAGTGATTTTTGAGTGAACCGGATTCTTCTGCGTTTTCATGGTGATAGAAGTCATTGCAGGCAGGTGGCATGTGTGTCAGCTGGGAGAACAAAGTCCCTTCATGCTTTTTGGTCACCTTGCCTTTCTCCGCTGCCTGTGCCATCTACCTGCACACTGGGAATAGCCTCTGGGATAATCTCGTGAGCTGCTGTGGGCAGGGCCACCCTCGGGGTATCCTAGAGCACCGTGGGGGTGGCGCAGCTGCGCCGTGTGTGTTCTCCTGAGAGAATGGCGCTCCTTTGTGCTTTCCGGACCTTGCTCTGGCTTCCACTGCTTGTGCTGCCTACCCACACCCCGGAAGCAGTCTCTCAGATAATCTCCTGAGCTGTTGTGGTTGGGGCTGCTGTCGGGCTAGCCCAGAACACTGCGGGGAACTGCAGCCGCGCCGGGTTTGTTCTCCTGCGAGAACCGCGCCCCTTTGTGCCTTCTAGACCTTGCTCTGGCTTCCGCTGCCTGTCCTGGTTAGCTGCGCACTGGGAGGAGACTCTGTGTTGTTGCTGTGGATGGGGTCGCTCTCTGGCTGCTCTGCAGCTGTGGTGGGTCAGCAGGTCTGCTTATAATGCTGGTTGAGGGGAACGAATGGTAGGCTGCTTATTGCTTTGAGGGGCTTCGGGGCTGCTTTACCCCCACCGGGGGATATGGGGCCTGAAGTTCCTCAAGATTCCCAGCCTGCTGGACTGAGTTTTCTGGGACAGTTTTGTTCCGCTGTTGAATTCTTGTCCCTTTAAGAGTTTTAAAAAGTGCCCGCTTTTCTTTTGTCCCAGAGGAGCTGGCTGTGGGGACCTGCTTGCAGTCTCCATCTTGTGCCCTACCCTTCCCTTTCTGTAATATCCAGTACACCATGCAATGTGTGTCTGTGCTCCTGGTATAGTTTACTAGGGCTGGTTATTTAGTAGTCCTGTGCTTCCACTCCCTCCCCACTCCGACTCTTCTCCTACTGCTGGTAAGCTGGTGTGGGGGGAGTGCTTGGGTCCTGTCCTGTCACGGCTTTGTATCTTACCCCCTTCATGAGATGCTGAGTTCTCGCATATGTAGATGTAGCCTGGCTGTTGTACTGTATCTTCTGGTCTCTCTTTTAGGAATAGTATTTGTTGTATTTTCAAAATCATGTATGGTTTTGGGAGGAGCTTTCCGCCGCCCTAGTTATGCCGCCATCTTGAGCCTCTCCTCCCTGATAGGAGTTTTGCTTACTTCCTGGGGCAGGAGTGTCAGGATAAAAAGGTTGCATATAAAGCCTCACAGTTCTTAGGAAATGCTGTGGAGGCAGTATCTTGAGACTGTGCCATCATCCCATTTCTCCCTCAGCTCTTGCCCACTAGTTCCAGCATTCCCCCAGTGCTTGCTGCAGTGGTCAGAACCCCTGTGGTGAGTCCCTATCTCCCTTAGTCCTTGTACATTTATTATGGAATCTGTAAAGGAGAGTTTTCACCCCCAGGTAGTTGTTGGCTCCCATAGTTTGTGTGTGTGTTGTGCTGGGAGATGGCCTAGGCTGGCCTGCTGTATTTGTGGCTCAGCTTGTTCCCCTTTGGCCACTGGGGGCACATTTGCCCACATGCCCCTCTTCACAGATGGCCCTGCTGTGGCTTAGGTTTTAGTTTTGTTTTTTTGGAGTGCTTTCTTGGTGCTATAAGACACTTAGCCTCATCTTTTCCCTGTGTAGCCCTAGAATCAGCCCTTTCTCCTTTATTGGAGAATGGTGTTAGTAACCAGGGTGGGGCTGGTGTGCCCCTGCTGCTACAGTGTCAGTGATTCTGGCTGCTTACAGTGGATGGAGCTAGGAGAGGCTTGTGTGTGCAATAACCCCATGCATCTATATTTATTTACTTACTATGTAAGTCTGTTGATACATGAGCTCCAGCATAATCCTGTTTCTTATTAGTGATTTCTTTCTCCTGCAGTGAGAAACCTGTATCTAATTTTCTTAGCATGTTTCTTTATTTGTTCAACCCTAGCATATGCGTCAAATGGTTTCAGAATTGTGGGCTTGGGGCAGTATCCGCAACACACCATTTGTACGCACATGCATTGTCTTCCATCTTATACTGCTCAGTTAAAACAGGTTTTCCAAAATTATGTAAGGCAGCCCCCTCTCCCGCAGCCCTTCGGTGGGGTTCTGGCATATGTCTGTAATGCAGTTGGATTCGTTTGCCCTAGTCTGCAGGCTCTCTTGGGGTCACTTGACATCCCAGTTGAGTGTTTTTTTAGTTTGCTTGCAGAGAAAATCACTCTAGAGTGTGGCTCTGTTGTTTGACATGTAGAGGCATGAGTCTGGCAGCACAGGGCAGGCTCAGAGGTTCCCAGGTACCTCCTTTTTGTCATCAGCTACTCTCCCCACTTGGCTACACCACATGTTCTTGGTGGAATAAATTTACCTTTTCCAAAATGTGCTATGAATAGAAACATGGTGTGTAACCTTCTGCATTTAGCAAAATGTGCCTTGCTTTATCCACATTGGACCATCAGAACTTGATCCCTTACTCTGGCTGAGTGGTGTCTGTTGTACAGAAGAGCCCCCATTTGCTCATCCAGTTACTCTGGAAAGGGCAGCTAGTGGCCTCCAGGTTGGGGAATTACGGGAATTATAGTGCAGCTGCCTCTCGTCTTTCATGTCCTGCAGGAAGGCTTCACCAATGATCAGTACCAGGAGCTGGCTGAGCCTGCCTCGCTCACCTATGTCACCCGCTCAGAGAACAGCATCTTTTTTGAGGTTGATGGGCCCTACCTTGCCATGATCCTTCCAGCCTCTAAAGAAGAAGGCAAGAAACTGAAGAAGAGGTAGTAATCCCAAAGTCTTTGTGCTTAGGAAAGGAAATGGACAGATTAGGTTTCGGCCCAGAAAACGGGCCAGGAGCTAGGATGGGCACAGACTTCAGTCCTATTTCTTGGTCTTTTTGATTCAGTTTGGAAAGTTTTTTGTGCACACTGATGCCACCATCTCTGTTCTACCTGTTCAATTCTGATTCTGCAGGGCCTTAAGTCATTTTTATGTTGGAAAGCATAACCTCAGTGTGGAGAGATGTTTGCTGATTGATGGATACTCTATGGGAGGGTCAGAAATAGAAGGAGGAAGGCAGAGGGCCAGTGAAAAATAGCCTGCATCTCCAGCTCAGCTGTGCTGGCCTCTGTTCCTAGATATGCTGTGTTCAATGAGGATGGTTCCCTGGCTGAGCTGAAGGGCTTCGAAGTCAAACGCCGTGGAGAACTACAGCTGATCAAAATCTTCCAGTCCTCGGTGTTCGAAGCCTTCCTCAAGGGCAGTACCCTGGAAGAAGTATATGGCTCCGTTGCCAAGGTGGCTGATTACTGGCTGGATGTGCTGTATAGCAAGGTGGGGCCACCTTCTTAGTCACCTGGCCCCAAGGAGCCTGTGGGCAGTGGGACCTGTGTTCCCTGAGCTAGCTCCCGGAGAGCAAGGTGATGGAGGAGCAGTTGACCAATTCTGGACTTCCCAGGACTTCCAATGCCTTTAGAATCCCCCTCCACTTCTATATCCAGTGACAGAATTCTGTGGAGGAAGCAAATAGCATGATAATAAAGGGAATCATGAGAGAAAAGTTTACAAATAGTCAAATCAACATCTTTGATGTTATAGAACTCTTGGTAGGCCCTATAAATGGACATGTTTGCGTGCCCACATTATTCCTACAGTCTAAGGGCAGTGTTGGCTTATCTGAGCTGAAGGGTACACTGGTCCCTCACTTGTTCCAGGGACCATCTTTTTATTTTCTCCTTTCTGGTCCTCATTTCCCATCTTTCTCTTCCTTTTAGGAGAAACATTAACTCTCCTTTTTCTGCAGCTTTGATGCTAATAATTTAGTAAGTATTTGTTGATAATCTTGCACAGTCTAATAAAATAAAAGTTAAGGTGTGGTTTGTCTCTGAGGATTCCTGTAGATGTGTAGGGGACAGCCCTGGCACTGATTCTCAAGCTCATCAGCCAGAGAAACCCAGGACCCCACGTGAGGAAAGTCCTGGTGAGTCAGGGGGAGGCTCTTTCCTTCTGCATGATGTTTTTCCCATTGCCTCCTCCTCCAGGCTGCTAACATGCCTGATTCTGAGCTGTTTGAGCTGATCTCTGAGAACCGTTCCATGTCTCGGAAGCTGGAAGATTATGGGGAGCAGAAGTCCACATCCATCAGCACAGCCAAGCGCCTGGCCGAGTTCCTGGGAGACCAGATGGTAAAAGACGCGGGGCTGAGCTGCCGCTACATCATCTCCCGGAAGCCGGAGGGGTCTCCAGTTACAGAGAGGTAAGGCGCTAAGGTTAAGAAAGGCCCTCCTTAGGGATTCAGATGCTTGCGTTGAAAACCTGGTCCAATTGGCATCTGCCACCACACAGAGCACTTCCTTAGAAAGAGCAGGTGTGGGGGGGACAGCAGGTTATATGACAGGGTTTGCTGGGGACCTGGTGGGACCCTTGAGGCTGTGGTGAACCTGTCAACTGGAGCCCCAGAGAACCTGGGTATTGGGTCTGACTGAAAGTGCTCTCAGTTGGGCATAGTGAGGTGGGTTGTGTTGGAGGGCCAGTTCGGTGGCCCAGTTTCAGGGTCAGGGCAGGGCCTTGTGTCCCTCACACCTTCCAGGCTGATGCTACCCTGGCTGGAGAAGCCACAGAATGCTCCAGCATGTAAGGCTCCCATGCATGGTTAGGTCCACATCTCCAAGCTCCCATTACTGACAAGAGGACATGTCCTTCAGCTTCTGGATCACTTCAAAGGCAACAGCAAAGGGTTGCATTGGGTTAGTAGCTTCCAGTCCCAACTCGCAAACATTAGGGCCAGCAGGCAGTCTCTTATCACCCAGTGCTTGTTGGGCTGTGGAGCTGTGCAGCCATGCATGGTGAGCTGGGAGGTGTAGAGTGTCATGGCATGCTTTTCCTGTTGTTGTATAGATGAAAGTAAGGAGTTGTTGCAGCCTGTCATTTGTGGCCAAGGCAGAGCTTTATCCCAGCAGCTCAAGGACTAGAAGTAGCTCCATGGGCTCATCTTGAGAATGAGAGCAGGTGTTGGAGGTATTGGGCACTATCAAGAATGGTTTCACAGACGGCCTCACAGTGCATTCATGGTCTTGTAATGGGCCTCATTGTTCCTCCCACATGAGTCTGGGTGGCCCTGTGACTTGCTGTGACCAAAGGAATGTGGCATAACCCTAACTTCTGAATTCTGGTTGCAAGAGGCCTTGTGGTCCTGTTCTTGCCCTCTTGATGCCTAGAGTGGCCTTCCAGAGGCTGGGTGATTGTGTGCCAGGGGAGGCCCAGACTATGGAGGCTGGGCAGTTGTGTGCTGAGGGAGGCTGAGCTGATGGCACCAACAGCCATACCTGCTCAGGTGGCCACTGTAGCTGCCTGAGTGACCCCAGGTGAGACACCCAAACTACAGACTCATAAGCAAACAAGTAATCATTTTAGTCCATCAAGTTTTGGGCTGTTTTGCAGTACAGAGAGTGGTAACTGATAAAAACCAGAAACTTCAATAATTCAGCATTCTCTCCTGCACTAGAGAGTCCTGGAGGGAAGAGAATGAAGCACAGCAGATAACTTCCTTAAAATGAAACCCGACAGTCATAACAGAGGGAAAGGAATGTAGTATGAGGCTAAGATGGACTATAGACAGAGTGAAAGGAAGGATTCCTACCTATCAGTAAGACAACCCATGGGAAACAGATGTGAATGGTCATACATGCTAAGATGTTCAAAACTCGCAGTAATCAGGAAATGCAGTTTTTAAAAGCACGTAATTGTTGGAAATAGAAAGTATGATGATACCAGTTGTTGGTGACCACATAGATCAGTGCTCACACTGTGCAGATGGGGTAGGGGACTGTCACTTTAGAAATCAGTGTATGGCACAGTAAAAAATACCTGAATTCACCTCTGTCTACCACTTCTGGGGCCGTGCCCTGCATAACCAACTTGTGTGCTTACCTTGTGATTAATAGCAAAATCCGGGAATATCAAAAGTGTCCATCAACCAAAAATGGATAAATGTGTTTTTTAAACAGGAGTTGGAATGATTGGATCACAGTTATATGTTATAGCACAGATAGATCTCAAAACACATGAACAAAACAAGTTGCAACATGGTGCATGCAGTATACTTGCATCTACCAAAGTATACAGACATGGACAGTACTCCTTTTTCTTCACGGATGCATACAAGTAGGAGAAGAAGAGCATGCATAGCATTGATCGTGTTTGTTCTGTATGAGGAAGGTCAGGAGGGTGCATAGGAGCTTCATGCTCATCCATATTTTTTCACATGTGAAGGGGCTTAGAGTTTAGTAGGACTAGATGGTATGCACAGGTGTTTGTTGTGTTCCAAGTTTCTCTGATACTTCACAAGAAAATGTTTTAGAGATGTGTAATTCTGTGCATGCGTATGGGACTATAATTTCTGTAAAGATGTTTATAAGCAGCTTTGTTAGCAACATGACAGAGCACATGGCCAATGGTGGGATTGTACATTAAACCATGGTATTTTAATATGATGTAGTATTATTTAGTTATTACATACAATAAACATTGGCTATAAGTTAGAGTTCATGCAAAATAACAACATTAAGTAAAGACATGTTACAACTCAGTTGTAAGTCTTTATTTCCATGTACAACACATACACACTGAACAGCTCTGTGGTCAGAGTTGGAGAGGGTTCCATGTCTGTGAGCTCTGTGCCTCTTCTCTCCCAGGGCCATCCCACTTGCCATTTTCCAGGCAGAGCCCACAGTGAGGAAGCACTTTCTCCGGAAGTGGCTGAAGAGTTCTTCTCTTCAAGACTTTGATATTCGGGCAGTGAGTACTGGTTTGTTTTTTACTATAGAAGCTTAGACAGAGCAGGGTATGCCTGCCTCAGGTCACCTTTCTGTCTGGAGTCTTCACTCTTGACTTCCTTCTTTCTGATACATAGCAGGGCAAGCAAATAGTTGTGCTCTGGGGCAAAGCTAGAAAAGTAAGCTGCAGGGGACCCTTATTTCTTCCAGAGGGAGCACAGTTTGGGTTCTGGTGCACCCACCAACTGGTTCTTTGAGCCTGGAGAGTCACTTAAACTCTGTCTCTGCCTCAGTTTCCTTTGTGAGGTGGGGCACCTGTTGTCATAGAGTTTCTGGGAGGGCTTAATAATTCACGAGGCCTTCAGCTTTGTGCTCGGCAGTGTGAGCACAGCTGCTGCTGCTTTTCCCCACTGTGGCTGGCGTCCTGTGTGCTCAGATCCTGGACTGGGACTACTACATTGAGCGGCTGGGAAGTGCGATACAGAAGATCATCACCATACCTGCGGCTCTGCAGCAGGTGAGCCTGTGCACCAGGAAAAGGCCCAGTGTGCTTATAGGCACAGGACCCTGGGCCCAGCCCAGACCAGAGGAGTCAGACATGACCTTGATTGCCTTCCAACCTCCTATAGGTGAAGAACCCAGTGCCTCGTGTCAAACACCCTGACTGGCTGCATAAAAAGCTGCTGGAGAAGAATGATGTCTATAAGCAGAAGAAGATCAGTGAGCTTTTCATCCGTGAAGGCAGGAGACAGGTGACAGGGCCAGGCCAGGGTGGTGAGGCCATCACAGTCAGGGTGGGCAGGGTCCTATAGGTCCCTATCTATGCTACTGTCAACAATGGTAGGTGCTTCCCAAAAACATGTAGAATGTATACCTTGAGGGTTTACCTTGTAATTCCCCCCAGCATTCTTTTGTGATAAGAAACACATTGTGAGTTATTGGTTTGCAGTCAGGAACTATCTTATATGTAAATATAGGGTGTACTAATTAGACTTAGTGACTTGGAATAAATCACTATACCTTGGGACTTCAGTTTTCTAAACTGCAAAACAAAAATCTGTAGAAATGCTAATAAATATCAAGGATAGTATAATGAGAGGCTAAGCTAAAGTCAGAAAAGCAAAGAGGAAATTCTCAGGTGTTGCAAATGAAAAGCTTTAAGCCAGAGCAGTATACAAACTCTTCTGCTAAAAACTAAACTCTTGGGTTGGATTTTTAAAATCTAACTTTATCTTATTTATAAGAGCTATACCTAAAAGATAGGGGCACATGTTAAAAGGATGAAAAAACTTACATACCAAATAAATGTTAACTCGAACAAAGCTGATGTGGCTATTTTAATGCCAGACAAAATAATCTTTAAGCCAAAAATATTAGTGGGATAAGGACAGTTATTAAGTAATACTGAAAGTCACAATTCACCAGAAATACATAATTCTAATAGTTGAGGTTCAAATTAAATTATGTAAAGATTTACGTAATTAGAAGAAGAAATTGATGTTCCAATCAGTTTGGGAAGTTATAACACATTTCTCTCAACTGATAGATTGAGCAGAACAAAAGCTAGTAGAAGTATGTAAGATTGGAGTGACACAATGAACTAGATTTAGTAATTAAGAATTAATGAACAAAACCTTGGGCTCAGTAATCAGATTACACATTCTTTTCAAGAATATATAAATTAATGATTATACATATACCAAAAAGTAAGTTGTAACAGATTCCAAATAATTTATGTACAGATCATGTTGTTTGGAAAAAGTCACGGATCAAAGAAGTCATATGGAAATTAGGAATACTAAGTGCATGAAAATACTATAAAAATGTGTGGTAAGCAGCTTATGTGCTGGTAAGAGTATGTGCATGCTATCTAAATGTATGTATTAGAAAAGTTAAATAGAAAGTTAAGTAAGCTTCCTGCTTAAGAATTTGGAACAGAGTAAACAGAAGTAGGAAGAAGCTACACAGGCAGGAGCAGTGTGAGTGAAGCAAACTAAAATCACAGTTTCTATCTTGGAGAAGACTTAACCAAATAGACAAACCTTTGCCAAGGTAGATACTTTGGGTTTTATTTTAATGAAAACAGACATAATTGAAGTACAGTAAAACCTAAAAGAATATAACTACTTTTTTTGCTAAACAATTGGAAAAGTTAGGTGGAATGGATAGTGTCTAGAAGAATTATTCCAACTAACCTAAGACAGAAAAGCTAAATAGAACTTTAACCATTAAAAAGGTGAATCATAAAAAGTTAAAAAGAAACAAACACTGTACTCAAATGGTTCATCAGAGGAATTTTCCAAACTTTTTAAACAAATTATATTCAGAGAATAAGAAAAAAGGAAAAAGCTCCTTAGCTCATATGGTAACCTCGGTAACACTGGTTATCTTGGGGACAAACTGACAGGCAAGGATGAGAAAGAAGAGCCAGGCCATTGGCAGTTATGAACACCAAATGCAAGAATAACAATAAATAAATTCTGCAGAGCATAAAAGCAGTAACATTGTGTCCGTACAGGCATTATGCTAGGAATGGTGGTATCCTTTAACTTTAGAAACCTTCAATTTAGTTAATCTTAAGAAAAATATAATTTAATCATTAAAAGAGAAGAACCCTGGGACCATCTCAAATAGATGAGAAAAGGACATTTGATAAACTGATCTGTTCAGGATATAACTTTGAGTAATCAAAATCAGAAAAGATGAGATGAGATGGTTTCTCTGATAAGCTCTTATTTATTAAAGCTCAGTAGCAAATATCATACTTGATGGCCAAATTAGAGGTGTCACACTAAGGAACAAGAAGTGGATGCCTTTTGCCACCACTTCTGTTCAATAGAGGCCCTGGCCAGCATAAACAAAAGGTAAGTTTTCAGGATTGAAAGGGAGATGTAAAACTCCTCATTTGCAGATAATATAATTGTTAACACAGAAAAGAAAAGGAAACCCAGAAATTGTTTTAATTAATAAGACTTTTGAATAAGACCACTAGGTAAGAAATAGTATAAAAAATATATAGCTTTATTTTATATAAGTCAGTTACAAAGTATTTTTTGAAAGATACCATTTATGATAGTGGCAGATGTACCAAGGAATACACCCATGGTTAACAAAATGTATGAAAGACTTATGGAAAAAAATTATACGATTTTATTGAAGCACATAAAAATTCACCCAAATAAGTAGACAGGTATACTATCCTCATAATTGGTAGGACTTGATATTAGAATGTGGTAATTTGCTCCAAGTTAATCCATAAAATTCAGTGTAATTCCAATTAAAATATCTGCAAAAAGTTTTTTGATGAAACTTGACAAACTAATCTGAAAAATTACAAAAAGAACAAGGATGAAACTTAACAATTTTAAAGAACAAGCAGGGGAAATCTTAGTAGGTAACAAGACTCAGTCTATCTCTATTGTATTCCCTTATTAAGATTTACAAACAGGGAACCTGGAAACATCACAGTGCACAAAGGTGCTCAACACATTGCAGAGGGAGAGCATGACTGCTTACTCAGTAAATGATGCTGGGGAAATGGTTATTCATATATATTTTTTTGGTATCATTAATGTATAATTACATGAGCAACATTATGGTTACTAAACTCCCCCCATTATCAAGTCCCCACCACATACCCCATTACAGTCACTGTCCACCAGTGTAGTAAGACGCTATAGAATCACTACTTGTCTTCTCTGTGTTGTAGTGCCTTCCCTGTGCCCCACCCCACCTACATTATGTGTGCTAATTGTAATGCCCCTTTCCCCCCCTTATCCCTCCCTTCTCACCCATCCTTCCCAGTCCCTTTCCCTTTGGTACCTGTTAGTCCATTCTTGGGTTCTGTGAGTCTGCTGCTGTTTTGTTCCTTCAGTTTTTTCTTTGTTCTTATACTGTGCAGATGAATGAAATCATTTGATACCTGTCTTTCTCCCCCTGGCTTATTTCACTGAGCATAATACCCTCTAGCTCCATCCATGTTGTTGCAAATGGTAGGATTTGTTTTCTTCTTATGGCTGAAGAATATTGCATTGTGTATATGTATCACATTTTCTTTATCCATTCATCTACTGATGGACACTTAGGTTGCTTCCATTTCTTGGCTATTGTAAATAGTGCTGTGATAAACATAGGGGTGCATATGTCTTTGTGAAACTGGGGTCTTGCATTCTTAAGGTAAATTCCTACGAGTAGAATTCCCGGGTTAAATGGTATTTCTATTTTTCGTTTTTTGACGAACCTCCATACTGCTTTCCACAATGGTTGAACTAATTTACATTCCCACCAGCAGTGTACACATCCTCGCCAACATTTGTTGTTGCTTATCTTTTGGATGGTGGCCGTCCTAACTGGTGTGAGGCAATATCTCATTGGTTTTAATTTGCATTTCTCTGATGATTAGCGATGTGGAGCAACTTTTCATGTGCCTGATGGCCATCTGAATTTCTTTGGAGAAGTGTTCAGCTCCTCTGCCCATTTTTTAATTGGCTTATTTGCTTTTTATTTGTTGAGGTGTGTGCTCTCTTTACATATTTTGGATGTCAACCCCATATTGGATATGTCATTTATGAATATATTCTCCCATACTGTAGGATGCCTTTTTGTTCTATTGGTGGTGTCCTTTGCTGTACAGAAGCTTTTCAGCTTGATATAGTCCCACTTGTTCATTTTTGCTTTTGTTTCCTTTGCCCAGTGAGATATGTTCATGAAGAAGTTGCTCATGTTTATGTCCAAGAGGTTTATGCCTATGTGTTTTTCTAAGAGTTTTATGGTTTCATGACTTACATTCAGGTCTTTGATCCATTTTGAATTTAGTTCTGTGTATGGGGTTAGACAGTGATCCAGTTTCATTCTCTTACATATAGCTGTCCAGTTTCGCCAACACCAGCTGTTGAAGAGACTGTCATTTCCCCATTGTATATCCATGGCTCCTTTATCGTATATTAATTGACCATATATGTTTGGGTTAATATCTGGAGTCTCTATTCTGTTCCACTGGTCTGTGGGTCTCTTCTTGTTCCAGTACCAAAATGTCTTGATAACTGTGGCTTTGTAGTGGAGCTTGAATTTGGGAAGCAAGATCCCCCCTGCTTTATTTTTCCTTCTCAGGATTGCTTTGGCTATTCGGGTCTTTTGTGGTTCCATATGAATTTTAGAACTATTTGTTCCAGTTCATTGAAGAATGCCGTTGGTATTCTGATAGGGATTTCATTGAATCTGTAGATTGCTTTAGGCAGGATGGCCATTTTGACAATATTAATTCTTCCTAGCCAAGAGGATGGGATGGACTTCTATTTGTTACTGTCCTCTTTAATTTCTCTTAAGAGTGTCTTGTAGTTTTCAAGGTATAGGTCTTTGACTTCCTTGGCTAGGTTTATTCCTAGGTATTTTATTTTTTTTGATGCAATTGTGAATGGAATTGTTTTCCTGATTTCTCTTTCTGCTAGTTCATTAGTGTATAGGAAAGCAACAGATTTCTGTGTATTAATTTTGTATCCTGCAACTTTGCTGAATTCTGATATTCTAGTAGTTTTGGAGTGGAGTCTTTAGGGTTTTTGTATGTACAATATCATGTCATCTGCAAATAGTGACAGTTTGACTTCATCCTTGCCAATCTGGATGCCTTTTATATCTTTGTTTTGTCTGATTGCGTGGCTAGGACCTCCAGTACTCTGATTGAATAAAAGTGGGGAGAGTGGGCATCCCTGTCTTGTTCCCGATCTTAGGTGAAAAGATGATGTTGGCTGTAGGTTTGTCATATATGGCCTTTATTACGTTGAGGTATTTGCCCTCTATACCCATTTTGTTGAGAGTTTTTATCATGAATGGATGTTGAATTTTGTTGAATGCTTTTTCAGCATCTATAGAGATGATCATGTGGTTTTTGTCCTTTTCATTGATGTTGTGGATGATGTTGATGGATTCTCGAATGTTGTACCATCCTTGCATCCCTGAGATGAATCCGACTTGATCATGGTGTGTGATCCTCTTGATGTATTTTTGAATTCGATTTGCCAATATTTTGTTGAGTATTTTTGCACCTATGTTCATCAGGGATATTGGTCTGTAATTTTCTTTTTTTGTGGTGTCTTTGCCTGTTTTTGCTATTAGAGTGATGCTGGCTTCATAGAATGAGTTTGGAAATACTCCCTCTTCTTCTATTTTTTGGAAAACTTTAAGGAGAATGGGTATTATATCTTCCCTATATGTCTGATAAAATTCAGCAGTGAATCCATCTGGCCTGGCAGTTTTCTTCTTTGGTAGTTTTTTGATTACCAATTCAATTTCATTGCTGGTAATTGGTCTGTTTAGATTTTCTTTTTCTTCCTTGGTCAGTCTTGCAAGGTTGTATTTTTCTAGGAAGTTGTCCATTTCTTCTGTATTTTCCAGCTTGTTTGCATATAGATTTTCATAGTATTCTCTAATAATTCTTTGTATTTCTGTGGTGTCTGACGTGATTTTTCCTTTCTCGCTTCTGATTCTGTTTATGTGTGTAGATTCTCTTTTTCTTTTAATGAGTCTGGCTAGGGGTTTATCTATTTTGTTTATTTTTTCAAAGAACCAGCTCTGGGTTTCATTGATTTTTTTCTATTGTTTTATTCTTCTCAATTTTATTTATTCTTCTCTGATGTTTATTATGTCCCTCCTTCTGCTGACTTTGGGCCTCATTTGTTCTTCTTTTTCCAATGTCAATAATTGTTACTTTAGACTTTATTTGGGATTGTTCTTCCTTTAAATAGGTCTGGATTGCTATATACATTCCTCTTAGAACTGCCTTCGCTGTGTCCCACAGAAGTTGGGGCATTATGCTGTTGTCATTTGTCTCCATATATTGCTTGATCTCTGTTTTAATTTGGTCGTTGATCCATTGATCATTTAGGAGCATGTTGTTAAGCCTCCGTGTGTTTGTGAGCCTTTTTGTTTTTTTTGTACAATCTATTTCTAGTTTTATACCTTTGTGATTTGAGGAGTTGGTTGGTAGAATTTCAGTCTTTTAGAATTCACTGAGGCTCTTTTTGTGGCCTAGTATATGGTCTATTCTGGAAAATGTTCAATGTGTACTTGAGAAGAATGTGTATCCTGCTGCTTTTGGGTGTAGAGTTCTATAGATGTCTATTAGGTCCATCTGTTCTAGTGTGTTGTTCAGTGCCTCTGGGTCCTTACTTATTTTCTGTCTGGTTAATCTGTCCTTTCAATTGAGTGGTTTGAATGCATTTCACTGTATTTTCTCCTTTAATTCTGTAAGTATTTGTTTCACTTACGTCTGTGCTGCTGTGTTGGGTATATATGTATTTATAATGGTTATGTCCTCTTGATGGACTGACCCCTTAATCATTGTGTAATGTCCTTCTTCATCTCTTGTTACTTTCTTTTTTTTTTGACATCTATTTTGTCTGATACAAGTACTGCAACACCTGCTTTTTTCTCCCTGTTGTTTGCATGAAATATCTTTTTCCATCCCTTCACTTTTAGTCTGTGTATATCTTTGGGTTTGAGGTAAGTCTTGTAAGCAGCATATAAATGGGTCTTGCTTTTTTATCCTTTCTATTACTCTGTCTTTTGATTGGTGCATTCAGTTCATTTACATTTAGGGTGATTATCGATAGATGTGTACTTATTGCCATTGCAGGCTTTGGATTTGTGGTACCAAAGGTTTAAGGGTAGCTTCTTTACTGTCTAACTGTCTAACTTTACCTCATTTATTATGCTGTTATAAACACAGTCTGATGATTCTTTCTCTCCCTTCTTATTCTTCCTCTTCCACTCTTTATATGTTAAGTGTTTTATTCTATACTCTTTTGTGTTTCCCTTGACTGCTTTGTGGATAGCTGATTTTATTTTTTGCCTTTAGTTAGTATTTGGTTGGTCTGCTTTCTTTGCTGTGTATTTCCTCTGGTGACATCTATTTAGCCTTAGGAGTACTTCCATCTAGGCCAGTCCCTTTAACATACCCTGTAGAGGTGGCTTGTGGGAGGCAAATTCCCTCAACTTTTGCGAATCTGGAAATTGTTTAATTCTTTCTTCAATTTTTTTTTTTTTCAACAAACAACTTTACTTTTATTTAAGAAATTTTTTTTTTTGAGAGGGTATCTCTCATATTTATTGATCAAATGGTTGTTAACAACAATAAAATTCTGTATAGGGGGGTCAATGCTCAATGCACAATCATTAATCTATCTCAAGCCTCATTCTCGTCAGTCTCCAATCTTCTGAAGCATAACGAACAAGTTCTTACATGGTGAACGAATTCTTACATAGTGAATAAGTTCTTACATGGTGAACAGTACAAGGGCATTCGTCACAGAAACTTTCAGTTTTGATCACGCATTATGAATTATAAACAATCAGGTTAATATGAATATTTGTTTGATTTTTATACTTGATTTATATGTGGATCCCACATTTCTCCCTTTATTATTATTATTATTTTTAATAAAATGCTGAAGTGGTAGATAGATGCAAGATAAAGGTAGAAAACATAGTTTAGTGTTGTAAGAGAGCAATTGTAGATGATCAGGTGTGTGCCTGTACACTATGTGTTAATCCAAGCTAGACAAGGGCCTTAAAACATCCACGGATGCAGATTTCTCTCAAAACGAGGGGTGAGGTTCTAAGCCTCACCACTGTTGATCTCCAATTTCTCACCTGATGGCCCCCCTGTGACTATGCCTGTCTTCTTTCCTCAAATTTAAATGATAATCTTGCTGGATACAGTATTCTTGGTTCAAGGCCCTTCTGCTTCATTGCATTAAATATATCATGCCATTCTCTTCTGGCCTGAAAGGTTTCTGTTGAGAAGTGTGATGATAGCCTGATGGGTTTTCCTTTTAGTAGGTGACCTTTTTTCTCTCTCTGGCTGCCTTTAATAACCTGTCCTTGTCTTTGATCTTTGCCATTTTAATTATTATATGTCTTGGTGTTGTCTTCCTCGGGTCCCTTGTGTTGGGAGATCTGTGGGCTTCCATGGTCTAAGAGCCTATTTCCTTCCCCAGCTTGGGGAAGTCTTCAGCCATTATTTTTTCAAAGACACTTTCTGTCCCTTTTTCTCTCTCTTCTTCTTCTGGTACCCCTATTCTGTGAATATGGTTCCATTTGGATTGGTCACACAGTTCTCTTAATATTCTTTCATTCCTAGAGATCCTTTTATCTCTCTCTGCCTCAGCTTCTCTGTATTCCTGTTCTCTGATTTCTATTCCATTACCAGTCTCTTGCACCTCATCCAGTCTGCTCTTGAGTCCTTCCATTGATTATTTCATTTCTGTTGTCTCCCTCTGGACTTAATCCCTTAGCTCGTGCATATTTCCCTACAGGCTCCATCAGCATGATTATGACTTTTATTTTGAGTTCTTTTTTCAGGAAGATTGGTTATATACCTATTTTGTCAGGCCCTCTCTCTGGCATTTAAGTGATTTTTGACTGGACCATGTTCTTCCGCCTTTTCATGACAATAGAAGTGATCTCCGGCAAGTGGCACTTGTGTCAGCTGGGAGAACAAAGTCTTTTCCTGCTTGCTGGTCGCCTTGCCGTTCTCCACTGCCTGTGCCAGTTAACCGCACACAGGGAGCAGTCGATGGGTTGATCCCCTGAGCTGCCTTATGCTGGGCAGCCCTTGGGATGGCCTAGGGCACTGTGGGGGTTGCAGGTGTGTGGCATATGTTCTCTTCCGAGAATGGCACCCCTTTGTGACTTCCGGACTTTGCCCTGGCTTCCTCTGCCTATGCTGTGCGGCTGCATGCAGGGGGCAGCCTCTGAATCTGGCCCAGTTAGCTGCACACTGGGAGAAGACTCTGTGTGGTTGCTGTGGGTGGGTTTGCTTCCTGGCTGGTCTATAGCGATGGCAGGTCAGCCAGTTTGCCTGCTGTGCCAGCAGGGGGAAATGAACAGCAGGCTGCTTATCACTGTGAGGGGCTTTGGAGCTGCGTTGTCACCCAGGGGGTTAGGGCTCCTGAAGTTCCTTAAGATTCCCAGACTGCTGATCCGAGTGTGCTAGGACAATTTTGTCCACTGGTTAAACTCTTGTCCCTTTACTACTTTTCAAGTCCCTTTAAGGCTTTTCTTTTGTCCCAGAGTAGCCGGCTGTGGGGACCTACTCGCAGTCTCAGTCTTGGATTTTACTTTTCCATTTCTCTAATATCCAGTACACCATGCACTGTGTGTCTGTGCTCCTGGTGCAGATTACTAGGGCTGGTTATTTAGCAGTCTTGTGCTTTCTTTCACTCCCCACTCTGATTCTTTTCCTCCTGCTGGTGAGCTGGGGTGGGGGGAGCACTCAGGTCCCTTTGGGTCACGGCTTTGTATCTTACCCTTTTTGTGAGATGCTGAGTTTTTGCAGATATAGATATAGCCTGGCTATTGTACTGTATCTTCTGGTCTCTCTTTTAGAAATAGTTGTATTTGCTGTATTTTCAAAGTATATATGGTTTTGGGAGGAGGTTTCCGCCATCCTACTCATGCCGCCATCTTGCACACCCCATTTCTCGGTTATTCATATTTTAACTAGTCAGTTTCTATCTTAACTCCAATAAAGATCTAAGTTGAAAAAGAAAACTAAGATCATTAGAAAGAGACTATGATTTTGGGGTAGAAAGGACTTCTTAAAGGGAAAGATTGAAAATTCAATTAAAATTTAAATACATAGTCTGAAATTAGTGCAAAATGTTGATAATTATTAAATCTGGGTGACAACTTGGAAATTCATTACTTTTACAATTTTTAAACTAGAAAATAAACTTATACCACAGACGTCACTATAAAATCAGGAGACCGTTCACAATTCAAACAAGGCATTTGGAATGTACAAAAGTTAGAAATTGCCTATAAGCATATGTATATGTTATCTGTTGCTATATAGCAAATGACCCCAGAACTGAGCAGCTTAACCGTCACATACATATTTGCTTACCCTTTCTGTGGTCTGTGGGGCAGGAACCCAGGCACAGCTCTGCTGGGTCCCCTGGCTGGGGTCCCCACAGGCTGCAGTCAGGTGTCTTCTGGTATTGTAGTCTCATGTCAAGGCTTTCCCCAGCAATGGGGAGGAATGTGCTTCCAAGGTCACTCTGGTGACTGGTGGCAGGATTCTTTGTGGAGGCTGTTCCTGGTTGCTTGCTCTGTGGACCTCTGTAGGACAGCACACAGCATGGCGGCTGGCTGCATTCAGAGCAAGCACTAGATAAGAGCCAGAGAATGCCAGCAGTGCACTCAGAGATGGCATCCCATCACTTTTGTGGTCATCTGCTCATTAGAGGCAAGTAGCTAGGCAGAGACCACTCTTGGGAGGGATTTATACCAGGGGTGTGAACACCTGGAGGTGGGTCACTGGGGCTATTTTAGAAGGCTGCCTGCCATAGTGTCAGCCTCACTGTCAACTAGGTGATTGCAACATGTAATATTAGACCCCATGTCAAAGCAAAAATGAGAGAATGGGGACATCGGTATCCAATAGAGAGGGCACTAGCCTACCTGTACTTCTGGTGGGGGTGTGGGCAGCTGCACCAGTGTGCAGCTCTGAAGGAGCACGCACTAAGTGCTCCTTACTTACAGCATCATGATGGGGAAGCTAGCTTGTTTGTATGATGGAGTATCCTACAATTAGTGAATGGGCCATGTTCACATGTGTCAGTCTCAAAAATAGTTGAGTGAGAAAAGCAAGCTGCAATAGGATGTGTGCCATTTGACTATATAAAACCAGTTTACAGGTGGAGTGTGTGTTGTTTATAGTGTGGAATGGAAGTATAAAATGTGTGGGGATGGATAGGCCCTGTGCTCAGCACTGGGGGGAGAAAAAAGGGGGCTTTCCCTGTTCTTCGTAGTATTTTATGTCTTATGAAAAGAGAGCATTCTGGAGCAAACAGGTGAAGATGTAAACATTTACTTCATAATGGTGGTACTTGAGTGGCGTTTTGTTTGATCTCTTCACTATTAAAAAGTTAAAAATAGATGAGTCTGTAAATGAATGTCTTTGTGTGCAAGTATTTTATGCCATTCAGAAGATGCACTGATAATAGATTTCTAGAAGTGAGTTTTACGGAGAGATCCTGGAGTCTTATACCTCCTCTGGGTCTTTGCAGGTTAGCATGGCCAAGGCTCCAGAAGACACCCAGAGCCTTAGTGCTCCTGACATGGAGGACTTTGGCCTTGCGAAGCCACTGCACTCAACTGTTCCCATGGCTACTAAGAGGAAGCGTGTCCTCTGGGAGAGCCAGGAGGAGTCACAGGACCTGGAGCTAACTGTGCCTTGGCAGGAAATCCTGGGGCAGCCTCCGGCCCTTGGAACCAGCCAGGTAAGAAGCCTGGGAGTCTGGTATGCCTGATAGGAAGAGGGAGCAGGGACCCCAGGTAGGCCCAAGGTGCCTCCCTGCAGGGTCTGTTAAGAAGCACAGGGCCCGATACGGGGTCCTGACCCTTGAGGTTTGAGAGATGCCCAGTCCTAAGTGGGCATTTGGAAGCCACATAGGCTAGGTCTATGGAGGGATGCTTCCATTTCACTGCATGCGCTTCTGGCCTATCCCTCTGTCCATCCCAGGAAGAGTGGCTAGTCTGGCTCCGCTTCCACAAGAAGAAGTGGCAGTTGCAGGCCCGCCAGCGGCTTGTGCGCAGGAAGAGGCAGCGTTTGGAGACAACAAAGTGTGCACCACGGCACGGGGCCCCCCGTGAAGGGCCCACTACAGGGCTGGGGGGCTTCCTGCGAAAAACTGCCCAGAGCATTTTGGACCTTCCATGGCAGATTGTACAGGTGAGAGAGCAATCAGTGGGAGGGCAGGATGCCCCAGGGGCAGCAGCCACCACCAGGATGGGGTGTCTGGCTGGCTCACATCCTGTGATCTGGAATGGAGGGGGAAGGGCAGGCCTTTATCCTCAGGCCGCTGATTGAGGCTGGTGCTGAGACTGGCCAGGAGGTGCCCTGTCCACTGGTACAGAGCCCATGTGACAAGGGGAGGCACTGCTGTACAATCTGTTTCCCTTCCAGATCAGTGAGACCAGCCAGGCCGGCTTATACAGGCTGTGGGCTCTTATCAGTGGCGACTTGCACTGCTTCAAGCTGAGCATCCCCCGCATGTTCTATGTGAATCAGAGGGTGGCCAAAACAGAGGAGGGGCCTTCATACCACAAGGTACACGGACACGGAGGTTGGCATTGCTGGTCACTGGTTAACCCCAACCTTGGGGGCTGTCTCAGTAGCCTTGGAGGCCATGTAAAGAACCAGGCTCTGAAGAGACCTAACAAGCTGTATGACTGGATGCCCCAACAATAAACTGAAATGATGTCTGAAGGGCTTAAGCAAGTGCTCAGTGATGGCTGGGGTACTGTCCTAGGCACAGTCTTCTCTCAGCTCATGCCCACAGAGCAGGACAGGTTCCTAGTGGACCTTGGTTAGGGGCTGCAGGCTCTGTCCCCATAGGCCCTCCTGGCATGCATAGCTTCCCTGGGGTGGAACTCACATTCAGTTCACTCACTCAGAGTGCATAGTTTCCTGGTCTCTGGTGTATTCGGAGTCACACTACCACCATAGTCAGTCCAGGAACATTTCCATCACTCCCAAAAGAGGCCTTTCCCTTAGCTGTCTCTTCCCGCCCAGCCTTGGTAACCACTGGTCCCATTCTGCCTTGGAGAGCTTGCTCTGGACATTTCCTGTGAATGGAGCCCCATGGCGTGCCTCTTCCTCTCAGTCACTGTGTTCTTGGCAGGCTTTAACCTGGGGTTTCCATCCAAGCTCCCAGTTAGCTCCACCCAAAGCTCATTCCTCAGGCTATCTGGTGTATGATCCTTGGCTGGGCACTGGGAATTGCACGAGTGACATCTCATTGAGGAGATGTATGTTTGTAACTGGGGACTGGGTTTCTGGAAAAGATGAAATTTGCTTCCAACCAGGAGATTCGGCACCATGTAGGTCTAGAAAGAGCACATGATCTACAATTCCTGTAGCTTTCCTGGATGTGATTTGGTGCAGCTTTGTAGAATGTCTTTCCCTTTGGGTGCCCTCTCCAGCTTCTTCCCTGCCCAGCTTCCCACACACACTCTCGCTCCCTGGAGTCTCCTTTCTCAGTCCTCTGGCTAGGAAAACCAGGTTTCTTGGGGTTTTTGCAGCCTGCACCCTCAGGTTAAACCCAGGAAACCCAGAGGATGGGGAGCCCCTGCCCCTTCCTTGTGGTCTGAGAGCTGGTCTGCTTTACAGAGGCAGAGTGTTTTCCAGCAAGCCTAGAGCTGCTGTTCTTATTCACTGGGGAGATACGCTGTGGTGTTTACCCAGTAGGGTAGGCCCTGGAGTGCTAGGATGTTTAAATGGTGCAAGTGCTTATCTAAGAGTATGTATGTGCCTGTGCATTGTGTTTTACGAGTTACCACGTCACTTAGCTGTGTGACACAGTCATTGCTGTATTGTCACCAGGTGAACCGAGTCCTTCCTCGCTCCAACATGGTCTACAACCTCTATGAGTACTCCGTGCCGGAGGACATGTACCAAAAACATATCAATGAGATCAACACTGAGCTGTCCGCCCCAGACATTGAGGGCGTGTATGAGACCCAGGTAAATTGTCTTCCCAGCTGAATGGAGCAAGGATCCAACTGGATGGAACCCCACAGGGAAGGAGACCCACAGAGGCCACAAACAGGCAGGCTACAGTAGTGACCCCCTCACAGCAATTTTCAGTAGTGGGTCTGCCAAGGACAACCTGGGAGTGCTGGGCTGTACCTCCTAGAGTGGGCCCTCCCCACCAACATTAGCCCGCCCATCTGTCCCTGCTCCAGGTTCCATTACTGTTCCGGGCCCTAGTGCAACTGGGCTGTGTGTGTGTGGTCAGTAAGCAGTTGGTGAGGCAGCTCTCAGGCTGGGAAGCAGAACCCTTTGCTCTTGAGCACCTGGAGATGCGCTCTCTGGCCCAGTTCAGCTACTTGGAACCAGGTATGGCTCATGTAGGCTGCCCTCCCTCAGCCCTCCCTCCCACGCATCTCTGGGTGACAGGCTGTGTTGTCCTGCAGGAAGCATCCGCCACATCTACCTGTACCATTACATGCAGGGCCACAAAGCACTCTTTGGCATCTTTGTGCCTGCACAGCGCAGGGCATCTGTGTTTGTGTTGGATACTGTGAGTTCCCAGTCAAGGGGCTGTTATGGGTCTTGCTGGGTGGTGTCTGTGGGAGGTCACTGGGCAAGGAGAATCCCTCCCCTTGTTTCTAATGGCCTTTGCCTGCATGTACCTTTGGCAGTCGAATTAGAAGGGCCTATCACCCATGCCTGTTCTCGGGGCTGCTGGCTCCTTCCACACAGAGAAAGGACTGACATGGCCCTTGTTTGTCCAGGTGCGAAGCAACCAGATGCCCAGCCTCAGTGCCCTATACTCTGCTGAACACAGCCTCTTGCTGGAGAAAGTGGGCTCCGAGCTCCTGCCCCCCCCCAAACACACTTTTGAAGTTCGAGCTGAAACAGATTTGAAGGCCATCTGTAGAGCCATCCAGCGTTTCCTGCTGGCCTACAAAGTGAGTGCAGTTAGGGTCACACTGTGAGCCCCTGCCCCGGGCCTAGTCCCAGCCACTTTCTTTCCTGTATCCAGGAGGAGCGCCGCGGGCCCACCCTCATCGCTGTTCAGTCTTGCTGGGAGCTGAAGAGGCTAGTCAGCGAGATCCCCGTCTTAGAGGAATATCCGCTGGTACCTGTCCGTGTGGCTGATACAATCAGCTATGGAGTCCTGGACTGGCAGCGCCATGGGGCCCGGCGCATGATCTGCCACTACCTCAACCTGGATACCTATCTGTCCCAGGCCTTCGAGATGAGCAGGTGAGTGGAGCAAGAGGTGTTTCTTTGCATCTGCGGCCCTGGCATCTTGGTTGTTGCCGGCCTCTCGTGGCAAGTTGGCTGACCTGTGCCCCCATGCAGGTACTTCCACATCCCCATTGGGAATCTACCCGAGGACATCTCCACCTTCGGCTCCGACCTCTTCTTTGCCCGTCATCTGCAGCGCCACAACCACCTGCTCTGGCTGTCCCCAACGTTGCGCCCTGATCTGGGCGGAAAGGAGGCTGATGACAACCGTCTTGTCATGGAGTTCAATGACCAAGCCACTGTGGAGATCAACAGTTCAGGCTGTTACTCCACAGGTGGGTGGGCAAGGCTGCTTGTTGCCATTCTGTGATGGCAAAAACCACAGCAGTTGATGTTCAGCACTTGGTTGTATGGGTGCGGGGGCCAAGCCTACTGGGCAGCAGGGCTTGGAGGGTGAGTGGGGGTGGGCTCTGCAGTCAGCCTGAGTTAGGTGCTCCTTGGCCACCCCTGGCTGCCAGACAATAATAATTTTTCCAAGATAGTGCTTGCTGTGGTTGGACTGTAGATCCAGGAGGGTCAGTGCATGACCAGTGGTGTCTGTGCAGTGTGTGTGGAGCTGGACATTCAGAACCTCGCCGTCAACACCATCCTGCAGTCTCACCATGTCAATGACATGGAGGGGGCTGATAGCATGGGAGTGAGCTTCGACGTGATCCCGCAGGCCTCCCTGGAGGACATGATCACTGGCAATCAGGCCGCCAGCGCCCCAGCCAGTTACGATGAGACGGCTCTCTGCTCCAGCACCTTCAGGTACCTGGGGGCCCATGTCCCCGGGAATGTTACCCTGATCTTTTGTTCTTGTGGTTTCTTCTCTCCACAGGCAGAATGGCCAAGTTTAGGCTCTACAAGAGCATTAGAAATCCTTTTATCCTCTACCCTTGTTTTGGGAAACTAATTGCTAAGACACTGTCACTGGGGCTTCCCTCCACCTGGCTGGCAGAAGGCCAGGCTCCTTACTCTAGTCACAGGTCTCTTGCTACCTCTGGGTGTGGGTCAGGATTTCAGGGGCTACTGTGTGGTGGATAGTAGGGTCATGGATATGGGTTAAACCAGGCAGAAAAGGGTGCTGTCTACAAGGTTCATTTCAGGAGGGGCTTGCTACAGCAGGGAGCAATCTTCCTGACCCCTCTATGAGCCCCATAAAGTGGAATGGTTGCCACCCATTGTAGAGAAGAGAAAACTGAGGCAGAGAGTGACCCCATCCTGTGGTCATCCTGCAGGCAAGAGGAAAGGCTAACATTCCAGAGCAGGTCCTGGGATTCCAGAGCCATGCTCTTCACCTGTCGCTCCTGCCTCCTCACAGGAGTAGCAGGAGTGTCTGCAGGCCAGGGGGCCTTGGAGAGGAAGGCTTAGAGGCCAAAACATGTGTGCTGTGGTAGGGGCCAGGGGCTATCTGGGCAGAGAGTGGATAGTTCAGTTCTAGGGGGTCAGACACAGGTGGGATGGTTAATGGGCAGTCGGGGTGAGGCAGACGGTCAGGATCATGGCTGGTGCACAGGAGAGGAGTTCCTGCAGGCTCTGTTCCTGTCCTCCCTGCAAGGTGAAGTGCCTGTGGCTTGCCTGCTGCTTCTTACAAAAGACACCTGCTGTCTTTTCTCTGTCCCGACACTGAGTGTACAGTGTGGCTTCAAGAAGCCAGGGTTGGCTTGAATGAGGTGGGGAAGCCTGACCTCGAAGGGTACAGATGGGTTCCAGGGGCTGAACAATGGGATTTGGAGGGAAGGGCAGAGGGGATAGCAGAGCAGCGGGGCACCCTCTATTCTCCATCCAGGATTCTGAAGAGCATGGTGGTAGGTTGGGTAAAGGAGATAACCCAGTACCATAACATCTACGCCGACAACCAGGTGATGCACTTCTACCGCTGGCTTCGGTCCCCATCCTCACTGCTGCATGATCCTGCCCTGCATCGCACACTCCACAGCATGATGAAGAAGCTCTTCCTGCAGTGAGTCCACCAGTGGTTTTCCCTGGGCTGTCTGACCCTCAGTCCCCAGAACCAAAGAGACTCAAGTCCACCTGTGGGATTGAAAGCCCCCTTTGAGCTAACAGTCCACAGCAATAAAGAGGGTCCCAGAAGAAGCTTAGCCACAACAGCTTTGCATGGCATCCTTCCAGAGGGGCTGGGTGACATGTCTTCCTGATGCTTTGTGCAGAAGTCAGCAAGCACTGCACATATTGTTCTGCACATTGCTTGTCTTAGTTAATGGTAGATCCAGAGTGCTGTGTGTGGACGTAATGTACTCCTGGATGTTTAGGCCGCTTCCAGGACCTGGTTGTCCCATAACCAGGGAATGGCCATGTGTAAGGTTGTGTAGAATAATCTCGAGGAAGTAGCAATGTTGAAGGTCTGATGGTACTATAACCAGGTAGGTAAGTACTAATTTGCCAATAGTGCCAAAGAGCTCTCTGTAGGATTTGTACAGTGCATTTTACTGCCAGCAGTGACTGGGAATGCATGGCTCCATCCATGCCCCAATACAGCAGGCATTGTTACTAACCTGATGGGATAAATTCTTATCCTGGTACATCCTTAGTTTGAATAAAGTTGGATTTTCTCTTCATATCCTTTGCATGTTTTTCTATAGTTTTGTTGTCTTTTTCTCATTGATTTGTATAAATTCTTCCTATGTAAAAATTAGCCATTTTTCCGTGATATGAATTGTGCATCTTTTTCCCTCACTTTGATTAGCTCTGGCTTTGTTTATGGTGGGTTTTTGCTGTGCAGAAATCTTTGCTCTTTGTTGCATCTGGGCTCTGAGAGTATTTAGGACAGCTTCTCTGCTTCAGGACCACTGGCTTTTTCTCATGGTGTCTTCTGGTAGTCTCTGCGGAGTCCTGACCATTGATTCTGAACTTGGTCTTCAGGCTCATTGCCGAGTTCAAGCGACTGGGGTCGTCGGTCGTCTATGCCAACTTCAACCGTGTCATCCTCTGCACGAAGAAGCGGCGGGTGGAGGATGCCATTGCCTACGTGGAGTACATCACCAGCAGGTGCTATCTGGTGTCATTTACCTCTCCTGAGGGACTTCCTGTACATCTTGTAGCGTGGGTCTGTTGATAATGAATTCTTTCTGCCTTTGGATCTGAAAAAGCCTTTATTTCATCTTCATATATGAAAGATACTTTGCTGGGTATAGAATTGTTGGTGGCTCTTACATGAAAGTCTGTGTTTATTTCTGGATAATGTCTGTTGTGTGTCTAAATTCACCAGACATCTTCTGCAGTGCTTATTCCTCCATTCATGCTATCAGTGCTTTTCATTTTAGACATGGTAGTTTTCATCTCTGGAAGCTTGGTTTGGGTCTAATCTTTTAGAAAGTTCAGTTTTCTGGTTTTTTGAACACAGGGAATATAGTTGTAATAACTGTCTTAATGTCCTGTTTTGTCAGCTTTGATTTGTTTTCAGTTGATAAATTTTTCTCATTATGTGTTTTCTCTGTTCCTTTGCAAACCTGGCGATACTGGATTAGATGCTAGACATTTGAATCCAGTGTGACTGCCTTGTCTGTTGAATACTTCACATTCCTGTACATATTCTTGAATGTTATATTACAATACTTGGGAACAGTTGGATCCTTCCATGCGTTTTTTGAGGTTCACAGGAAGGCCAGAGCAGCCTTTGGTCTAGAGCTCCTTGTCCGCCTTGTGAGCACAGCCACCTTGTGAGCTATGAGGCTCACTGACACGGGAATCAGGCATGCTACTTGGTCCTCCCTGGCTGTGTGGAATATACGCACACACACGTGATGCTCGCTGTGCTGAGTGCAGCTCTCATCTCTTGTCACTCAATGCCAGTTCCCATTACTCTCCTGGCAAAATGCTGGTCTCCTTAGTGTTATGTTTACGGTTTTCCCTGGCAACTTTGGGATGGGGGTGTGATGAACTCTGAATCCACCTTAAGTTTATTTTTCAGTAAGTGGAGGATAAGCAGACAGACACAGACATAAGTGAAGGGAAGTGGAGAAAAAGGGAGACCGCTGATGCTATTGATAGGATCTCTGCCCTGTGTTCTTTAGTGTCCATTCTAAAGAGCTATTCCACTCCTTGACCATCTCCTTCTCACGATGCTGGGAATTTCTTCTCTGGATGGACCCATCTAACTATGGAGGAGTCAAAGGAATCATTCCGTCAAGTATTCACTGTGGTCAGGTAAGAGGTGGCCAGTCTTGGAGAGCTGAGGTTGGAATTTGAAGCACCTTTAGGGGTCCATAGCACATACTTAGTGGTCACGGCCTAGTGCCTGGCAGGTCCCAGGCCGCTTGTGCAGCCACAGATGTTCAAAGAGTCCTGCTGTTGTGAGTCTGTGAGGGATGAGATTGTGAGCAAGCAAGCAATCAGGTACAGCATGCGGTGCTAGCAGTTGGAGGGGTCAGAAAAGACAGAGAGCTGGGTAAGGTCAGGGGCAGGCCTGATTTGGGGTGAGGGTTAAGGAGGCCTCTGAGGAGGAGACAACAAAAACAGGGATTGAAGGGAGCAAGCAAGGCTCTGCCAGTGACTGCAGTGTGAGGCATGGAGTGGGGCTGGGGTGGTAGTCATAGTGGCCTGAGGAGAGCTGGCCTAGGACAGGCAACTTGGACCTTAAATGGACAGCACCGTGGAGCCAAGGCCTAAATAGGAGCCAGTTAGGGCCAGCCCAGGGGAGGGCGTGGGGCTGGGCACGGTCAGGGAGGACTCTGGGGAAGGGGGGTCATTAAATGTGGAGTGGACATGCCAGTAGGATGGATGTAGGGTGACATGCAGGCATGTGGGCTGAGCCCAGGTGTCTATTATGAATTGGATGGGGCAAGAGAAGGGAGTGTGGGGTTAGAGGAATCGTGGTGTGGCTTGTGCTCAACATGCACGAGGTGGTGATGCAGATCCAGGTGGCGGCAGAGGCGTCTGGGGAGGAGCTGGGGTGGGAACTTGGGGGTAATCCTCAAGCCTTGCAGCTGGGGCCAGTGAGATCACCTGGGGTGAGTGTGGGTTGAGAGGACCGAGCCTGAACAGTGGAAGCTGCCAGCAGGTGTTGAGCGGGAACAGGGCTCTAAGAACCAAATTATGACTGCTCAGAGCAGGCAGGAGCCCTGCAGAAACCCCAGTGGGAGGGGTACATGCTGTGTAGACTTGTCCAGAAGGCAGAGTATTGCTGCTCTAAGGATGGTGCCTTCAGAGTTCACTCAATGAACCTGAAGTGAAAAGGGGCATGGTTTTAGGGGGCAGTATCCACAGTAGGGCTGACCCACGATCTCATTGGACAAGCTTGAACTCAGGAGCCTGATTGCCTGGGGCACTCCTGAGTCTTCCCTTCCTAGAGGGTGGGGGTTGAGTGATTCTAAAGTGAATCCTCTGTAAGAGCATATGCGAATGGCAATCATGCACTATAGGGTGCTTCTGTGCAAGTGATCTTATTCTTAGAGCCATCTTGTGGGATCAGCATGGGAGTGAAACACCTGGGCAAGTCACTCAGATGGGGTCTGCCCCAGGCTTAAATGGGTTGGGTTCACATCCCTCTGTGTGAGGCTGCTATTGTGCAGACAGGATGGGGACTGTCTGTTCCTGCAGAACTCCCAAAAAGAGGGCCATGTGGAGGAGGAGGAGGAGAATGGTGACGAGGGGGATGGTGGCCAGGAGCCTGATGTGGAAGACTTGCTGGAAAACAACTGGAACATCCTGCAGTTTCTGCCACAGGCTGCCTCTTGCCAGAGCTACTTCCTCATGATCATTTCAGGTGAGCTGCACACTCTGGGCTATCACGTTGGAGCTGTGCAGGAGAGTGATGGGGACTTGTGGGAGTGCACCAGGCTATTGGGGTCCTGAGAGGTGCCTTGGTGTGTCTTGAAGGTTGGTGCCTGTTGCATCCTATACAAGACTGTTGCTAAGCAAGATCCTGGGCATCAGGGAGTGCCCTGCTTAACCCCATTTCTCTAATGGACTTTGGCTCATCTCAGTGCAGCAAATAGAATCATCACTGATAACTGCATTGCAGCCCAGTCTGGCTGACAGTCTAACCAGCCACATGGTCCCCTAGATTCTGGAGTGTTCCCAACTCTTAAGGCCTCTGACCTGTGCCTGCCCCTCTCTGTAGCATACATCGTGGCCGTCTACCATAGCATGAAGGAGGAACTAAGGCGCAGTGCCCCAGGGAGCACCCCGTTGAGGAGGAGGGGGTCCAGCCAGCTCTCCCAGGAAGCTCAGGGGACGTCTGGAGCCCTTCCCGGTGAGTGCAGCCTTGCTGCATGAGGCCACCACTGTGTGCCTGTGACCTGACCTGGTCCCCAGCTGTAGGTCATTGTCCTTGAGTCTTTCCCTCAGGGTCCTTATTGCTGTGCAAAATGAGCAGGCACCATGCCCCTTCTCTTCCCAGGAATGATCACATTCTCTCAAGATTATGTGGCAAATGAACTTACTCAGAATGTCTTCACCATCACTCAGAAGATTCAGAAGAAAGTCACAGGCTCTCGGAACTCGGCTGAGCTCTCGGAAATATTCCCAGTCCTCCCTGGGTCTCACTTGCTGCTCAATAACCCTGCTCTGGAGTTCATCAAATATGTGTGCAAGGTGAGGACACTACACACACTAAGGAGCTTGTGTGGTGGGGGTGCCATGAATAAGTTACTCATTTATTCCACAAACACTGCTAGTTCTATGAAGCAGCTATAAGGTGCTGGGGCTAGAGGTGGACAAGACAGGAAGGACCCCCATCTTCATGGAGCCTCTGCTTCAGTGAGGGTTCGACACATCAGTGACGGATGGGAGCTTAGGGAGCACAGATGCCATGAGGTGGGCTCAGGGTAGGGCAGGTGATGAAGTTCCTCAGATGGGGCTGAGACACAGTGACCAGGGGTCTGGCTATATGTAGATCCCAGAGGACAGTGACATCTTGGGCAGAGAGGGTGCTCTGGGAAGCTGGTCAAAGGCACATGCAGAGCAGGTAGGCAGGGAAACAGCAGGTGCTACCTGGGGTTGGACCAAGGACCAGACAGGTCCTGAAGCATCCAGGCTACCGGGGAAGCAGAGGAGAGCTTGCTTGGGTAATAAATGCCTTTCTGGAAAAGGCAGGCTATGTCAAATAATGGGGTATCACCTCACAGAGCACTTCCCTGCCTATTAAGTTATGGTGCCAGGACACTGCAGTATCTAGTGACTGCGATTCTGGTAAAGACATGGCTTATGTATCATTTTAATTCCTCAGTGGACCTTAGAACTTTTTTTTTTTTTTTTGGTTTTAAAACTATTTTATTAAGCAAAGCATCCAGAATTCCACTTTTTAAAAAGTCTAACAATATTAGAAAAGTCCATTTTTTCTTCTCTGGTTAAAGTTTCATGAAAAGTTGACATACTCAGAGCCATGTTAAGCTACGTTCAGAGTGGCCACTGCAGAGATAACTGCCTGCTGGGGGCCTTTGTGTTTGGCAAAACCTTTGGACTGAGTCAGTGGCAAATGTTTTTGTTTTTGTTCTTTATTAAGGTATCATTGATACACAATCTTATGAAGCAACATTGTGGTTACTGTGTTCACCCATATTATCAAGTCCTCCTATACACACACCCCATTGCAGTCACTGCACATCAGTGTAGTAAGATGCTATAGAGTCACTACTTGTCTTCTCTATGCTATACTGCCTTCCTGACCTATACTCTGTGACCTCCCTACATTATGTGTGCTAATCATAATGCCCTTTAATGCCCTTCTCCATCCCTCCCCACTCACCCTCCCCATCCCTTTCCCTTTGGTAACCACTAGTGCCTTCTTGGAGTCTGTGAGTCTGCTGCTGTTTTGTTCCTTCAGTTTTGCTTAGTTGTTGTACTCCACAAATGAGGGAAATCATTTGGCATTTGTCTTTCTCCCCCTGGCTTATTTCACTGAGCATAATACCCTCTAGCTCCATCCATGTTATTGCAAATGGTAGAATTAATTTTCTTCTTATGGCTGAATAATATACTCCATTGTGTATATTTACCACCTCTTCTTTGTACATTCATCTGTTGATGAACACTTAGGTTGCTTCCATGTCTTGGCTATTGTAAATAGTGCTGCGGTAAACATAGCAGTGCATATGTCTTTTTGAATCATGGATCTTGTTTTCTTTTGGTAAATTCCTCACTAGGAGTGGAATTCCTGAGTCAAATGTTATTTCTCTTTTTAGTTTTTTGACGAATCTGTATTGCTTCCCACAATGGTTGAACTAATTTACATTCACACCAGCAGTGTAAGAAGGTTACCCTTTCTCTGCATTGTCGCCAGCATTTGTTTCTTGTCTTTTGGATGTTGGCCATCCTTACTGGTGTGAGGCGATATCTCATGTGGTTTTAATTTGCATTTCTCTGATGATTAGTGATGTGGAGCATCTTTTCATTTGCCTGTTACCCATCTGAATTTCTTCTTTGGAGAAGTGTCTGTTCAGAACCTTCACCCATTTTTTAATCAGGTTATTTGCTTTTTGGGTGTTGAGGCATGTGAGCTCTTTATATATTTTGGATGTTAACCCCTTATCAGGTATGTCATTTATGAATATATTCTCCCATACTGTAGGATGCCTTTTTGTTCTATCAATGGTATCCTTTGTTATACAGAAGCTTTTTAGTTTGATGTAGTCCCATTTGTTCATTTTTTATTTGTTTCCCTTGCCTGAGGAGATGTGATGAGGAAAAAGTTGCTCATGTTTACATTCAAGAGATTTTTGCCTGTGTTTTCTTTTATAAGTTTTATGGTTTCATGACTGACATTCAGGTCTTTGATCCATTTCAAGTTTACTTTTGGGTATGGATTTAGAAAAGAATCCAGTTTCATTCTCTTACATGTAGCTGTCCAGTTTTGCCAACACCAATTGTTGAAGAGGCTGTCATTTCCCCATTGTATATGCATGGCTCCTTTATCATATATTAATTGACCATATATGCTTGGGTTTATATCTGGGCTCTGTATTCTGTTCCACTGATCTATAGATCTGTTCTTGTGCCAGCACCAAATTGTTTTGATTATTGTGGCTTTGTAGTAGAGCTTGAGGTTGGAGAGCATAATCCCCCCAGCTTTAATCTTCCTTCTCAGAATTGCTTTGGCTATTTGGGGTCTTTTGTTGTTACATACGATTTTTAGAACTATTTGTTCCAGTTCGTTGAAGAATGCTGTTGTTATTTTGGTAGGGATTGCATTAATCTGTAGATTGCTTTAGGCAGGATGGCCATTTTGACTTATTAATTCTCATCCATGAGCACAGGATGTATTTCCATTTATTGGTGTCTTCTTTAATTTCTCTAATGAGTGTCTTGTAGTTTTCAGAGTATAGGTCTTTCACCTCCTTGATTAGGTTTATTCCTAGGTATTTTATTCTTTTTGATGCAATTGTAAATGGAATTGTTTCCCTGATTTCTCTTCTGCTAGTTAGTTCATTGTTAGTATATAGGAATGCAACAGATTTCTGTATATTAATTTTGTATCTTGTAACTTTGCTGAATTCAGTTATTAGTTTTAGTAGTTTTGGGGTGGATTCTTTGAGGTATTTTATGTACAATATCATATCATCTGCATACAGACAGTTTAACTTCTTCTTTGCCAATCTGGATGCCTTTTATTTCTTTGTGTTCTCTGATTGCCTTGGTTGGGACCTCCAGTACTATGTTGAATAACAGTGGGGAGAGTGGGCATCCTTGTCTTGTTCCCAATCTTAAGAGGAAAAGCTTTCAGCTTTTCACTGTTCAGTATGATGTTGGCTGTGGGTTTCTCGTATGTGGCCTTTATTATGTTGAGGTACTTGCCCTCTATACCCATTTTGTTGAGAGTTTTTATTATGAATGGATGTTGAATTTTGTCAAATGACTTTTCAGCATCTATTGAGTTGATCATGTATTGTTTGTTGTTTTTGTTGATGTGCTGTATGATGTTAATGGATTTTTTTAATATTGTACCATCCTTGCACCCCTGGAATAAATCCTACTTGGTCATGATGGATGATCTTTTTGATGTGTTTTTGAATTCGGTTTGCTAATATTTTGTTGAGTATTTTTGCATCTATGTTCATCAGGGATACTGGTCTATAATTTTCTTATTTTGTGGTGTCTTTGCCTGGTTTTGGTATTAGAATGATGCTGGCTTCATAGAATAAGTTTGGAAGTATTCCCACCTCTTCTAGTTTTTTGAATACTTCAAGGAGGATGGGTATTAAGTAAGTCTTCACTAAATGTCTAATGAAATTCAGCAGTGAAGCCATCTGGTATGGGGCTTTTATTCTTAGGTAGTTTTTTGATTCCTGATTCAATTTCGTTGCTGGTAATTGGTCTGTTCAGATTTTCTGTTTCTTCCTTGGTCAGTCTTTGAAGGTTGTATTTTTCTAGAAAGTTGTCAATTCTATGTTATCCAATTTGTTAGCATATAATTTTTCATAGTGTTTTCTAATAATTATTTGTATTTCTCTGGTATCTGTAGTGATTTTTCCTTTACCATTTCTGATTCTGTTTATGTGTGTACATTCCCTTTTTTTCTTGATAAGTCTGGCTAGCGGGGTATTTATTTTGTTTATTTTCTCAAAGAACTAGCTCCTGGTTTCACTGATTCTTTCCATTGCTTTATTCTTCTCAATTTTATTTATTTCTGGTCTGATCTGTATTATATCCCTTCTTGTACTGACTTTGGGCCTTGTTTTTTCTTTTTCTAGTTTCATTAATTGTGAATTTAAACTGTTCATTTGGGATTGTTCTTTCTTGAGGTAAGCCTGTATTGCAGTATACTTCCCTCTTAGCAGAGCCTTGGCTGGGTCACAGAGATTTTGGGGTGTTGACTTGTTTTCATTTGTCTCCATATATTGCTTGATCTGTTTTTATTTGTTCATTGATTCATTGATTTTTTAGGGGCATGTTCTTAAGCCTCCATGTGTTTGTGGGCTTTTCTGTTTTCGTTGCATAATTTCTTTCTAGTTTTATACCTTTCTGATCTGAGAAGCTGGTTGGTACAATTTCAATCTTTTTGAATTTGCTGGAGCTCTTTTTGTGGCCTACTATGTCATCTACTCAGAAGATGTTCTATGTGCACTTGAGAAGAATGTGTATCTTGCTGCTTTTGGGTGGAGTGTTCTGTTGATGTCCGTTAGGTCCATCTGTTCTAATATGTTGTTCAGTGCCTCTGTCTCTTTACTTATTTTGTCTGATTGATCTGTCCTTTGGAGTGAATGGTATGTTGAAGTCCTCTAAAATGAATGCATTGTGTTCTATTTTCCCCTTTTATTCTGTTAGTATGTGTTTCACATATGTACGTGCTCCTATGTTGGGTACATAGATATATAATGGTTATATTGTCTTGTTGGGCTGAGATCTTTATCATTATGTAATGTCCTTCTTTGTCTCCTGTTATTTTCTTTGTCTGGAAGTTTATTTTGTCTGATACAAGTACTGCAACTCCTGCTTTTTTCTCCCTATTAGTTGCAGGAAGTATCTTTTTCCATCCCTTCACTTTGGATTTGAAGTGAGTCTCTTGTAGGCAGCATATAGATGGCTCTTGATTTTTTGTCCATTCAGTGACTCTGTGTCTTTTGATTGGTGCATTCAGGCCATTTACATTTAGGGTGATTATCAATCAATATGTACATGTTGACTTTGCAGGCTTTACATTTGTGGTTACCAAAGGTTGAGAGTTAGCTTCTTTACTATCTAATAGTCTAACTTAATTCCCTTAGTACACTATTTCAAACACAATCTAAAGGTTCTTTTCTTTTCCTCCCCCATTCTTTAGATATGAGGTGTCATATTCTGTACTCTATGTGTATCCCTTGACTGACTTTTTGGGTAGTTGATATAATTTTGCATTTGCTTAGTAATTAATTGGTCTACTTCCTTTACTGTGGTTTTATTTTCTCTGGTGACAGCTATTTAGCCTTTGCAGCACTTCCATCTATAGGAGTCCCTCCAAAATATACTGTAGAGTTGGTTTGTGGAAGGTAAATTCCCTCAACTTTTGCTTATCTGGAAATTGTTTAATCCCTGCTTCAAATAATTCAAATGATAATCTTGCTTGGTAGAGTATTTTTGGTTTGAGGTCCTTCTGTTTCATTGCATTAAATAGATCATGCCATTCTCTTTTGGCCTGTAAGGTTTCTGCTGAGAAGTCTGATAGCCTGATGGGTCTTCCTTTATATGTGATTTTTTTCTCTTTCTGGCTGTTTTTAAAAGCTTTTCCTTGTCCTTGATCTTTGCCATTTTCATTATTGTATGTCTTGGTGTTGTCTCCCTAGGGTCCCTTGTGTTGGGAGATCTGTGTACTCCGTGGAATGAGAGACTACTTCCTTCCCCAGATTGGTGAAGTTTTCAGCAGTTACCTCCTCAAAGACACTTTCTATCCTTTTTCTCTGTCTTCTTCTTCTGATACCACTATAATGCGAATTTTGTTCCATTTGGATTGGTCACGTAGTTTTCTTACTATTCTTAGATTCCTAGAGATCCTTTTTTCTCTGTCCAAGCTTCTTTGTATTCTTGTTCTCTAATTTCCATTTCATTTACTGTCTACCTCATCTAATCTGCTTTTAAATTCCTCCATTGTATGTTTTATTTTAGATACTGTATTTTTCAGTTGCTATCACTTTCTTGGAGTCCTCCCAGAGATCTTGAATATTTTTCTGTAGCTCCATGAGCATGTTCATGGGGTTTTTTTTCATAAGCAGGAATAATTTTATTTTTTATAAAATTTGAGTGTAAAAAAATGATGTCATTTTCTTGTCAAAGGTACTGTGTAAAAGTTCTGACATGCTAGCATAATCAAATGGATATGTGATCCCATTTCAAAGCTATCTCAAGTTCTATTTAGACTTTTTTTTTGGTATCGTTAATGTACAATTACTTGAACATTATGGTTAATAGACGCCCCCTATTATCATGTCCCCCCCCACATACCCCATTATGGTCACTGTCAGCATAGTAAGATGCTATAGAATCATTACTTGTCTTCTCTGTATATACTGCCTTTCCTGTGTTCCCCCCTTCCCTAGCTACATTATGCGTGCTAATCATAATGCCCCTTTTTTCCCCTTATCCCTCCCTTCCCACCCATCCTCCCCAGTTCCTTTCCCTTTGATAACTGTTAGTCCATTCTTAGGTTCTGTGAGTCTGCTGCTGGTGTTTTGCTTCTTCAGTTTTTTTGTTGTTCTTACCCTCCGCAGACAAGTAAAATCATTTGATACTTGTCTTTCTCCACCTGGCTTATTTCACTGAGCATAATACCCTCTAGCTCCATCCATGTTATTGCAAATGGTAGGATTTGTTTTCTTATGACTGAATAATATTCCATTGTGTATATGTACCACATCTTCTTAATCCATTCATCTGCTGATGGACACTTAGGTTGCTTCCATTTCTTGGCTATTGTAAATAGTGCTATGATAAACTAAGGGGTGCATATGTCTTTTTCAAACTGGGCCCCTGCATTCTTAGGGTAAATTCCTAAGAGTGGAATTCCCTGGTCAAATGGTATTTCTATTTGAGCTTTTTGAGGAACCTCCATACTGCTTTTCACGATGGTTGAACTAATTTACATTCCCACCAGCAGTGTAGGAGGGTTCCCCTTTCTCCACATCGTCACCAGCATTTGTTGTTTGTCTTTTGGATGTTGGCCATCCTAACTGGTGTGAGGTGCTATCTCATTGTGGTTTTAGTTTGCATTTCTTTGATGATTAGTGATGTGGAGCATCTTTTCATGTGCCTGTAGGCCATCTGAATTTCTTCTTTGGAGAACTATCTGTTCAGCTCCTCTGCCCATTTTTTAATTGGCTTATTTGCTTTTTGTTTGTTGAGTGTGATCTCTTTATATAGTTTCCATGTCAACCCCATTTTGGAAAAGTCATTTGTGAATATATTCTCCCATATCGTAGGATGCCTTTTTGTTCTACTGATGGTGTCCTTTACTTATAGTTTGATATAGTCCCACTCATTCATTTTTGCTCTTGTTTCCCTTGCCCAGGAAGATATATGTTCATGAAGAATTTGATCATGCTTATGTCCAAGATATTTTTGCCTGTATTTTTTTCTAAGAGTTTTATGGTTTCATGATTTACATTCAGGTCTTTGATCCATTTCAAATTTACTTTTGTGTATGGGGTTAGACAGTGATCCAGTTTCATTCTCTTACATGTAGCTGTCCAGTTTTGCCAACACCAGCTGTTGAATAGGCTGTCATTTCCCCCATTGTATGTCCATGGCTCCTTTATCGTATATTTTTGGACCATGTATGCTTGGGTTTATATCTGGGCTCTCTGTTCTCTTCCACTGGTCTGTGGGTCTGTTTTTGTGCCAGTACCAAATTGTGTTGATCACTGTGGCTTTGTAGTAGAGCTTGAAGTCAGGGAATGTAATTCCCTCTGCTTTATTCTTCCTTCTAAGGATTGCTTTGGCTATTCGGGGTCTTCTGTGGTTCCATATGAATTTTAGAACTATTTGCTCTAGTTCATTGAAGAATGCTGTAGGTATTTTGATAGGGATTGCATTGATTCTGTATATTGCGTTAGGCCGGATGGCCATTTTGACAATATTAGTTCTTCCTAGCCAAGAGCATGGGATGAATTTCCATTTATTAATGTCCTCTTTAATTTATCTTAGAAGTGTCTTATAGTTTTCAGGGTATAGGCCTTTCACTTCCTTGGTTAGTTTTATTCCTAGGTATTTTTTTCTTCTTGATGCAATTGTGAATGGAGTTGTTTTCCTGATTTCTCTTTCTGCTAGTTCATCGTTAGTATATAGGAATGCAACAGATTTCTGTATATTAATTTTGTATCCCACAACTTTGCTGAATTCAAATATTAGTTCTAGTGGTTTTGGAGTGGATTCTTTGGGGTTTTTTATGTGCAATATCATGTCATCTGCAAACAGGGACAGTTTGACTTCTTCCTTGCCAATCTGGATGCCTTTTATTTCTTTATGTTCTCTGATTGCCAAGGCTAGGACCTCAAGAACTATGTTGAATAAAAGTGGGGAGAGTGGGCATCCTTGTCTTGTTCCCAATCTTAGAGGAAAAGCTTTCAGCTTCTTGCTGTTAAGTATAATGTTGGCTGTGGGTTTGTCATATATGGCCTTTATTATGTTGAGGTACGTGCCCTCTATACCCATTTTGTTGAGAATTTTTATCATGAATGTATGTTGAATTTTGTCGAATGCCTTTTCAGTATCTATGGAGATGATCATGTGGTTTTTGTCCTTTTTGTTGATGTAGTGGATGATGTTGATTGATTTTCAAATGTTGTACCATCCTTGCATCCCTGGGGTGAATCCCACTTAATCATGATGGATGATCTTTTTGATGTATTTTTGAATTCAGTTTGCTAATATTTTGTTGAGTATTTTTGCATCTATGTTCATCAGAGATATTGGTCTGTAATTTTCTTTTTTTGTGGTGTCTTTGTCTGGTTTTAGTAGTAGAGTGATGTTGGTGTTGTAAAATGAGTTTGGGAGTATTCCCTCCTATTCTTCTTTTTGGAAAACTTTAAGGAAGATGGTTTTTAGGTCTTCACTAAATGTTTGATAAAATTCAGCAGTGAAACCATCTGGTTCAGGGCTTTTGTTCTTAGGTATATTTTTGATTACCTGTTCAATTTCATTGCTGGTAATTGGTCTATTCAGATTTTCTGTTCCTTCCTGGGTCAGCCTTGGAAGGTTATACTTTTCTGGAAAGTTGTCCATTTCTTCTAGGTTTTCCAGCTTGTTAGCATATAGATTTTCATAGTATTCTCTAATAATTCTTTGTATTTCTGTGGTGTCTGTCATGATTTTTCCTTTCTCATTCCTGATTCTGTTTATGTGTGTAGACTCCCTTTTTTTCTTGATATGTCTGGCTAGGGGTTATCTATTTTGTTTATTTTCTCAAAGAACCAGCTCTGGGTTTCATTGATTTTTTTTTTTTCTATTGTTTTCTTCTCCATATTATTTATTTCTGCTTTAATCTTTATTATGTTCCTCCTACTGATTTTGGGCCTCATTTGTTCTTCCTTTTCTAGTTTCATTAATTGTGAGTTTAGACTGTTCATTTGGGATTGTTCTTCTTTCCTGAGGTAGGCCTGTATTGCAGTATATTTCCCTCTTAGCACAGCCTTCGCTGCATCCCACACATTTTCTGTTGTTAAATTGTTGTTGTCATATGTCTCCATATATTGCTTGATCTCTGTTTTCATTTGGTTATTGATCCATTGATTATTTAGAAGCATGTTCTTAAGCCTCCATGTGTTTGTGGGCTTTTTTGTCTTCTTTGCATAATTTATTTCTAGTTTCATACCTTTGTGATCTGAGAAGTTTGTACAATTTCAGTCTTTTTGAATTTAGTGAGGTTCTTTTTGTGGCCTCGTCTATGATCTATTCTTGAAAATGTTCCATGTGCACTTGAGAAGAATGTGTATCCTGTTGCTTTTGGATGGAGTGTTCTGTTGATGTCCGTTAGGTCCATCTGTTCTAATATGTTGTTCAGTGCCTCTGTCTCTTTACTTATTTTCTGTCTGATTGGTCTGTCCTTTGGAGTGAGTGGTGTGTTGCACTCTCCTACAACGAATGCATTGCATTCTTTTTCCTCCTTTAATTCTGTTAGTATTTGTTTCACATATGTAGATGATCCTGTGTTAGGTGCATAGATATTTATAATAGTTATATCCTCTTGTTGGTCTGACCCTTTTATCATTATGTAATGTCCTTCTTTGTCTCTTGTTACTTTCTTTGTTTTGAATTCTATTTTGTCTGGTACAAGTACTGCAACTCCTGCCTTTTTCTCCCTATTAGTTGAATGAAATATCTTTTTCCATCCCTTTACTTTCAGTCTTTATATGTCTTTGGGTTTGAAGTGAGTTTCTTGTAGGCAACATATAGATGGGTCTTGTTTTTTTATCCATTCAGTAACTATGTGTTTTGATTGGTGCATTCAGACCATTTACATTTAGGATGATTATTGATAGGTATGTACTTATTGCCATTGCAGGCTTTAGATTCGTGGTTACCAAAGGTTCAAGGGTAATTCCCTTACTGTCTAACAATCTAATTTAACTCACTTTGTATGCTATTGCAAACACAACCTAAAGGTTCTTTTTTTTTGTTTTTCCTCCTTTTTCTTCCTCCTCCATTCTTTGTATGTTATGAATCATACTGTCTACTCTTTGTCTATCCCTTGGGTGACATCTATTTAGCCTTAGGAATACTTCCATCTATAGGGGTCCCTTCAAAATACACTGTAGAGGTGGTTTGTGGGACGTAAATTCTCTCAGCTTTTGCTTATCTGAAAATTGTTTAATCCCTCCTTCAAATTTAAATGGTAACCTTGCCGGGTCAAGTATTCTTGGTTCAAGGCCCTTCTGCTTCATTGCATTATATATATCATGCCACTCCCTTCTGGCCTGTAAGGTTTCTGTTGAGAAGTCTGATGATAGCCTGATGGGTTTTCTTTGTATGTGATCTTTTTTCTCTTTCTAGCTGCTTTTAAAAGTCTCTCTATCCTTGATCTTTGCCATTTTAATTATTATATGTCTTGTCTTCCTTAGGTCCCTTGTGTTGGGAGATCTGTGCACCTCCATGACTTGAGATACTATCTCCTTCCCCAGATTAGGGAAGTTTTCAGCAATTACCTCCTCAGTGACACTTTCTATCCATTTTTCTCTCTCTCCTTCTTCTGGTACCCCTATAATGTGAATATTGTTCTGTTTGGATTGGTCACACAGGTTTCTCAATATTCTTTCATTCTTAGAGATTCTTTTTTCTCTCTGTGCCTCAGCTTCTTTGCATTCCTCTTCTCTAGTTTCTGTTCCATTTACCATCTATTCTACTACATGTAATCTGCTTTTAAATCCCTCCATTTTATGTTTCATTTCATATATGGAATTTCTTAATGATTGACTCTGACTTAAATTTGTTCCTGAGTTCTTGAATATTTTTCTGTGCCTCCATAAGCATGTTTATAATATTTATTTTGAACTCTCTTTCGGGAAGATTGATGATTTCAGTTTCATTTGGCCCTTTTTCATGGGTTTGTGAGAGTTTGGTCTGAACCATGTTATTTTGATGATGTTTCATATTTGTGTGTGGTGCCCACTAGTGCTTAGCCCCTAGAGTGAGGTTGGGCCTCGTAGGGGAGCAGAGCTGGTGCCTGAGTGGAGGAAAGATCTGTTTCCTGGTTCCTGTCTGCGATGCCTATCTCCAGCCTCTGTACTTTGTGTCTCTAGCTGTTGTAGGCAGTTCCTCCCTCTGGGTAGCCTGTTGCCAGCACAGTGACTGTCGGTTTGTGAACTGGTGCCAGCAGGCTAGGAGGCAGGCGCAGCAGGCTGTGTTTAACAGTGGGGGTGCCTCGGAGCTGGGCCGCCATCCAAGGGTTGGAGCACATGAAACTCCTCAAAGTTCCCAACCAGTTGGGCAGAGCACACCCAGACAACCTTGTCTAGTTCTCCCTTCTGTGCACCACGCTCCGTGCAAACCCTGCCCCTTCAGCAGCCCTTCGCTGCTAGGAGCCTCTCAGACCACCTGCCTTTCCTCTGACACAGAGTGACCGTATGTGGATCCCCTCCTCCGCAAACGTCTGTAATCTCAGTCTCTCAAGCACTCTGCCTGTCCAAGCTCCCCAACGTCCAGAGCACCACACAATATAGGTTTCTGCTCACAAAGCAGATCTCCAGGGCTGGGTGTTCAGCAGTCCCAGGCTTCCACCCCCTACCCGCTCGTTTTCTCTTCCTGCCGCCAGTGGGCTAGGGTGGGGGAAGGGTTTGGGTCCCACCAGATTAAGGCTTTCCCACATTACCCTGTTTCATGATGTCTGCTCTGTTCGTGAGCTCTATATGCAGTCTGGTTCAGACTTCTTGTTGCTGTTATAGGGTTAGTTGTATTAATTAATTATATTTTTGTACTATTTGTGGTTTGGGGAGGAGTTCTCCATCTCACCTCTCATGCCGCTGTCTTGAATCTCTTATTTTGTACAATGATGATCTTTATTTTGAAATCTTTATCAAGATCAGTGATTTCAGTTTCACTTCGTCCTCTTTCTGGTGTTTGAGGGATTGTGGTTTGTACAAGATTCTTTTGCTGTTTCATATTCCTAATGATTACTGTGGAATAATAACTTTGTGTAGGCAGTACCCTCTAGTGCCCAGAAGCTGTACTCTCTGGAACTGCCCAGCACCTGGAGTGATGGTGGGGGTCCTAGGCTTGTGGCACCCATACCTGCCAGGAGGAAAGAGCTCTTTCCTGCTTCCTGGCTGCAGTGCCTACCTTCACTGCCAGGGCCAGTAGGCTGAGAGCACAGAGAGGAGCCTCTGTGTTATGCCCCTTTAGCTGTCATAGGTCAGGCCATCCTCCGGCTGGCCTGGCATGATGGTGGAGCAGCAAGTGTGCGGACCGGTGCCTGATGGGAGGAAAGAGTGGCAGGCTACATATCGCAGTGGAGGGGCCTTGGTGCTGCATTGCCAGCCAGGGGGATAGAGCACCTTAAGCTCCTGAAAGTTCCCAACCTGTTGGACTGAGTGTGCCAGGATAATTTTGTCTACCTGTCCTTTCTCCTGAGCAGCAAGCTCTAGGTAATCCTTGCCCCTTTAGCACCCCCTCTCACTGTTGGAATGTCTTTCAAAATGCCACCCTTCTTTTGTCCTGGAGCAGCCGTTTGTTGGTACGTGTTCTCGATAAGCGGCTGGAATCTCAGTCTCTCCGAGTATTCTGCCTGTCTGCTTTCCAACTCTTCCAATCTTCAAAGCACCTGTAATGTGGGTTTGTGTTCCTGGAGCAGATCTTTAGGGTTGGGTCTTCAGCAGTCCTGGGCTTCTACTCCCTCCTCATTCTGTTTCTCTTCCTCCCTCCTGTGAGCTAGGGTGGGGCAAGGGCTTGGTTCTCACTGGATCATGACTTTGGTACTTTACCCGTTTCTGTGAGGTCTCTTTTCCCCAGATGTAGGTAGTTGAGTCTTCTTTCAGGTCATGCTTTCAGGATGAGTTGTATTTGCTATATTTTCATGTTATGTGGTTTTGGGAGGACATTTCTGCCTTACTTCTTGCGCTGTCATCTTTTTTTCACCTGCTCCAAATGGCAACTCAGACCTTAGAACTTTTAAACTTTACTTTTAGTAAGGTGTAATTTACATACAGTAAAATTCACTACTTACAGTGTTCATATGTGAGTTTTGACAAAAGCACACAGTCATGTATCCACCACAGTCAGGATACAGAACATTCTACCACCTCCCAAAGTTCCCCTCTCACCCCTTTTTAAATTAACTTGCAGTGAGACACTCTCTGGAGAGCAATTACTCAGGTTATCACGACAGATAAAGCTCTGCCTCCAACACAAGGTGCAGAACGGTCACCCCCTGAGAGAATCCCCCTGGCTACCCCTTGGACTCTGCCTGCCTCCCGCCTGCAAGCCTGGAACCTATCTGTCCTCTGTCCTTGCACTGGGACATCTTCCAGAATATCATAAGAGTGGAATTGTGGATTGTGTAGCCTTTTAGGTGTCGCATGTTTCACTCTGTGGCTCCTCCATACTGTTTGCATACTTTGACCTTTCTGTTGTTAAGCCGTGCTCTGTTGTGTGGAAGAACACAGCATGTCATTCATTTACTGGTTGAAGGTTGTCCAGTTGTTTTCACTTCTTGGTGATTATTAATAAGGCTGCTCTAAGTATCCTTGCAGGTTTTTGTGTGTGAATTTAAGTTTCATTTTCTTGGGTAAAAACCTAGGAATTGCCGGGTCATATTGGAAAAGTATGTTTCTAAAGTGGCTGCTTTGATTTGCTTCTCATCAGTGGTGTATAATTAGAGGCCAGCTCTTCCATCTCTCCACCAGAACTTGGCATTGTTAATTTTCAAGATTTTGGCTATTCAGGTAGGTGTGTGTTGGTATCTCATTATGTTGATAACTAATACTAATTTCCCTGATACTCACGATGTCGAGCATTTTTTCATGTGCTTGTTTACTGTCCATACATCTTTGGTGAAATGTCTAAATCTTTTTGATTTTCTAATAATTTATTACAAATCAGATTATTTTCCTTATTGGTTGGTTTCCAGAGTTCTTCATTTAGTCAGGATGTAAGTCCTTTGTGTTATTTCCTCCCAAAACTTTTACTTTTCTTTTCAAAATTCTTAGTATTTTTCAGTGATGAGATCTAATTTATCACTTTTTATGGGTTGAGCTTTTGGTGTCATATCTAAGAAATCTTTGCTTTAAGCAGGTTCGTGTATTTCTCTTGTTTTCTTCTACAAGCTTTATAGCTAGGTTTTACGTTAGTCTGTGATCCCCTTTGAGTTAATTTTTGTACAGTGTGCATGTTAGAGATTGAAGTTCACATTTTTGCATAACTATATCCATCCAGTTGTTTAGGCAGTATTGTTGAAACGATTATCTTTCTCCACTGAATCTTCTTTGCACCTTTTTCAAAATATGGCTAAGCATATATTATGTAGATCTATTTCTGGAAGGCCACCACTGTCTTGATTTCTGTAACTTTATCATTAAGTCTTAAAACCAGGTAGTGTGAATGCCTCAACTTTATTTTTTCTCAAAATTGTTTTGGCTATTCTAGTTCCTTTGTCCTTCCATATAATTACTTGATTCAGCATACTGTTGTCTAAAAGAAAAAAAAAATCCTTGATTGGAGTTGTCTTGAATCTACAATTGAGGAGAATTAGCATATTAATGTCGAGGCTCTCAGTCCAAGAACCACTGTATCTTTCCATTTATTCAGGTCGTCTGTGATTTCCTTCATCGTGTTTTGGGGTTTTTAACTTATAAATATTGCACATATTTGCACCTAAGGGCTTCATATTTTTTGGTGCAATTGTAATAACAATGATTTTTTTTAACTTCAGTTTTCAGTTGTGCAATGCTAATAAATACAGAGAAATATGTGGATTTTGTGTAATGTCCCTGTGTCTTGCAACCTTGCTAAACTTACTAATTCTAGTAGCTTTTTTGTAGTTTCTTTGGGATTTTCTATGAAAACAGGTATCTGTGAATAGAGGTCTTTTATTTCTACCTTCTATGACTTCCCTTTTTCTTGCCTTAAAGCCCTAGGTAGGAATTCCAATACAGTGTTAAGTAGAAGTGGATAGAGTGGGCACCCTTGCCCTGTCCTTGATCTCCAGGAAAGCATATTAAGTATGTTAACTGTAGATTATTGAGGGAACACCCTTCAACAGATTCTCATTCATGTTTTCCTGAGAGTTTCGATCATGAATGGATGTTGAATTTTCTGTATCCGTTGAGGTGTACTTCCTGTTTTTCTTCTATAGACTATTGATATGGTGAATAACACTGGTTTTCAAATATCAACCCAGCCTTACATTCCTGGGGTAATCCCACTTGATAATGAAGTGTGTGTGTGTGTGTGTGTGTATACACACACACACACACACACCTTTTCATATATTGGTAGGTTCAATCAGCTGGTATTTTCTGGGGATTTTTGGGTCAGTGCCCATGGTTGTTAGATGGTTTTCTTGTACTCTCTTTGTGTTGGTGCCAGGATGATGCTAGCATCATTAAATGAGTTAGCAGTGTTTTCTGGAAGATACTGAGAATAATCAGTGCTGTTTCAATTCCTGATGTTGAATGAATTCACCATTGAAAACTCTTTTCACATCTTTCCTGTCTCTTTCAATTGAATTCAACCTTGTTCCTATTTATTTAGAAAATGTATAATGTATATATTTTTTGAACAGACAGTATCATGCTGCCTAACAAGCTGTTGACCTTATTATCCCTATTTGTAAATCTACTTGCTAAAATCTGCTAGGCTCTCTGGCTGCCAGAAATGTCTTCTGAGTAGTGTTTGGCCATGTGCCCTTGGGTTGTGCTGGGATAGTGGTGTTTAGGGGTGGGATAGGTCTTTGGAAGATGTCGGTCCTGTCTGACCAGCTCCTTTACACACAGGAGGGTGGGTGACTGCTGTGAGAGCCAGACTTCCCAGTGCCAGCACTGTGAGCTCCCAGCACATATGTGTTGAAGAGATTTTTCTAGTCTTGTCTGGAAATCCCTCCACTGAGCATGGGTTGAAGTCATCCACTCTGCAAATGAGATTGTAAAGCTCCAGTGGACTTAGGACTGCCTGTCATTGAGGGAAAAGGAGACAATAAGGACAAGGGGTAAAGCAAGCTGGTCCCCAGAACTGACAAAGGGCAGGAGACCAGGGGCAGAGCAGGCCTGTGCCTGTGTGCCCATGCTGGAGAGCTGCGGGTGTGGGGAGGAGGCTCTCCCTCTGACCCACCTAACAGAGAAGGGAGGGATGAGACGTCCTGAGAAGCCACAGCTCAGGGATGGCTGTGGGGTCCCCAGAGCTGTGCCTGACATGGCTCCACTCTCTGCAGGTCCTGTCTCTGGACACGAACATCACAAACCAGGTGGCCAAACTGAATCGGGACCTGCTGCGCCTTGCAGATGTTGGCGAGTTCTCGGAGGAGGCCCAGTTTCGGGACCCCTGCCGCTCCTATGTGCTCTCTGAGGTCATCTGCCGCAGCTGTAACTTCTGCCAGGACCTGGACCTGTGCAAAGACTCCTCCTTCTCTCAGGTGGATGGCTCCACAGGCTCCTCCTAGTGGTGGGGTTATCCAGGAATCAGGTGGGAGAGGTCTGCAGTGCCCACCAGAGTGGCCTGCTACCTGCCAGAACATTGGCCTGGTGAGCATGTAGTGTCTCTGATGGCAATTGAGCAGCCGTATGTAGTCATATACCTCTTACCCAGGAGCCCTCCATGTTCCCATCCCCTCTCAGTGCTGCCCAGGAGGCTGAGCAGAGGGTGATCTGATCCCTTCCTTCTCTGCCCAGGATGGGTCTGTGTTGCCTCAGTGGCTCTGTTCCAACTGCCAGGCTGCCTATGACTCATCAGTCATCGAGATGACCCTGGTGGAAGCTCTGCACAAGAAGCTGATGGCCTTCACCCTGCAGGACCTGGTGGGCAGTAGGCCAACACGGGGCTTCGCTGCTCCACCCCTCCACTTGGTGGGGGGCTTCCTGATACGTGGTTTGCACCACAGGGAACTATGGTGTGCACAGGTTCCAAATCACAGCCTGGTTCTCTGCAGTGACCACCTCTGGGGTCAGGCCTCGTGCACTTACATCTATTGGGCACTGAGAGTGGCCAGGTGCCAGCCTCACTATCTCTCATCCTAGTATAGACTAAGTAAACAGGAAGACAGCATGTAAAGAGAGCAGTTGGGTGGGGTGGGAGGTGTATGTGTGGAGTGAGGTCTCAGTGTTAGAGGGAGGGGATATCTCAGCAAAGACCCAACGGCAGTGCCTGGTGCAACAGGTCCCAGAACTCACGGTCAGGGCTGGGGTGCTCACAGTGGGAGCATGTGTGGGTAAAGTTGTAATAAAGTCTGGAATGGGTTTCTAGTTAAGGTGAAGGTCAGACTGGCCAGGCGTGGGTGGAACCAGGTGGGGCACTCCTGACTGGGGCTGTTCCTCTTTAGATCTGCCTGAAGTGCCGAGGTGTGAAGGAAACCAACATGCCTGTGTACTGCAGCTGTGCTGGAGACTTCGCCCTCACCATCCACACCACGGTGGGGCTCCAGCGGGCAGCCAATCCTACTGTCCCCTTGGCCATTTGCCCTCTCTGGCCCTTGTGCACATCTGTTCCTCTTCCTGCATGCCCAGTCCTCAGCCTTCCATTCCTGCACCTCCTTTGGGCCTGGGTCTCACTGAGACTGGTCATTCCTGCAGGTCCTCATGGAGCAGATTGGAATCTTCCGGAACATTGCCCAGCACTATGGCATGTCGTACCTCATGGAGACCCTGGAGTGGCTTCTGCAGAAGAACCCTCAGCTGGGCCATTAGCATCTCCATTCTCTGCCTGACTTCCCAAACTCATGACCACATCCAGAAAGGAAAACAACCCCCAGGGAGCTTTCAGTGGCTCCCTGGGCCCCCAGTGGTCAGGGCAGCCCACCTAGGCTCGGGGAGCATCTATTGGAGTAATGAGCCCTCCCTGCAGTCCCTGCCTTCCCAGTCCCTCTTCTGTGCCCCAGGTACCCTTGGCATCTTCTGAGCAGAGTCCCTGAGGGTAATTGGAGGCAGGACCCAGGGCAAGGTGGCACCAAGTGGGAGTCTGCAGTCCCTGCTCTCTGACTACTTACATCAGAGAATGCTACCTACCCCACAGCTTCATGCTAGTGGGATGTGGGCCAGTTCCAGGGAATCCAGACTGGAACCTTATGGGGATGAATTCCCTAGACTTGGGTTTCACTTAGTGACTTCCCAGAGTAGGGTCCATGAAGGTGTCTGCATCATGGTGGTCAACTCGTCTGCAGCAAGACCCAAAATCCTGGTTTTGGTGGGGGCACGAGGGCCGAGAAGGAGGATCATGGACTGGGTGGATATCCTGCCCTCTGAACCTGTGTGCTGTGAAGAGGACCCACCCACCCCGACACATGCTGTCCTTTGCAACACGCTTTAACATAATGTTAGCACGGGGGTTTTAGAAAAATTTCACATGCAAAATTTTGGGTTCTTTCCTTCAGCTCTGAGGTGGGTGGGGACGAAAGAGGGAAAAAATGGGGTTGAGGTGAGTTCTGACCTGCTTCTCAGCCTCAGGAATCAGTCTGAGACCTCTGGGCCCGCAGGGCCTGCCCAACCTCCAAAAGCTGAGCAGGTCACCCTTGCTCAGGGCTTATTGCCCTCCCTGCCTGCAGCAGAAGGCATTGAGGCTGTGGCCACTTTAAAGGGGATACTTATTCAGAGCAGCATGATGCAGATGTAGGACCCCTGCTTGCATTTTGCTTTCCCTCTGAGTAGGGGCTTCAGAGGAGGGAGCTGTCCCATGGTCTGCTTTCCATCTGTCTGCAGAAGCTTTGCTGAGCTTCTCCCTGTCAGGAACCCTGAGTCTAAGACCAGCTCTGCATCTCGTTTCTAGCTAATTGAGCTAGAAATAAGAGAAAGGCCCAGTTGTCAAGGCTACAAACTAATGTTAAGTGGAAATTATAAACTCCACGGCCTTGTTCTAGTTCATTCTTGCTGTCTGATTTTGTGATTTGAATTTTACATTTCTTAAAACATTTCATGTGCATTTGTGCAAGGCACCTCGCTCTGTGGACGGAACCCAACTAAATAGCTCACATCCGTCTGTCCAGGTGCATGGCCCCCTGGGTATCACCCACCAGGCGCATCCAGGCTCAGTGGCCAAGAGACACCTGACTCCAGTTGGAAGGTGGATGGAACCCCATCAGTCCCCAGATGGAGATCAAATTAAATTAGGGCCGGGTGAGGGAGAAGGAGGGCTGGCGGCTTCCTGGAAGCAAAACTGGAGACGTCCCAGTGGAGCATGGGGCAGGCGCCACTGTATATTTGCCCTGGTCACCACTCCCTGTTCCCTGCAGCAGGACCAGGGGCTCTGGGCAGCAGGCCATCTCTGCAGCTCCTACAGGTCCCTGAAAGGTCAGCTGAGGGGCACTTGGGTGTGATGTAGGACCTCAGGTGATATATTTTTGGAAATGAAGACACCTGAGCTGGCCCTAGTTCTTGATCAGCAGCCCAACCCCAACTGGAAAAGCTAGTTTCTAAAAAACTAGAGCTGGATGTCTGTGAGCCAGACACTCAGGAGCTCACTGGTATTTGGGTGACCATGGAGCCAGTGTCCTAAGGATGGGTCAGTGGAGATGGCTGGGTGGGGGCTTCCCACCCACTGTGCTGGCCCAGTTGGTTTGTGTGGGTAGGTGGGAGGGTGGCTCAGGTTCCCTGCCAGCATCATTTGGGCATGGGGACCCCGGGGCTGGTATGGATCTAAACCCTTGGGAGAAGTAGGATCACAGGTGAGGTGACCTGTGTGCCTGCCTCTGACAGTGCTGGAAAAACCACTGGCCATCTGGGTTCTGGAATCCCTCAGGCAGAGCCACTAAATGTAATGACCACTGTAGCATCTGAAGGCGCAGTAACCACATTACCCATAGGCCTGGTCCAGCTGGTGCCTGTGCTCTGACCCTGCCCTGGCCATCCCTCGTCCCCAGCACCAACATCCTGCACTGCCTTTGACCCTGTTTAAAGGGCCTCAGCACCTTGGTGACCATTTGTTTTAAGAGCCAGTGTTTTTCTTGGTATGCCTTTTGTACCTCCTTCCTGGCTCCCCTCCTTGACAGGTCCTATCCTTTTCCCAGGTTTTGAGATTGGGTTTCTGGGATGACCCCTACAGGAAGCTGGTAAATGTACTAAGTAGGGCAGGTGGCTGGTGATTGAGTCTGGGGTCTTCATGCACTCATGGCTTCTGTTCCCCTGGACCTGGTCAAAGATGTCCTTGACCTTGCTATACATGGCAGCAGATGTGTCCACATTATAGCATGCTGGGAGGGTGACAAGGGCCAGGGGAACCAGCAACCCCCATGTGCAGTGACCTGCCATCACATATATATCCAGGGCTTCAAGGTGCTTTTCCAAAAACAAGGCCAGAGATTCTGGTCACAGGTTTATTGGATTCTGAACATGATAAATTGGCTATGAGGTGAACAAAGTGGCTGGGCTGGGCCGTGTGGGTGGGAGGGGAGGTCAGCTGGGGAAAAGGTAGCAGGAACTTGCCCTTCCCTACAGGCTCAGGGAGGTTGGGAGCAGGGTGCCTCCCCTTTTGTGTCAGCCCACTGCTGGGGTGCATGGAGATCCTTTGGTTCCCATTTTCCCCAAGACAGTGTTGAGGCTTGTGGCAGGGCCTGGTCCACCTTGTGGCCCCTGGTGATGCTGCCATGAGAGCCAGAGACTTTTTTTGTCTTGGGGCTGCAGAAAGGGAACCCTTCCAGGCCCAGGCTTTCAATACAGCCTGACGGGAGGTGGGCTCAGAGCTGGGCCAAACCTCTGGCGTCCATGAGTGTGGAGTCCTGTTGGGAAGGCTCAGAGATGGAAAGCACTCGTCCTGTACCCTGCTTGGGAGTATCCACCATCTGTGTGGATGGGGCAGAGGTGGGGCAAGGCTGTGGGGGTAGGATGGCTTGGGCCTGACTCTGCCCCTTGGCCCACAGTTGGCCTGCCTGGTCTGTGTCTGCAGAGCAGGGGTGGGTTGGGGGAGAGGCCTGGCCCAAAACAAGGGCCAGGGCCACAGGCCAGCTACCTGAGGTGTCCCTTGGTGTACACACCTTGTCAAACTTCTTATGGCTGTACACCTTGTTTTTGTTCATGAATGTCAGCAAGATCCAGTCACACAGGAAGGAGCCCTGGGGCCAGTGAGATGGATGCATCACGTGGGGGCCTGGCCCAACCCCCAACCCGCCAACCCCACTGTGTGCTCCTTACCACCCCGATGGAAGTCAGTGCTGTGGCGAGATTAATGATGGTTGGAATCAGACTGAACTTCCCTGCCTGGAGAGGAGAGACTGCCTTAGGCAGTCGGGTCTGGGGCAAGCGGGACTCTGGGGGAATGGGAAGATGGCTGGACCTGCTGATTCCCAGGTAGGCAAGGTTGCTGGTTTACCTGTCCGTGCACTATGATGTCAATGCGGATCCCATAGGCTTTGATGAGTGTGCGAGTGGTGCTGTCATTTATCTTGTAATACTTGGCAAACCTGGGACAGAATGACCTGCATGCTGGAGTTCTGGATGGCTGACTCTGAGGAGCATGGCAGGGTTGCCCACCCATTGCTCAAGGCTGGTAGCTCCAAGACCTCTGACTGCTGGTGGCTCTGAGGTTTTGGGCACCTACCCTGTTCACTCTGGGAGTTGCCACAGCCAGGGCAAAGGCCTAGGTATCCCAAGGCAAAGTACCTGAAGTTGTATCCCGATGAGGCTGGGATGTGCTTGGGGTCAAGCCTTCGGAAGGAATACTTGGGGTTGCACTTTGATGTTGACAGGTCCAGATCACAATCCCAGTTGATAATGATCCCAATGACGCCACCCTACCCAGAAGTAGGCACAGAGATGGTATCAGGGAGGACACACAAGACGTTCAGGAGCCCTGAGGCTGTGTGTGGTGTGCACATCCTAATGCTGGGGTACTTGGTGAGTGCCCTGCTTCTGAGCCATGAGTGGATGCTAGCAGCCAGCTGTGTGACCAGAAGACAATAATTTAACAGGAGCGAGGCACACCCAGTTGGGTCAGTCTATCGTGTTTCTCCTCTGCTCGAGCAGGGCTGTAATGGAGACCCTTCATCCTCATAGCAGCCAGCTTCTGGGAGGAGAGCTGACCGCCCACTCCCTTAGCTGCGCCCTCACCGTGTGTGCCAGCTCGGTGAAGTTTTCCCCTGCCTGCTCCACGATGAAGCCCAGCTTGAAGATGGGGCAGTAGAGGTTGGATACCTCATCAAATGTGCAGTGTTTCAGGTAGCCATCCTTCCGGTTCTCAATGTTGCCCCTAGAGACAGAGCCCAGTGGCATCAAGTGGGGTGGGGGTGGAAGCCATGCCCCCATAAACAGTGCCTTCTCGGGGGGCAGCTCCCACCCCAGCCCACCTCATCACCACCCTCTAATGGCTCTTACTTGGAGAACTGGAATTTGGGGTAGTGGATGCTGTTCTTGATGAGGATGGTGAAATTTGGGGCCATCTTACCGAGAAATTGGCTGAGGAAGCACAGACTGGGTGTGTTTAGTCTCCCTCCCCTCCTGCCCCCCAGCCTTCCGGCTGCACTGTCCCCTCCCCAGCACCTCCCAGCCCTGGTCACTGAGGAGAAAGGTGCAAAATGAAGTCGCGCTGTGGTGGAAGCTGGGCCCCCACCAGGTGGGTTCCCGGGGAGCACACCTGACAGAGGCCCCGTCCTCCACTGGGCACCAGGCGGACACCTCGCAGGTCCTAGAGGCCCCGTGGTAATAGGGCACACAGCGCCCGGTGCGCAGTCCTGCGGGCAGACGTGCGCTCAGGCGGTGAGGTGCGCGGGACCCCAGCCCCAGGTGGGCCCACACTGACCGTTTCCTAACATGTCCAGCTGCCCTGCCACGCAGTCCTCGTCCGAGGCGCAGGTGGCATTGTTGACCCGCATGCTCTGGTAGGGGGGACGCCCGGTCAGCGCCCAGACTGCAGAGCTCTTGGTGCAATGGGCCAGCCACCCTCCCCGCCCCGCTTGCGACTCCGCCTCACCTCCGGGCAGGTTCCGAGGGTCTGGAAGGGGGTGACCTCGATCCTGGTGATGATACTGAAGACACTGCCCCCCTTGGGCAGAAAAGGGGGATGGTCAGCCTGCGTTGGCGGCTTGACCATCCCTCGGAGTGCACGGAACTGGGCGGACGGCCGGAGCACACCTCGGGGGGCTTCACGTACTCCTCCACGTCCCACACTCTGTGCTCAGAGGAGGTGATGCCCTTGACCTTGGTTATGACGGAGCTCTCGGGGCCCGTCTCTCTGTCCTGGTAGCTCTTCTGCACGATGAACACGTACCTGTGCGGGCGGTGGGCAGGATCAGAGCGACCCTAGCGGCCGCGGACCCTTCCCCTGCCAGACGGTTCTCCGGCGCCGCGCACCCACCACACGAAGTAGAGCAGGATGAGCAGCTGCACTGCGCGGTACACGACGCCCAGGCGCCTGTTCTTCACCACGATCACCTTCGGCGTCTCGTAATCCCAGAAGGCAGACCAGCAGCCCTGGGCCAGGCGCCGGGCCGCGGCCGCCCCCGCGGGGGTCTTGGGCTCAGCGGCCGCCATGGCCCTGCCGCCAGGACGACCCGGAGCTCGTCAGTCTCTGGGCTCAGCGGACGCTGTGGGTCCAGGGGGCGGGCTGCGAGGGTGGCTCTGGGGGCGTGGCCTCGCGCGCCCCGCCCTGCCCCCCTCCGCGCCCAGATCCCCACCACCCCGTCTCGCTCTGGGTCCGGTTTCCCCGCACAGCCCGCCCCTCCCTGGGCCCAGTCCTTGCCTCTCCTCCGCCGCCCCGCCCCGCCCCTCCCCTGGTCCGCCTCGCCCGAGACGCTGGGAGGGCACCAAGTCACCAGGAGAGGACTCTGCGTGGGGAGGAGGACGGACAAAGCATCAGCGACCCCCCGCCTCGTGGGGGGGCAGCGCACTCAACCCTAACGTCACCCCCTTCTTGAGGTACAGTTGACTCCTCTGTGTAAGTTCAGGGAGCACGAGAGATGCCCAAGGACAGTTGGACGTCCCGCAGCACCGCAAGGCGTCCCTGTCCCAGGGTTCAGACGAACCCTGCCCCTTTCTTAGCCCAAACAGCACTCAGGCTTTTATCTGCGGATACCCGCCAGAACTGCTCGGTCCAGCTCCATTTCCACACGACCGCCTGAGCGCACGTCTGCCCGCAGGACTGCGCACCGGGCGCTGTGTGCCCTATTACCACGGGGCCTCTAGGACCTGCGAGGTGTCCGCCTGGTGCCCAGTGGAGGACGGGGCCTCTGTCAGGTGTGCTCCCCGGGAACCCACCTGGTGGGGGCCCAGCTTCCACCACAGCGCGACTTCATTTTGCACCTTTCTCCTCAGTGACCAGGGCTGGGAGGTGCTGGGGAGGGGACAGTGCAGCCGGAAGGCTGGGGGGCAGGAGGGGAGGGAGACTAAACACACCCAGTCTGTGCTTCCTCAGCCAATTTCTCGGTAAGATGGCCCCAAATTTCACCATCCTCATCAAGAACAGCATCCACTACCCCAAATTCCAGTTCTCCAAGTAAGAGCCATTAGAGGGTGGTGATGAGGTGGGCTGGGGTGGGAGCTGCCCCCCGAGAAGGCACTGTTTATGGGGGCATGGCTTCCACCCCCACCCCACTTGATGCCACTGGGCTCTGTCTCTAGGGGCAACATTGAGAACCGGAAGGATGGCTACCTGAAACACTGCACATTTGATGAGGTATCCAACCTCTACTGCCCCATCTTCAAGCTGGGTTTCATCGTGGAGCAGGCAGGGGAAAACTTCACCGAGTTGGCACACACGGTGAGGGCGCAGCTAAGGGAGTGGGCGGTCAGCTCTCCTCCCAGAAGCTGGCTGCTATGAGGATGAAGGGTCTCCATTACAGCCCTGCTCGAGCAGAGGAGAAACATGATAGACTGACCCAACTGGGTGTGCCTCGCTCCTGTTAAATTATTGTCTTCTGGTCACACAGCTGGCTGCTAGCATCCCCCTTTTCTAGGGGGAATTCACATAGCATCTAATTAACTATTTTAATGAATTGTTTAGTGAACAATTCAGTGAAATTTAACACATTCACACTTTTGTGCAACCTCCATTATCTGCTTCCAAATCTTTTTCATCTCCCAAATAGAGCCCCGTTGTACCTAAGCAGTCATTCTCTATTCCCCCTCCTTCCACATACCAACAAACACCAATCTACTTTCTGTCTTTATGGATTTATCTGTTTGGAATCTCTTGCGTAATGGAATCATACAATATTTGTGAATTTATGTCTGCCTTCATTTTCATAATGTTTTCAATGTCCATCTGTGTTGTAGCATGTGTCAGTACTTCATTCCTTTTTTTTTTGTTATCATTAATCTACAATTACATGAAGAACATTAGGTTTACTAGGCTCCCCCTTCACCAAGTCCCCCCACCACATCCCATTACAGTCACTGTCCATCAGTGTAGTAAGATGCTGTAGAATCCCTACTTGTCTTCACTGTGTTGCACAGCCCTCCCCATGCCCCCCCTACATGCTAATTATACATGCTAATCGTAATACCCCCTTTCTTTTTACCTGCCCTCATCCCTCCCTTCCCACCCATCCTCCCCAGTCCCTTTCCTTTGGTAACTGTTAGTCCATTCTTGGGTTCTGTGATTCTGCTGCTGTTTTGTTCCTTCAGTTTTTCTTTATTCTTGTACACCACATATGAGTGAAATCATTTGGTACTTGTCTTTCTCTGCCTGGCTTATTTCACTGAGCATAATACCGTCTAGCTCCATCCATGTTGTTGCAAATGGTAGGATTTGTTTTCTTCTTATGGCTGAATAATATTCCATCTTCATTATCCATTCATCTACTGATGGATACTTAGGTTGCTTCCATACCTTGGCTATTGTAAATAGTGCTGTGATAAACATAGGGGTGCATATGTCTTTTTAAATTGTGATCCTGTTTTCTTAGGGTAACTTCCTAGGAGTGGAATTCTTGGGTCAAATGGTATTTCTATTTTTAGTTTTTTGAGGAACCTCCATACTGTTTTCCACAATGCTTGAAGATAAATTGATTTTTGATGAGACTGTAGTCTTTCAACAAATGGTGTTGGGACACTGGATACCCACGTGCAAAAGAATGAAATTGGACCCCTAACCTTATATCATATATAAAAAATGAACTCAAAATGCATCAAAGACCTAAATGTAAGAACTAAAACCATAAAACTCTTAGAAGAAAGCACAGGAGTAAATATTTGTGGCCTTTGATTTGGCAACAGATTATTATGAATGACAACAAGAATATAGAAAAAAATTAGATAAATTGGACTTTACCAAAATTAGAAATTTTGTGCTTCAAAGGATACCCTAAAAAAGTTAAAAGACAGCTTTTAGAATGGCAGAAAATATATGCAGATCATAAATATAATAAGGAACTTATACCTAAAAACCTTTATAATTCAGTAATAAAATGATAATCAATTTTTAAAATGGGCAAAGGATCTGAATAGAAATTTTTCCAGAGAAGATATTCAAATGGCCAGTAAGTACATGAAAAGGTACTCAACATTATCAGGCATTAGGGAAATGCAAATCAATACTACAATGAAATACCACTTTACACTCACAAAGATAACTATAATAAAAAAGATAGATAATAATAAGTGCTGACAAGAATGTGGAAAAATCAGATCCTTCTTACATTTGGTGGGAATGTAAAATGTTGCAGCCACTTTGGAAAACTATCTGGCAGCCTATGAAAAGGTTGAACCTAGAATTATCGTCAGTGTCAACAATTTCACTTCTAGGTGTAATGCCCAAAAGAAATGAAAATATATGTCCACACAAAAACTTGCACATAGCATCATTATTCACAGTGACTAAAATTGGAAATAACCCAAATGTCCATCAACTGAAGAGTAAATAAATAGTGGTGATAAACCCATCCAATGAAATATAGTTCTGCAATAAAAAGGCATGATGTGTGTGCCGTATATATTACAAATGTTACAATGTGGGTGAACCTTGAAAATGCGCTAAGTGAAAGAAGCTAGTCTCAAAAGGCCATCTGTTGTTATGATTCCATTTACAGGAAGTGTGCAGAACAGGCAAATCCACAGAGATGGAAAACAGATTAGTGTCCCTCTACACCCTCCCTGGCCAGGGGGATGAGGAGTAAGGGCCCTGGGGTCACAGTGGTGCTTGGGTGGTGGGAGGGTGGGCGGGCTCCTGCCCCCTTGCTGCCTGTGACCTGGGGGTGAAGAGATCCTGCCCACGTGTTGCCCTGCCCCAGCCTGAGGATGCTGGTGTTGGCAGAGAAGGTTTCTCCCTGTGCCTTGGAGGAGGACTGCTGGCCTGCCTGCCCACCATGGGTCACAGGAGCACCGGGTGCACGGCTCTCCACTGGCCAGGGGGCTGGTCACTGTGTGTGGCCCACTAGCAACCAGACCCCAGGATGCAGGGGTCACATGTCCTTGCTGAGCACTGGGCACACTGACCCCATTAACAGAAAAGGGTGGGAAGGGAGTATTAGTGCAAAGGCCATGAGAACTCGCCATGGGTGTGGTCAAAGCATCACAGCCTTCTGGGGCCTCAATCAGGACTTGGATGGATGAACCGAAAGGGAAGGTGTTCATCTGGGAAACCAAGTGAAGGAAAGGCCATCCAGCTCGGAGCAGAGCACAGGGGATCTGAGAAGCTGTCGCAGTGTTCAAAACAAGAAGACCAGAGGGGAGGACTGGTAAATAATTTAAGACAGTTATCTGATTGGAACAAAGGCCTGCACCTGTAGGTTGATGTGACCGTGCTGGCTTCACAAAAGGCGCATGCCTACAGAGTCTGGGTGAAGTGATTCCAGTGATGCAGGGGAACCCCGTCGGGGGACAGTGCCCCACACTACAGGTCACCCCCCACCTGTGGGCAAAACACCACCCTGTTAGCTGCCAGCAAGGAATTTGTGTTCCAAATATATGTGTCTTTTTTCCTCTTGTCTTTTCTCAGAAGAAAATATATGCTATATAATCTCATGTTTGTCCAAGAACTTGGTAATTTGTTGTTTGAGCTGTTTTTACCATGCTGTCAGGAATATCCATCAGATGTCAAGAGTTAAGAGTCAAATTCAGTGCGGAGCCTGCTTGGTCACTTTTTGGGGAACCCCAAACGCTTATTGTGAAGCTTAGATGTGGTGTCTCAAAGCCCACTGGAAGATCAGGAGATCAAATGGAAACTACTGCCGACCCTCCAGGCGGGGAGAAAGCGAGTGTGGCTCCACCCACAGAATTTGTCACAGCTAAGGCACCAATTAAACTCTCTTGCTCTGCATAAATGCACTTAAGTAGGTTATAGAGATAAGTTTGGAGGACTGAGTCTCATAATGATTTTTTACTTTTTTAAAGTAAAGCATTTTACAGGTGAAAATACAGTTCTTTACTTCAATTCCAAACCTTTGGTTAAGAGGAAATATTACTCTCTGGCATGAATAGAACAAAAAAATATATAACAATGTAAGAACAACCAAGTATCAGTTCAAATAGATTTCCTTTTCTAAACAGCTTTATTGAGATAAAATTCTCCCATTTGGAGTGTATGGCTCAATGTTTTTAGTATATTCACAGGGTGTGCCAGCATCACGATGATCTGGTTCAGAACATTGTCATCACCCCTCAAAGAAAGCCCAGCCATTGCCAGCCTCCTCCCGCTCTCCCAGGGTGGCAGTGTCCACTCTACTGGCGTCATCAGGCAGCCCTCACCCCCAGCTTGGATGACTCCCGTGTGCCCCTCCCACGCTGGGTCTGGCTGCCTCTGGGGCCTGTGCAGCCCATGAGGAACTGGTGGTGCTCCTGGGCTGGGTCACAGCCCCTCTAGGCGGCCAGCCACCCCAGGCTGCTACGTCAAGAGGATGCCACATGGAGAGATGCCCATGGGCTCTGGGTGCTGCAGCCCACCACGTCTGGGTAAAGAAGCCCCAGTGAGCCTCTGGTGACTGGGCAGCCCAGTAGCCATCTGATGCCCCAGGTAGTGACTCCACGCAGGCACCCAGTTGACCCCCAGGACCTGGGAGATGGTGGCAAGTCACTCTTCAAGCCCCTCAGTCTTGGGTGCTTTGGTGGGTTATGACTGAATTGGGTCACACCCTGGCACCATTCCTGGCACCTGGCCAAGCCCACGTGGTATCCTGCCAGGCCGGCTTCTGCTCCAGGCCCCACGTTCGTTGCCCTGGGGCAGCAGCTCCAGTTGTCATCCTGATCCATGTCCCTCTGAGAGCTTTGGAGAAAACACTCTGGTCTTTTTGTTCCCATGACTGAAGTGCTTTGTGACCCTGAGAGTTAGGACTTGGTTCTCTCCGGGGCCTGACCCCTCCCACCACAGCTTGGGCGGGCCGCCCCCTCTACACCCTCCCTCTGCAGGCGCCTCTCTCCCCAGCACCTGCAACAGGCTGACTGAGCCCCCCGCCCTCCCCTAAAGGTTCCCCTGTGATCTCTCTGGGGTTCATTCCCCAAACTAGACCAAGAACTCCTAGGTGACAAGGTGGGTGATCTTTCCCTCTGCAGAGCCCAGCACACAGTTGATAAGAATTAGGTCAGCAAATGTTTATGGCATGAACAATGTGCAGGAATAAATGAGGACCACCCAAATGAGAGCATACAGAGGCCATTGGTCCAGAGTTGGGATCAGCCCCCAACTGTGACTGGGGGCAGTGGGGACCATGATAGGAGAGGTCAGTTACGGGGGCCCCAAGGGTAGGGAGGGCAGCCACCCAGATTTGGGCATCTGGCCTGATTGGTCGGGGGGCACATTTGGCCTCTTGGGCTGGTCCTGAGTTGCAAGCAGGGCAAACCTGGGGGATGTGCGGACACAGCCCAGTGCAGGCGGTGGTTGACTCCTGGGGTTGTTGTGGGGGCTGGGAACCTGCCGCCACGGGTGGCTAGCCACTGCCTACCCTGTGGCTGGTCCCTGCAGGATGAAGATCTTCCCAGGGGTGAAGGCGGACCCAGGGAGGGAGCATAGAGGGCTGGGAGAGAAGCCAGTGACCCTGGAGTCTCAGCTTGAGGGCCGAGTCTCTGGTGGCACACCTGGCTGTCTCACTTCTGCAGAAGAGCCGGTCGAACCCCATAACAAGGTAGGTCTGAGTGCAGGGGCAGTTTTCTGCAAGATCATCCCCATCTCTGCATGTGTGCTTGTGTGAGAGTGGCAGAGGCTGCCACAAGGGCAGAGCCAGGACAGAGCTACGCCTTTGAGTGGTGTCCTCCCCTCCTGTCCTGGGCACTGGAGGCTGAGCGGCCTTCCGGCACTGGTGCCACCAAAAGGTAGAGGGATACGCTCAGACCTTGGCAGCTGTAGTTTAGGGAACCCTTTGTTAGATTTGTACCGCCTTTGGCAGGATTTGGCATCAAGCTTTTATCTGGATGCCAAGAAGAGACACTGTGGAACCATACCTGACGTTGGTGTTTGGAAGTAGAAACTGGGGGGAGTGGTCTGATCAAGGAGATTTATAAACAAATATCTGAGAAAGGAGACCCCGTACATTGAAGAATATTTCAAAATGTCTAGGGCTGTGAATGGGCTGTCCTCTGAGCAGTGCCTGGGGACTTACTTACTGTGGCAAATGCACACGACATGACATTTACTGTCTTCACCGTGTTTCCAGGAGCACAGCACAGTGGCGGAAAGCATCATCACGGTGTTGTGCAACCATCCCCACCTCCACCTCCAGAACCTGCCCATGTCCCCAAACTGACGTTGTGCCCCTCCTGCCCCCCAGATGGCCCCACCATCTCCTGTCTCTGTGGGTGGGACCCCTCCAGGGCCTCCTGTGAGCAGAACCACACAGGATCTGTCTGTCTGTGATGGCTGATTTCACTTTGTGGAATGTGCTTCCTTCTTAAGGTGAATAACATTTCACTGTAGCAATGAAATTTTGGTTCTCCATTCATCCTGGGATGCCCCTTGGCTGTCGGGAGTGATGCTGCTGTGAAGGGTGGGGCCATGGCCATCTGTGCACTGGGATTCCGCTGCGGCCAGCCTGTCCCCCCTCTGCTGTGCAGGCTGGTCAGGCGTGTCATGCCTGAGTCTGTAAACTAGGCCTGCATGCTTTTCAAGGGCCTACGGAAACGTTTGAGGTCAGAAATGCTTTTCCCTGGCTTAAAGTACAAAAAGAACACTGAAAGTTTAGAAATTTCAAAATGTTGAAATCGTGATTCAAATTCGCTTTTATGCAGTTATAACAATTACATTTGGTAGGTGTGACGTGACATGGAAAATGGGGCTTACAAAGTTCACACGATGACTGCGGGTTTGCCCATTAATCCCGGACACTGTTCAGATGGCTCAGCCAGTAGGCATCATTTCTCTAGAATCATGTGATCAGGGCACCTGAGACCTTGGCCTGTAGTGATCCAGGCAGTGGGCAGCAGGGAAAGGATGCCAGCGCAGAGGGGTGGAGCAGGGCGACTTATCCAGAGCTTTCCAGGGGCTTGTTGGGGGCTCATCACTGTGCTCAGACCCAGGAGCAGGTGTGGGGAAGGCAGGGCGACCGGCCAGATATGGGGTCTATGGCAGGCTGCACTGTGCCAAATTCACATGCGGGATCCCCTTTAGGATGTAAATGTGTGTGGAGATGGGCCTTTAAGGAGGTGACTGAGGTGATGAAGCCATACTGATGTTCCTGATGCCAGAGGACTGGCGTCCTCCGAAGAGGAGATGAGGACACAGACACAAGCAGAGGAACGGCTGCGTGAGGACACAGAGAGGGTGTCTGCACACCGGGGGGACCCAGGAAGCCAGGAGGAGGCAGGATGCAGGAGCCAGTGCGCTGTGTGCCATCTGCAGTATTTGGTCCACAGCCCTTGCAGACTGATGCAGGTGTCCCATGTCACTGGTCAGGGGGCATATTTACCTTCTCAGGCCTGTTGTGAGATGAAAGTGGGGCAAAAACCAGGGGAGCTGAGGTCAGTGACCCAGTGTTGGCCATCTGGGACCATCAGAGACAGAGGTTGCAGCTGGCTTCCTGGCCAGTTGTGCGGGCTGTAGATCAGAGCTTTGCCTTTATAGGCAGGCTGGCTGTTGTGTGTACATTCAGTCCCAGGACCAAACGGTGTGTCTTGGGTTCCACCTTGGAGATATGTGGCTGCCTCATAAGAGCCGTTTCTGAGTGGCATGGACAGGAGCTTCCCAGGCCTTGGAGGCTGGGAAGCATGGGCACAGGGCTTCCAGGTGGGCACCCAGAACAAGGCCTCCAGAACAGCACTGCAGGCTCTTTCCCAAACCAGGACTGGGCCGCTCTAAAGGCCCTGCTCACTCTCACCAGTCCTCAAACCCACAAATCACACTGGATGTCACTGGCACACAAGACACACACAAAGTTGTATCCTAACCCTGCAAGGTGCTTTTTTAAGGGGAAATATTTAAAAACACTGTTATCATGCATACATTGCCACAGACTTAGAAGTGCTTTTCTGGAAGTAAAATTTAAAAGAAGAGTGACATTGTTTTTGCCAAGTCTAGTAGCTTTCCTTCATGTTTTTAACATTTTTTGGTGACTGCAGATCAAATAGGGCTCTGAGTTCATGCTATTGTGTCTCTTTTGACCCAGTAAGCAAAACTTTAAGTGAAATACTCTAGCAATGCTTCGTTGATTATGAGCTACAGTTTATTGTAAATAAATTTTAATCTAAAATTACAGGAAACCCAAAACTTGGAAAGGCTACATATCCCCTGACTTGCTATTTTTGTTAAAACTACAAATGATGCTAAACTCTTTTTGCCTTTCTGAGTTTTTAATTTTTTTTTAGAAAAACAAAACCAAAGGTTTTATTTTATTTTTAAAGCCATATTTTTGCACTAGTAGCACTTAGATTGTTCCATATGTGAGATCTGTATTTGCATTTCATTACCCGGGTTCGTTCTAAAGAAAATTTATTTTTGTTCTATGAATAATTTTTTATGCTTCTTATACATTTATAGCTATAGATACATTTGAGGTCTTTTATTGATGTTCCCACAAAGAATACAAATAAACTTTAAATATTTCAAACTAAAGTTGCTACTTTATTTGACATATTACTGTCTTACTTCTAGCATGTATCTGGGTGATTAGGACACTTGGAGAAAAATCAGAAAATGTTTACAGGAACATTATTCTGAATGTATATTTTAACATTAAGAACAGTGTGTTTTGAAATGCCATAACTTAGAGGTAGAAAAATATTTAGATGTAGGACAAATAGCTGGCATTGACATAGACGGTATTATGACAACACCCTTAGAAACCTCCTCATTCTGGAGAATTTGAAATCTCTCTCAAGCTTGTGGCTGGTAAAGGAAGTGTCCTCTGCTTTATTGAGAAGTGAGCCCCACTCAGCTTGCAGACCACTGCCGTCTTCCCTTATTTCCACAGGTAGATTAAGGGGGTTTGTTTGAGGATGTTTGTGGTTTCACTGGGCGTTTTGTTCTTGTTTGCTTGTCACTCTCATGGTCATTGTTCTCAAATACCTCCATCTTCTCTGCTCACTGTGTCATTCTATAAAATTTGGGGATGCAGGTTGCGAACGCAGTTTTCCTTTGTGCTGGGTGTGGGTCTGAAATTCCTCCACTTAGCCTCTGCACATATCTAGAGTTATTTCTAGTTCTGATCTACTAGGCATTTAAACACTAAAGTTCACCCAAAATCCAAAGGTGATTGTGGGACGGAGACTCCAAATAAGTAGATGTGTGCCACTTTTTCTTTACTTCTAAGCTGACCTATTTCAGTATGCATTGTTCATGACCTAAGCTTTAAAACTTCTTGGATCTCATTCAAAAATTGGTCTTTCATATCTTCTGGGCCCATCAGAGCTGGGAAGGTAAAATCTGCTTTCAGGATACTAAACAGTTGCCTTGAAAAAGGAAATGCTGCCTGGTTCAGGGCAATGATCCTATTGTCATTTGAAAACTTCAAGTTCTTAGTAGTCAGGAGTGCCCATTGGATGCCATAAAGGCTACATGGTAGTTTAAAATTTCAAAAAGCCTGAGATGTTTTGTGTTGCTGAATTCTGTATTTTGTAAGCATTTCATGTGGGCAGTGGATAATTTCTGAATTTTTGTGTTGGGGCCAAATGAAATCTACACTGGCAAATACCATTAAGTGCTCTGGAGAAATACTGCCCTTGGTCCTTTAGCTCCCCACTCCTGCCCCACTCCCATCCCATGCCTGCCCCACACCCACCCCACGCCCACCACACTTCCCTCCACTCCCACCCGACACCTGCCCCACACCTGCCTCACACCAGCTCCACTCCTGGACAACTGCACCTGCTCCGTGGTGGAGAGGCAGCTTGTGTGCGGAGGGGCCCCAGGGACATGGGAGCAGCAGGCTGCGCTGACTCGCCGGCACTCTCTCATGGCTGAGATGCTCATTTAAACTAATAAAGGGCTGTTGAAAATGCATTTTTCCACTCAGCAATAAAAAGAAATTTGCTATCAATTCATGAAGAGACAGGGAGAAGCCTGCATGCACAGTAGTGAGAGAAGCCATAGGTGAGGGCTTTGTCTGTGACTCCAGCTCAGGACGTGGAAGAGGCAGGCTGCAGACAGGAACAGATGCCAGGGCTGGGGTGGGTGGGCGGGCTCGGGGCTTCCAGGACAGGGAGACCTTAGTGTGGTGCCGTGGTGGCAGCCATATGTCCTCAGACATATGTCCAAACCTGTAGAATGCACACACCCCAGAACGCCCCCAAGTAACTGTGCACTCGACTCATAACAGTGTATCAATCAGTATCAGCTGATCCATCAGCCGTAACCAACATGCCACACCAAGTGAGATATTAATGATAGTGGAAACTGAGGCAGGGGAGAGGGGATGTCCTGGAACTCTGCTTTCTGCACAATTTTTCTGTAAACCTGAAACCACTCTGGAAAACAGTCTATCAATTTCGTCTTGCTAGAGAAAGTCTGGGGCGGGGGGAGGGAAGCAGCCCCCGGGCGGGCACCCCACGGCCCCTGGGCACCAACAGGTGTACAAGCGATGGAAGGTGCCGGACCTCTGTTGCTGCTCTCCCTGTGCTGGGCCTCCGGGAACAGCGCGCGCCTGTCCCACAAGGTAAGGGTGCGACCGCCACAGGCCCCCTTCCTGCGACGCGATCTCGTGCCCTCCTCTGGGCTCCCGGAAAAGGAAGGTGACCAGAGCACACCCCCCTTCCGAGGCGCCGGGTCCCGGAGTGCTGACGCGTCCCCAGCACGAGCTCCAGCCGCACGGTGGGGTCCGGTGGCCGTGCGCCTGGGCAGGAGCGGCTCTCAGGACCGCGGCAGGGCGGGGCGGCGCGGGGAGCCGGGGTCTCCGCGGGCGGGGGTGTGGCGGGAATCAGGCCCCGCCGGGCGGCAGGGAGAGGTGGGCGGCTCCCAGTGTGGCAGTGATGGCATGACAGCCTCCGCCTGTTCCCTGTCCCTGCCTGTCCCCAGTCCGCGCGTTCTGCTGCACCACCTCACCCTGCTGCACGGCTGGCTTCCTTTCTCCGTGGCTGTTAGGTCCATGGAGTCTAAGATGGTAATTTCACGCCCATTCTCCCCAGTTTTCCCGACGCCACAGGGAACTCGACAGAGAATTGGACGGAGGCTGTACTGGAAGCCGCTGCCTGTTAGGAACCAGGCGCAGAGCCGCGCCACTCCGTCACTTTGTTTTGTTTCGGAAAATAGGCTTGTTTTTCGTAAAAAGTTCTTACTTATATCGCCATAGAATTGGTTTATTATTTTAAAATATATTTATACATAAATATTTAGAGCTTCTTCATCATTAGCATAAGGGGTTAGATACGCTCACACCCACAACAGCCCTTCGGGGCCTCCGCTAACTTCTTGAGTTTGTAAAGGAGGTTTGACCAAAGGTATGAGAAACTGTGTCCAAGGCCGTGCTGACCACAACAGCCTCTGTGGGCGCGCCCGGGCGTGGACCTCAGCTCCCAGGTGGCTCTGGGAGGCTGAGCAGGGCACTGACCCTCGCTTAGCTGGTCTCCCCCTGTGAAATGCTGACCACCCTGATGGTGGCCCTCTCTGTCCTGCCCTGCCACTCGGCCCCTCCCTGCTGCCTCATATCGCCCTTCTGTCCACATGACTCACGACAGACACAGACACCTCTTGGCTCCCTTTCCCTCCATTGTCACCGGCCCCCCAGACTTCCAGACCCACCACAGTCTGTAAATATTCGACACTTGTCAAGTGAGCTGTCTGAGGGGTGGTGGGGAGAGAGAAGGGGTCGGGAGTCCCTAAATTGGAAGTGTTTTCTAGAAGCTGGGTCTGCACCTGGTTGGTTGACTCACTGGGGGCAGGTAAGCAGAGCCCTGACTTTGCAGGGGATCGGAGAGGCCTGCACACAGCACGATCAGTGCCAGAGCCACTGCTGTGCCACCAACAGCCTGAACCCACAGAAGTTTTGCTCTCCCCAGACCGTCTTCCTGCACTGCATGTCCTGGCTCAAGGTGTGTCCCAACTGGGTGGGCAGGGGTGGAAGGGTGCAGAGAGGTGACACGTGGCCAGAGCTCCCTCTGCCCCTGGAGGGAGAGTCCTGGGGGCCAGGCAGAAAGGACTGGGTCCCCTTGTCCTGGCAGCCAGACAGGCACACCTGCTCAGACCACTCAGAGTGCCAGAGCAGCTGCTGCGTGACCAACAGTCACAGGGCACAGATGTTCTGTGCGCCCAGGACCATCTTCTTACAGTGGGTACCTTGGCGCAAGGTGAGGGCAAGGGGTGCAGGGACATGCCCTGCTTGGCTCTGCTGGATGGTTTCCAGGCCGCTTGGGCCAGCCTATGACCTCTGTGTCCTCCCAGCCTAACGGGGCCTACTGCAGTGACCACAGTGAGTGCCATAGTAGATGCTGCATCTGGCTGACCACGGTTAGCCCCCACCGGTGTGTGCCCCAGAGCAGAGTCCTGGTCCAGTGCCTGCTTCTGGTGAGTCCTCGGTCCACAGCTGAGTCCACCTACCCCAGGGATTTCCTGAGGCTGTGCCCCCAGCGAGTGGGGCTTGGTGGGTGTCCCTTCCTAGGTGAGATTGGCCTTTATGTCCATTTCATCAAGCGGGAAAGTGCAGATAAAGCATCAGGAAAGGAAATGGGCTGTATGCAGAGAGAACACACTGGCGTAAAGTGTGTGTTTAAGGACAAGTCGTCTGCTAGAATTCTTAATTCTGTGTGATTACAAAGTGCCTCCAATTCCTGAGGGCTAATAACCTGCCATTTTCAAGTGCCTACCCGCCTTGCTCACTGTGGTCTGGAGAGCACCTTGGCAGGCCGGACCAGCATGTCTGGTGCACAGAGGTCCAACACGTAGCCAAGTGAATCACGATTGCCACTGGTGTCCTTGCCCTAGAGGAACTGATTCCATTGGTGACAGGTGGGGGGTGGGGTGGGTGTTTGGTGCTCTTGCAGTATGACCTGTCCCAAAGGTCCCCATCTGCTGCTCCTGCCTCACAGGTCCTGCATTTGTTGTGCATTTTCTGACTTACTGTGTCCTTTAGTGATGTGGATGCCAATCTGTGCACTGAAGACCCAGCCTGGACTTTGTAGGTGTTTGCCCTGGATTGTGTGGCATTTGGCCTGAGCCTGAGGGAAGATTTATGGCATGTGCCTCTCTCTGGAGCTGTGGGAATCTATAGGCATTGGACACACCTGTCACACTCTTCTAGAGGCAAACTCCTGGAACTCAACCTGTGTAAGGTGTCAGGACACATCACAGGGGCTGGCACCACCAACTTAATGACTTAGCATCAATAAACCGTGAGTGAAAGTGTTTTGTCTCTTCTCATTTTTTCAGACAATAAAGGCAAAAGAATCTGCAGGAAATGTGGAAACCACGGAAAAGTGAGTCTGCCCAGGCTCAGTACAATACTGCCTGCCTGTGAAACTGTGTTTAGCCAAAGGTCCAGTTTTACCTGGGAAAGAAAGGGCAGGTGCCAGAGCCCCTGCACCATTTCCATAATGAAGGTGCTCAGGTGCATTTTGTCACTGCAAGTGCAAATAACCAATCAGTTGTTCCAAACTGGAAAGGTGCCTGAGATGTTGCTGACAGCGTGGGCAGCACAAGGCCCAGAGTCAGGCGTCAGAGCCGAAGCATCCTTAGAGGCTCTGCTTCCCTGCCTTGGCCCCCCATCTGTGGGGGCTCCCCCAGAGCAGGTGCTCTAGCTTGTTTAGAAACTATCCCACCAGTGGCTTCTTGGAGAAAATGTCACAGCCAGCTGTTAGTGCTCCCAAAGCACCAGGGATTCTGCTAAGCACCTGCTGAACTGTCTGCTGCTTCCATTACTTAGGCCTGCTGGCACCAGGCTTCTGTTAAAAGGTTCCCTGTTGAGATGACTCCTCCACTCCCTGTCCAGGCACCCTCCCTCCTCCACCTCCTCCTTTGCCCAAGACCATCCTTGCAGAGGTTACAGGAGCCATTGGTCCCATGATGATGATGAGAAAAGGGCAGGGAAGCACAAAGCACAGTAAAACATAAAACTACAAAGCATTTAGAAGAAAAGTAGAATATTTTCATGACCTTGGATTAGATGAAGTGTTCTTAGACATGACCATATGCCACCCATAAAAGAAAAATTAGACAAACTGGATTTCATTAAAGTCAAACCTTTTGCTTTGTAATAGTCCCCGTTAAGAGAATGAAAAGACTGAAGGGAACATTTGCAAATCACAGATCTGACAGAGGACTTGTGTCCAGAATACATAAACAAAACTCTCAAAACTTAGAAAACAGCCCAATTAAAAGTAGACAAAAGACTTGAACAGATATTTCAGTAAAGGTGATATACAGATTGTGCACCACAGTGTTCTTACCCTCATTAGCCACGAGGGACACGCAAACGACTCAGCGGGGACGTCAGCAGAAACAAGTCAACTCCCTGACCACAGCCAGGGCAGCACGGATGGCTGCGGAGGGCCAGACGCCGAGGGGCTGGCCCAGCAGCCGCCCTGGAGCCAGCCAGCGGCTTCCCATGCGCATGCTTACTGCGGCAAGCTAAACATGCTTACTGAAGAAGCCCAGAGTCCCACTCCCACTTACCGGGGAACTGAGCAATGCACACAAGTATTGGAACCTGGCCGCTGATGACGACATGAGCCCAGTGACCTGTGGGAGGGGTGGGGGGTGGGGCATAGCCACAGCAGCGCGGGGCCTGAAGCGGTCAGGTACCCTGACTGTGGTGGGGCTCTCCTTCCGGCTGACCTGTTCTTGGAAACCTGTCCGTTTTACTGTAACTCGCGAAACTGACCTGAACCAAGCCTGGTCCACCTTGGGAAAGGCGCGTTTGGTGTGGTGTGGGCCGGGGAGGGCCATGAGGAAGCTGGGCGCCTTACTGCTGCCACGAGCAGGCCAGTTTCGGCAGGACTCGCAGCGGCTTGTCGCCTGGTGGGCCGGACCTCCGAGAAGCCTTGCTTCTGAAATGCCGTGCGATTTGCTTGTTTCAGCGCACCTGTCCTCGCAGAGAAGCGGCCCAGCGGCAGCGTGACAGGCCCTCCCACGGGAAAGGACCCGGACACGGCTGGGCCCAGCGCTACCCCAGGTGGCCGCCAGGTGGCGATGCGGGCCGCAGCGAGTCACCGCGGCCCCAGGCAGCCTCGGGTGCTCTTGATGGAATGGGGACCAGCCAGCAGGGACCAACTCCACGACCCTGCAACGTCCCCTTTTCGGCAGGAAACCGGAACTCTGTTCTCTGGCTACTGGCCCAGTGCGTGATAGACCAGGACTGAGCACACGCACTGAGAAACTTTTGGGGACGCACGTCACTTAAGAACTTCAGTCCGATTTCTGACACGCGGGTCATCCTTGTCTTCAGGCATGCCACCCCTTAGACACAGAACCCCTAGGAGATGTTCCCAAATGCAGCCTTGTCCTGGGGCTATTCCCACAGGAAACCCCAAACAGCTGTATGGGGTTGGAGAGTGAAGTCAGGCCCCAGTTCCTGTCCCTCTGGAGCCACGTCTGTCCCAGGAAGGCCTGAGTGCCCTTGAGGGCAGGGGGCTGGTCTGCCTCCAGCTTCTTAGCCCACGCTGTGTGGGAGGTGACCAGGACACGAGCACTCTGCTACCTCCACACAGCTCCCAAGGCCTTGGGTTGTGCCCTTGGGGTGTGTGTCTGGGTTGCAGTAGCTGCAGGACAGACGGCCCCAAACTGCACAGTGGGGCCTTCGAGGTGGCCCAAGGGCAGCACAGAGTGTGCTTTCTAACCAAGCACCTCAGGCTGCAGAGAAGGGGAGGCACTCTTCTAGGTGAGCCTATTCTTCCAGGAGCCCAGGAGCCCAGTCTCCCCGAGGCAGGGTGCATGGTCTGAGCACACGCACAGAAGCTCGGGTCCCTGTGGCTTCTCACCTGCTGGTGAGCCTTCACAGTGAGCAGGGCTAGGATGGGAGATCCGGGTTAGGAGCTGTGCCCAGAACATAGGGAGCCAAACGTGTGGTCTTCGTGCCTGGCTTTGGTAACTGATCAAGGTCTCATGTCTCCTCTGTGTCGTGGAGTGTGTCAGGACATTGTCCCTGCAGCGGCGAATAGAGCTCTGTCACAGAAGGCCCACACCTGGCTTAACCGTTGGCCGATGGACAGACACGGGATGTTCCCACCCACCTTTCAATCATGGCGAATAAAGCTGCTATGAACATTCACAGGCATGTTTTTGTGTGGACGTATGTTTTCACTTCTCTTGGGTACACACCCAGGAGTGACATTGCTGGGCCATGTAAATTTTTCTACTAGTCACATTTAAAAAATAGAAACAGGTGAATTTCACTTAGGCAACATATTTTATTTAACTCAATATATCCAAAATAATATTTCAGCATGGAGTCAATATAAGAAAATTGATATATTTTACATTCCTTCTTTGTAACAAGTCTGTGAGGTCTGGTGTGTATTTCACTTACAGAACCTCTCAGGTCAGATGCTTCATTTTCATCAGAAAGATTTGATCTCTACTTAGATTTCATAAACATACCCCTTAAAGACTCCAGGTTGTTCCAAACATGATTGTAATTATGAAATTAAATTTAAATATGAGGGAATTAGGGGTGAGATGAAGACCTGGGTTCCTCAGGTGCACTGGCACACCTGTCAGTGTTTCCCCTGCAGGACTGGCAGCTCTGAACCACAGTTCTCTGCTGACCATGCACTTAGGTCAATCAAGGAGCTGCTGGAAATGCCAGCGCCTGAACCCCTCCCTGTGCCCATGCCCCCATGTCTTTGGGGTGGGTCCAGGAAGGGGTGTTTTTAAAGGATCCACAAGGTGATTCTGACTTGAGGCCCTGGGGAGGATCCCCGCCAGGGTCCTCACCCACTGGCACAGGAGGGAGGCAGTGGGCAGGCCCAGAGTGGGGTGGTCTCTGTCCCTCCTCCCTGCCCTCGGGCCCCTGAGCTGAGTGAGGATGACAGGGCAGATGGGCCTGTACCCATGTCAGTCCCCTCGGCCATGGAACAAACACCACAGACAGCAGACACAGAGGCAGAGAGCATGCTCACTCCTGTGTCCTTGCAGGCTGGGATGGGGCAGGTCCTTCTGGTACCACCTGGCGTGCAGACACCCTTTCCCCGTGTCCTCGCATAGCTGTCCCTTGGTGCATGTCTGTGTCCTCATCTCCTCTTATGAGGATGCCAGTCCTGTGGGACTAGGGCCACTCATATGGGCTCATTACTGCAGTCATCTTCTTAAAAGCTGTCTCCACACACAGTCACATCCTGAAGGGGTTAGGACCCCAACATGTGGATTTGGGAGACAGTTCAGCCCATAGCACCCTCAGATTGTTCTAGAAACACCTGATATGGGCATGAAGAGCCATCAGCCCCAGGTCCTTGGGGAAGTGAGTGCTGACATAGAGGACCCCCTGGCCTGTGGCTCTCATCTGCCCCCTTGAAGGCTCAGCTGCAAGCACTCTAGTCCCCAGTTCCCATTCCCCGCCTTGGCTTCTTCATTACCCCAGGTTGCCTGAATTGGGCACAGGCTGAGAGCTGCTCAGAACAGGGCTCCCAAGACCAACCTGGTTTCTGCTGGCCTGGCGGTGGGGGGGGCAGGGCTGTACTGGAGTGTGATGACAAGTGCTCTGCAGGGAAGGGGCTGGTGTGGCTGCAGGACGTCTTGCAGTCAGCATGGGATAAGCCGTGACCCGAGAGCCCCAGCTTTCCGCAGGGCTGGCTGCAGCTCTGCTCCCCATTATGGTCCTGGGGCCTGACTGGCGGGCGCTTCCTTTGGGGACATTGCCACATGAAGAAGGCTGACCAACGCTGGTCTTTGACACTTCTGCTTGGAATAGCCTCAGGTCGATTGTGCCCATGTTTCTTTGTTCAAAGCAATTCTCGGGCACATCCCTAATGTGTGGGAGGAGGGGCCTACCTCTAGGGAACACCCGAGTCCTGTGTAGAATAAGTCTGCATGGATGCCATTCCACAGATGCTTACAGAGTTGTCCCCACCCCTCAGCCTGGGTGCTTGGATCACATGTAAAGTGCTGTAGGTACTTGTATGCCTTTTGGGGGAAAGTGGTTTTTTTCCTTAAACTGTATTTTATTCTGTAGTCATAGCAAGTGATTTTAAAAGATTGTGATAAAATAGGCACAACATAGAAGTTACTATCTTAGTCACTAAGTGTTCAGATCAGGGCATTAGCACATTCACGCTGCAGTCCCACCTCCATCTCCAGGGCTTCTAGGGCTAACTCCATCCTCATCAGACTCCTGACATTTAAACGGGCTCTGTTCACTTGAAATTTTCTCCTAGTCACATTTAAAAAGCAAATGCATCAGTGGGTTAAGAGAGGCCAAGGCCTGTAAGTCCTGTGCTGGCAGGCCCAGCCACAGGCTGTGCCCCTCTCCTGCGCCTCTTAAAAGCTGGATCCTGTTTCAGTAACAAGCAGGAGGCATGTGTGTGTGTGTGAAAGGAAACTTGCCGTACCCCGCCCGGCCCTGCACGATCTCAGCAGAGGTTGCTTGATAGTGCATGAATTTTCTGTGCAAAAGAGCTCAGCTTAAGCCTGGTGGATCGTGAAACAAAAATTTTTCAGATGTGAGGTCCAGATTGAAGCTTGTCAGGCAAGAGGGTACCCTGAGGGTTCTGGGCCCCCCACCCTCAGGCCTGGTGTCTCCCCCAGCATAAGGTCCCCTTCTCTGAGCTCGGGACAAGCGGTGGGGTTGGTAGGGCAGGAGACACTAGTGGGGTTACCGGAGGAAATTGTTCCACATTCTCCCCAAAACTAGCTAAGAAGTAGTAGCAGATGTCAGTTCACTGTTAGCTTTTCGTTGCAGACTGAGATGTCTCTCAGCATGGTTGACCCCAGAGGTACCACCAGCTCAATGGTCACACCCAGGATGGTTCTCTATGGCTGCAATCGCAGTGGGCAAGGACGTGAGTGCTCTGGGCATGCTGGAAAAGACAAGAGCTGGCAATCAGGACAGAAGGCCACAGATTCAGCACAGCCTCCCAGTTGGCAGGATCCAAATTGGGCCTTCCAACCCTTTGCCTGGAGAGGCCCTGGGCTACCGGAATGGGCCTCTGGATAATGTGGGAAGGACCACAAGCCCCTTACTGCTAGAAAGGTTTTCTTTTGCAGATGAAGGTAAATGGTGGGAACTGGGCAAGCTCCCTGACCCCTGATGGGCAGGGAGAGGGGCTCACAGAGCTGGAGACAGAGAGAAGGAAAACCCTAGGAACTTCCCCTCAGTTTGGGCAGGAGCACCCCGACCCTCCAGCAGACTCAGTGGCTGTCTGCCATAAATGTCCACAGATGTGGGTTCACAGGCCTTCTCAGGCTGGGGCTGTTCTGGGTCTGGCTGCTCACCTAACAAGGCAAATCCAACCAGAGGTCAATGTCAGGGCCAGCATTTCCGAAACAAGGACAGGGCTGGGTGAGAGCCCATTGCTAACTCAGGCAGCTGCAGCCCTCACGCACGGGCGGTGCCCCCTGTCCTTCTCCTCCAGCTGTTGGGGTGGCCATTTCTGCCCACCCTTCCCTCGAGCTCTCAATTCTCCCAAAGAGGGTCACCTGGCTCCACATGGTGCTAGAGCAGTGGGGGCAGGGCCAGCCTTCCACAGGATGTGCGCCCCCATGGAGCCGGCACAGGGTGCACACAGACTGGACTGAGAGGGTTTGGCAGACCCAGAGTACAAGTTCCACACAGTGAGACGTGGCAGACGGTGGGTGAGAGCACTGCTGAGGGCACATGCAGGACCCAGGCAAGGCAGGAGGCTACCCAGGGGAGGGAAGTGGGGCACTTCCAGCAGCACACCGGGTCCTGCTGGGTGCTCGCCAGCACAAGAGGGGGACACGAGCTGGGGTGGGTGCACGACCCCCACCAGCCACAGTGCCACACAAAACACTCGACCACCTTTTCATCCCAAATCAAGGCTATATTTATCTTCACTGATTTACGTGAGAACATAGTGTTTAAAATAACCAAGGTCCACAAACATGGATTGAAAATACAGAATCAAATGAAGCAAATGGGTGCTGATGGCTGGACCAGAAAGGCTGGAAGCCCACGGACACAGCTGTGGATGCCAGGGAACAAGAGGGGCGTTGGCAGGACAGTGACATCCAAGTGGTTATGGAAGCAATACTAGAACCAGAAGGAACCCAAGCCATGGCCTTCACTGGTGGAGGCATGACACTAGGACATGCCAGATATCTGCTGATGGCCTTCAGAAGGATTAATGGGCAGAAGTGGGATTTTTTTTGTGATCAACCATTAGACTCTTCACCTCTAAACTGGCACAGATTCTGAGACCACCACACAATCAGCATGAGGGTCAGTGTCCTTGTGGCCAGAGCTGGCCAGTCCTGAGCCTGCAGCCCAAGGGTGGTGCCCCTAGGGCTGGAGGCCACTTGTGGTTGGCTGGGGGAACTTTCTTCCCTAGACAGCCCATGTGTCCGCCTCGGGGCGCTTGCATAGTTGAAGGGTCCTTGCTGCAGTTAAAGGGAGCATCTCCAACTGACAGCGAATGGGTTTCTGTGATCGTGTTGAATGGATAACCAGAGGGGTTTCTAGAAACTTTTGTACAAAGTCTACCTAGGTTAAGAATTTAATGTCATATAGTTATATTAACAGACTATTTACACTTGTTTCATTTGCTTTTTTAAAAAAACAAACCAAAAAAGAAATCCTCTTACACTTCTGCATAAGGCAAAAGTAGTTTTGTACATTAGTATTATTTTAATATACCTCTGTAGCTTCGGTTCTAAGTACCGAGAAGGGCCAGGGCCCAGCCTGAGTGGGGGCCTCACAGTGCGCTGGACAAAAGGGCCGCGTTTTCTCCATAAATAAGACAAAAAAACCCTGGGGCTCTGGAGAGGGATCGGAGGCCATTAAGTTGCAAATTCGAAAGAAAAATAAAAAAAGCAAGTTTCTTTTTTGTTCTTTTAAAATGTCTAAAGAGCACAAAATTGAAAAAAATACAAATCTATTAAAAACGCTTCTCGCCTGTGGGAAAAAATGTACAAATTGGATTTTTATCCAGGGCTTATCTCAAGCTCAGACAACAGAAAACCACCCCGAGAAGCTGGATTTTAAAGCCCCGATTCCGCAGGCGCGGTGGGTGCAGGGCCTCCGGACCGGCGGGGCGGTGCTTGTGGGAAGCGCGGCTCCCGCCCCGTCCTCTACCGCGCCTCCACCTCGGGGGCCTTACGGGACGGGGAGTAGTCGCGCGCCTCGCCCGACGGGCGGCCCCCGAGAGACGTAGTCCTGTTGCGCGGCGGCCCGGGAGGTGCAGGGGACCCAGCCGCAGCCACTAGGGGGGGCGGTGCGCCGAGCGCGGCGGCGGGCGGGGGCCGCGCCAGAAGCCCGTTGTGCAGCGCGGCGGCGGCAGGCCCGAGGCGCGGGTAGTGCAGGGGGCCCAGGGCGGGCAGGGCCGTGGCGCCGTCCAGGGGCGCGGCCCGCGCGCGCTCCAGCTCTTCGCGGCGCGCCGCCCGCAGGCGCTCGGGGCTGTAGTCGTGGGGCTCGCGGTCGCGGTAGGGGCACTCCGGGGGCTCCAGGAGGGCGGCGGGGCCGGGGCCGGCGCCGGCGGGCAGGGCGCGCCGGGGCAGCTCCAGGCCGCAGTAGGGGTCGCGCAGCGGCTCCCAAGAACAGCTCAGGCGCTCGCGGGCCGCGGGGCCCGGGCCAAACGGAGGGGGCGCGGGGGCTGCGCGCTGCGGGCGCGCGTCGTTGTCCTCCCTGCGCTCCTCCTTGACCTTCACATCGCCCTGGGGCCGCTCGGCCGGCGCCCCAGGCGGCTTCCCCGGCTCCCGGCCCAGGAGGCCGGCCAGGCGCAGGCTGTCGCCCAGGGCCGCCTTGCTGAAGGGCGACGGCGGGCGCGCCACCAGCTTGGGGCCGTCCTCCTTAGTAGGGGAGCAGCTCTCCTTGATGCGCGGCTCGGCCTCCCGCTCTGCAGGGACCCCGGGCCGGCCCAGCTCGCCCTGGCCCCGGAGCAGGATGCTGCTGGCCGGGAGGCCCATGGGGGCTGCAGGCGAAGCTCGGCTCCGCAGGCGCGTCTTCTCCAGGAGGTCCCTAGGGGCCACAACACAGACCAGACAACCGGGCTCAGCCCAGGGGCAGGACCGGGAGGCCCCAGCAAGCTGTTTGTCGTTAAGCTCCCACCTCAGCGTGCGTGGCCATCGACCTCTGCTGTGACCTCAAGATCCTTGGAAAGTCGGGGGGTCCCTTCAGCACCCTGGGCTCCTGTGGAACTGCTAGGGGCATCTGCCAGTATGGTGACGGGAAGCCCTCACTCCACCCTCGCTCCAGTCGCTAAACTAGGAAACAGACTTTGCCGCAGGGTCCCGGAGCACTCCACGCAAGCCCGAGCCGCTCAGCCTGGGTCAGGGCCGACTGCCAGTGAGAAACTTAGGTTCCCAGTCCACTTGAACGGTGCCCTGGGATCTGTCAGAAGTGTGCACAACCTGGCCACGGGCCCACTGTCCTGTCACAGGTCACGGGTGGGGTAAACGCTAAACCACTAGGCACCACTTCCTGGGCTGCTGGCCCTCTGCCCCTGAGCCTGGGGGCAGGGAGGGCATAGCCCCCAGGGCTGGTGTGGGTCCAACCCTTGAGGGCTGGCTCCTTCCCCTTCAGCACCCCCAGACGCCCCTATTCCACCCTCCTTACCAACTGGACTCTCAGCACGACCACCACCCCACGGAACCCTGTCTGAGGGCTCATGGGGCTGCAGTGCCCAGGCCCCAGCAGGTGGCTGTCTGCAGTGATTGTGCCAGCTCTACAGGCTGTGGACAGGCCCTGGCTGCCCCCTGGTGTCCTGCCCGGGTCCTGCCACCTGTGTCTCCATCATCTGATGCACTGACTCAAGGGCACTCTTAACCTTGCCTTGCTCCCCCTCCATCTCCACTGTGAGCCCCCAGCATTGCCTGGCACATAGCGGAGTCCTCTCATGAAATGCCCAAACTCAGGATTCAGGGGGAAAGTCGGGGCAAAGGACCTGGCAGAGGAGCTGAGTCAGAAACCATCCCCTGCTCCTGCCTCCTCAGGACCCTCAGGACCCAGACTCTGCTGCTGATCCCAGAAGGTGGGAACCACCTCCCCAACCCCTGCCTAGCCCTATCATAGCCTTTAGGGAGCCAAGCTTAGCCTCCATCCTTCAGGCCAGGGGATAGACCTGGCCCCTCCAGTGGCTCAGAAGCCCCTACCCTGGGAAGCAGCCTCCTGTCCCACGCCAGCAGCATTCTCTGCCCACTCCCAGCTGGGTGAGTCAGACCACTCCCCTCGTCATCTGAGCTCCCCACAGGGGTGAGGGACCACCATGGCCCACACACCCACTGTCCTTCCACTTATTCTGCTAGGGTGGGCCGGTGCCCCGAACGGCTCCTGCCTAGATCCTGCTCCAGCAGGGGGCCTTCCCTGGGGCAGAGTGTGGGGCTTCTCTCTCCCTTGACCTTTCCCCACCCTGACAATGCAGTCTCCAACCCATCCTAGATCTTGAGGGCAGAGCTGGCATAGAGCAGGTGGGAGGCTGAAGTGCTAGGAGGGTCCTGGCAGGAAAGGTGGGGAGGGGACTGAGGGGTGGGGTGAGGGGAGGCAGGGGGCCCCACTCACCGCTCGTGCTCCTCCCTGCCCTTGTCTGGCTCCCGGTCGTGGTTGGTCAGGGCTGAGACCCGCTCCGTGTCGGTGGGCTTGGGCCACGGGGGCGGTGTGGGGAAGGAGGCTGGTGCCCGTTGCAGACGGTTCCAGGGCTCGTGGGGGCTGGGAAGGCCGTGCAGTGCAGAGCCCTCCTTGGGGGCAAAGATGCTGCCCCCTGGAGCTGGGGGCGTGGGCATGTAAGGCCAGGCCATTGAACCCTATATTCCCATGCTGTGGAACCACAGGGCTGCTGTGGGGGAGCACACATTCCTGTACCCCATGCCCACACTGCAAGGAGTGTACCCCAGGGAGGGGACCGGAGGATACACAGCCCAGACCCAGATGGACCAGTGTACCCCAGGGAGGGGACCAGGAGGTACACAGTCCAGACCCAACTGCATGTTTGAGGAGGCAGGTGCACGATGGGTTACTTACTTAGCATGTGGCCGCCCAGGCCCCCGAAGGCATTGCTGCCCAGGCTCCCAAGGCCCCCAAAGGTGCTTGATCTGCTGAAAGGGTCTGTGGGGCAACTGGGGCTCAGGCGTCTGTGTGGCTGGTGCAGGGCTCCCACCTGACTCCACCTGTTCACTGGGTGCTCCCTCAGAACCTGGCAGGGCCCACCTATACAAACTCAGGGTTCTTGGGGTCACCTCCCCACCCACCTGTCACCCCAGCCTTGAGGTCTGTAGAGGCAGCCAGCCAGCCAGCATAGACCTCAGGAGACACCTACCTGTCAGGTGACCCGTGGATAGGAAGCTGCCAGGATGCGTCGAGGGTCCGAATGGGTTGGTGAGGGGATGGGCCGCACCTAGCAGGGCAGGTTAGTGGAGCCCTGAGTGCACATGGGCTTACTATGGCCTGTTCCTGGTGGAGGGGGGCATTCCAGCTTCCTCTGGGGACCTCTAACTCCCACTCAAAGCAGGTGGGAGGTGGCCTTTTTTCTCTCCCCAGGATCTGGAGAGCTCCAAGGGGGAGGAGGATGGAGATGCTGCAGGCAATGGACTCCCAGAGGAAAGAGGTCAGAGAGAGAGTCCAACACTGAGCCTTTGGGGGCCACTCCTGAGCCAGTGGCCCTGAGGTCTGCAGCTGGGAGCTGAGAAATGGCCCTTAAAAGTGTGTGGGGCTTGGTCCTCATGGACAGAGTCACAGCTACTGAGGATGGCAGCTCCTGTGGTGTGCCCACAAGCATCACTATGGCATTAGCCTGTCACCCCATCCAAGGCTCAGCCCTGGCTTCCTCAGTGGGCCCCAGAACTGAACCGAGAGCAATTGAGTGGGGCATGGGCCCTGATAAGGGGCTGTTGGGCTGAGGGGCTGGTCCTGCTGTTTGGGGGGCATGCCCCCTTCACGCTAGAGAGTGGATTTCTGGTGAAGACTGCTGGGCGCCCATGTCCCTCCAGCTCGCTCTGCCTTGGAGACCCTCACAGTGGGGCATTCATGTCTTCCTGCTAATGGGCTGCCCCAGATGAGCACCTCCCTTGGGGACATGCAGTTTCCAAACCCACAGAGCTCTGACTGGACAGCTAACCTCACTTCTAAATGATTCATAAGTCAAATCAAACCAGAAGTGAGAAAATATCTTGCCCAGGTGCTAACAAGGGTGGAGCATCTGGGTGCACAGAGTGTGGCTAGGAAAATGTGGCACCTGGGAAGCAAGCGCCATGAGAAAAGGCCCAGCCTGCCGGCTCAGGGAGTTAGGAAGGGGCGTCAGACAGACGGAGCAGGAGTAAAGGCACAGGCTGGGAAGGAGGAAGGGGCACAGCTGCAGGCTGACGGCCAGGGTTTCACAGGCTGGTCTGTGTGGGATGCTCAGCTCTGCAGAGTGGGCTAGAGGCCACAGCCTGGGCCCACACTGAGCACATGTCCTGCAGGCTCCAGCCTGAGCAGGTTGTTGCCTGCCAGGGATTGAGGCCCTGGTGGGAGGACTGCTGTTTATAGGGGGCCTAGACACGTGGGAGACCTCTCTGCCCAGGCTGGGGTCTGGAGAACACCAGGATGTTGGAGCAGGGGACTGGGAAGAGCCACCATGCTTGTGAAGCTGGCCTGGGTGACCCTGTCTATGCCCACCACTCTAGCCTGCTGACAGGGTCCCACCCTCACACGTCAGAAGTTCCTGTGAAAGGGGAGGGTGAGCATTTGAGAGGCCAGAGGGCAGGGAGGGTGCTCTGAGGGGACACCCTGCTGGGTCCTGGAGGAGGGCACAGATCTGGGCTGTGAAGAGGACACAGCGACCTTGGAAAGGCCAGCACAAGGCTGGGCACTTGGGTTGCAGGAGGCTCCATGCCTGATAGGTAGGCCTCATCTATCTGAGGTACTTGTGCAGATGTGGTTTATGCTGAGTACCTGCTCTCCTGCTGCAAGTCTGTGGTTTTGCTGTGTGCAGGCAGAGGTGCCTAGTGACTGGCCCCCAACAAAACCCTGCGTGCTGGGTCCCTGTTGCTGCGGCTTCTTACTGTGTGAGGGAAGCCATCCTCTGGTCATGTGGGAATGGCATCCTGCCCACCCTGCCCACACACCTTTTCCCTCCGACCCAGCTTCACTGTGGAGCTGACTTAGGCTGAGACCCTTTGCCTAGGGAGTGGTCCTAATGAATCCTGGGACCTGGGGGTAGTCCTGGGGACCCCAGCACAGCAGGATTGTGGCGTGGCTGCTAGGGTTGGTGAACTTGGGGGTTCTGGGGTAAGGTTCCAGCCAATCTGAGAAAAGCCAAATCCAAAAGAAAAGCCAGGTGGGAGGGGAGGCAGCCTGCAGGCATCAGAAATGGGACCCCAGAGAGGAGGGGGCGCCATATGCAGCACTGAGCAATAAGCCCTGGAAGAGTTTCGGGAGGAGGGCAGAACCAGTGAGAGGGACCATACTGAAATGTGTTCGGAAAGTCTGCCCGAGCACCCGGAGCCAACCAGCCCACAGGACACCCCTCCCTACCCCCCGTAGCCCTACCCGAGCTAGAGAAGAGGGGCCGGGCCAGGTCCTGCGGGTAGTGAAATCCGGCGAGCATGCTTGGGGCAGGGGACCTGCCGAACAGGTCCAGCTTGGTGCCCACTTCCAGCTTGTGGGGGTCCAGCTGCATCTGGTGGGGGACAGAGCGAGTCCAGGGGATGCCATCCTGCGAGGCACCCAAGCCTGCAGCTGGGGAAGACTCCAGACCACCAGCGGGTAGCCAGGCAGTGTCCCACCTGCCCCCAAGACTGCAGGCAGGAAGGTGGAGAAAAATGGGGATCCATCTGAATGTTTCATTGGACGCAGGAAGAGGGGATGTTGTCCCCACACCCTGATGATGAGATCACTCAGGGTGCCTCACTTATCGTCTGAGGGCCGTGCTTTTCCACTTGGACGCCAGGACTACACTGGAATACTTACACCTGTGTTTAGGTTTTTTAACATCGAGTTGGAAGAGCACACCCACATACTTGAGTGTCTCCAAATATGATTACAGGCATCTCAATTACTGGATTTAGCATCAGAATTAAAATTAAGGAAACCAAAGGGCCTGGCTCCTCACTGTGAGGGCCCTTCCTGGGTCCACCCAGCCTGGCTGCAGCCCCCATGCAGCCTGCCTGCCCTCCAGCCCTGCAGTGTGCTGGGTGAGCAGAAGTGCTTTCATTGGTGGCTATGACAGAGGGGCGCTCAGGCCTTACTTAGAGGTGCCCTCACGACGCTGCTCCTTGTGAGGGATGCCCCTGAACCCTTCACCATGCTTTGTAGGGTCCTGCCTGAGCATTTCTTGATCAAAACACAAAGTATTTTGTTATAAACCCTTTTCTGTTGTTTTCTCTTTAATGTGATGTGACCTTTAATAAAAGCTGTGCATGGAAGTACTGTGTGATGGCAGTAAAGAGCATCAGGACCCTTCTGTGATGGGGGCACACCCCACCCAGCCCTTCTGCAGCACTAAGGATCCACCTCCCATGCTGTCTCTTCCTGGCATCATTCTAGTACCTGCCTGGAGCCCCACCATACCAGGGGCCTGCCTGGCACCATCCCATTGCATCTGAGTCCCTCCCAGGAAGCACATCAGCTCCATGAAATCCAGACACACTGCTGGCATGCCATAAATGCCTGAGAGAAGGGCTAGGGGCAGGCCAACACCCACAGGGAGCCAGGGCTCACTGAGGTGGGGACCTCCCCACTGATGGCTGCTCCTCCCCCCAAGTCCCGCCTGGGTCACTGTGAGCAGTTTAGTGGCCCCCCACCCACCCACCGTGTTTTGGCCCTACGCACACAGTTACACCTCCCTGGCTCTGACTCCTCACAGCCAGGCCCAGCATCCAGGAAACCATGTAGCTAACATCTGAGTCTTGGACACATGCACTCATACGTGGACACCAGGAGGACGTGGTCCTAAATGGATGTGTCGGAGAGGCCCGCCTGTTGGCCCACAGGCAACAGCTTGCTCACCTTCACCTTCTGCTGGTGGTGGTAGATCTCCCAGGCAATCTGCACGTGCACAGCACACCACTTCCCGGGTTTCTGCGACACCAGGCCACTCTAGTTGTCATGGGCTTCCCCAGGGCCATCAGGAGGTACCCAGAGTCCTCCCCAGCCACAGACTCTCCAGACCCCCTCCTCCCACGGGCCCCACACACTCACCCTGACCACTGTCCGGTATGGGTCGGACACCTGTCACCGACAGAGGGGAGCATTAGGTCCAAGTTCTGCGGCAGCTAGGCCCCAGGAGGGTAGGGACAAGCCCTGTTGCTGCCACCAGCCTACGTGGGCCCCCACCGCAGCCACCTACCCCAGGGGCTTTCTGGTAGAGGGGGTGAACAGCACTGGCCCGGCCAGTTACCTCGATGGGGCTTGAAGTCTGAGAGGAAAAAAAAGCAGGCATCAGCCAGCTTCGGAGCCCTCCCAGCCCAGAGACCCCACCATACGGCCCCGAACGCTGCCACCTAGGGGCTGGCTGGCCTCCAACCGTCCACAGAGCAGGGCTCTTTGAGAAAGGAGGACGGCCTCTGGATGCTGACTGCCTGGGTGGGGAAGGTGGTGGGGGCTGAGGCAGCACCTCCAGGGAAGGCAACAGTACAAGCCCAGCCTCCCTCCTGCATATGCACAGCCCTGAGCCTGCCCCACCCAGACTCACCACTGGGATCCTCTCCTGCGCACCCCACCTTAAGGGTTCCCAGCTGAGTGGCTAGGAATGTAGGAAGCTCAGCTATGGCAGTCCCAGGTGCCAAGAAGGCCCTGCCAGGCTAATGTCTATAGACTGGTGGGCCAGAGGGTCAGGGGGGTTCTGTGTTGAGACCAAGGCCCTTTGGGGTACATATGTCCAGCGTCCCCTCTGTATGCTGCCACCTGCCCCAGCGATTCCTCTACCACAGAGACCCAAGCCCCTTCCCACCATGGGGCCACACAGCAGACATGTCCTACACAGCATGGGCAGCTCACACCAGCACCCGATCACCGTGGACATCCCCTTTCTCACTTCTGGATGCCCCAACTCCCCCTGCCATGGGAGTAGCTGGTACCTTGGGCTGAAAAGCACCCTGCAGGGACCCAAAAGGTCCTGGGTGTGGGAGCAGGGTTGGCAGTCCAGGGATGGCAGAGGGGAAGGGCGGGAAAAACTGCAGGAGGAAGAGAAAAGAACATTCCAGGGCAGGCAGGTTCTGAGAAGTCTCTGGACCCCCAAAAGGCCTTGGTGCAGGTGCAGCCCTGCCCTCCACCCCACTGGCCTGGCCAGCCCCGGTGCCCACAGGACACTCACGTTGGAATGTCGGAAGTAGGGGCTGTCCAACTTACACGCATACTTGTCAAACTGGAAGGCAAGGCAGTGGAGTGAGGTCCCTGCATGCTGATGCCTTCTACAGAGCCCAGCACCACCCACCCACCCAGCCAGGCATGGCCAGGATGGCTGTCCTGCAGCCTCCTGCTCCCCGAGGGTGCAGGCACCTTGGCCCTGAGCTGGCCTCGCAGGGCCCAGATCCTCAGACTGGGTGCGGCCCCTCCCTGTTCTAAAAGTCCACCCACAAAGGCACAAACTCGTCCATGGGCAGCCAGTGAGGCAGCTGCAGCCTGGGTGGGGGGGCATGGAGCCCAGGGCTGGCGGTCAGCTGCGGGACATCGGCTGCGACTAGCTGGCTGACCCAGAGCCTGGAGAGAGCAGAGGGGACTCTGCCCGCATAGCAGCTGGCTCAGGAGATGCAGCCTCGGGGCCCAGAGAGCATGGGAGGGGTCCTGGTCCACATGGCCTCTCCATCCAGTCTGGGTCTCCAGACCTGTGGCAGGACCAGAGAGGACTGTGAGGCCCAGGACCCCACATGGCGCAGCTGGGCCCAAGGCCATGTCACATGTGTGTGGACATGGGCACCAGCCTAAGCCTAGGAGAACGACTGGGGAGGGGGCCTCAGAATGACCCAGGGGCACAGAGATGGCGTCAGCCTGCGTGCGTGCGGAAAGCGTCTGTGTGTGCCTGCTGCGTGTCCTCCGCCCAACTGCCCGCCCGCCGCTGCCCAGGGCCTACGCACCGGCAGGGGTGCGGCGGGCGGCAGGAGAGGCGCTGGGGGCAGCCCCATGGGGAGGGGGCCGAATGTGTGTTGGTGCTGGTGTGTGTGCTGGTGTGTGTGTTGGTGCTGGTGGAACTCTGCCCGCTGCAGCGCCCCTGGGCCCAGGGTGGCGCCGGGCCGCTCGGCGCTCTGCACCAGAAAACGCGCGTTCAGCTCTTGCCTGAGCAGCTCGTGATCTACAAGAGAAAAAGAGAGAGAGACAGAGAGGCACGTTGGCCGCGGGCTCCCGGCGGGGCGAGGCGGATAGTCACCTGGCACTCCCGGTTTCGGCAGGCCAAGCTGTGGTGGCCGCCCGCCACGTGCGGGCCCCAGGGTGGAGGTAACAGAGGTGCCTGTGACCAAGTACCAATCAGAATCCTCGCATGAGGCTGGCAATACATGATTGGCTGGCTGAACGAGATCAACAGGCTGGCATCTGAAGGCAAGAGAGAACAGTGTGAGCCGCAGGCCGCCCCAGGCAGGCCCAGGATCATCCCAGCACTGCAGTGCCCCCGACTTGGCTGGGCTGACTCACATTGTAGAAAGAATTTGGGATAAGACCCCCCAGAGAATCCTTAACGACCTAAGACTCAGCCTCAAGGGGGCTCTGTCAGAACCATGCCAGGGAGGCGGGAAGGGCTGGCCGCTGTTTGTCACGAAACTCTCCACTCCACCAAGGCATGAGGGGTGGGCAGACATGGTGGCCCCAAGATCCCTCAACACCCCCAGGTTGCCTGGCCAGGCTTGGCCAAGCCCAGAACACAGTGGGCATGTGTGTGTCATGTCTGCATACATGTGCACAGCCCAGGCCCAGGCAGGAAGCTTCCTCTGCATAGAGTGGTGGGACCTGAGAATGGTGGTGGGAGCCACGGTCATGGTTGTCTGGGACTCTGGGAGAGGAGTAGGGAGGGAGGCTGTGCCCGAGGCTGGCACCCTCCCCAGGGTCGCCCCCCAACCCACCAGGGCAGAGGACAGCGGGGTGGAGGGGACACGACCCTGGCTGATGAGCAGCACCAGGACCTACCGGCGGGGTGTCCTGGGATGACCAGGCTGTTGGCCGGCAGTGCCGGGGGCGGGGGCAGTGTTGGGGGCGCAGCGAACATGGCCGCGCGATGCTGGTGCTGGGCCTGCGAGCGGAGCGCCAAGTGTGAGGTAGAGAGGAGGGGGCCCGGCCCGGGCGGCGGCAGGGGTGCGTGCTGGGAGAGCCCAAGGCCGGCGCTGCTGGCACTGCTGCTCCTGCTGCGGGGATGGGGGGCTCAGTGCGCGACCGCCCCCGGGGCCCCCCCCTCGCCCCTCCCCGGCGCCCACCTGAGGCCGTGCAGGCCGTTGTGCGAGGCAGGGCCCTGGCCCAGGGGGACAGGCACGTGCGCTGGGAGCGGGGCCCGGGGGGGTGCGGGCGGCAGCTGCCGGGGCAGGCGGGTTGGGGTTAGGGCCTCCTTCTTGACTGGTGGGCTGGCTGGGGCGCCAGGCGTGGGGCCAGTAGGGGGCAGGAAGGGCGGTTCAGTGCTCAGCTCGCGGCTGCGCTCCAGGCCTGAGACCTTGGTTCCTGTCCCGGCCTTGGCCTCGGGCGGCTCACCCAGTGTGGAGCCTGCAGAGAGAGGAGCCTGGCTCTAGGTTTAATGCCATCCACAACCTGTGAGAGGTCCTGCAGTGGCCCCCATTTCTGATGGGGATAAGGCAGGGGGTCATGTACCTGAGGGAGGTCCCAGCAGGGCTGAGCCCCACACTCACTCCCCAGGGGCTGGGGGAGGGGCTACCACAGGGCAGCTCCTTGGACTTGGTCCCCCACCCAGGGAGGGCCCCCCTCGGCCAGGGAGTGTTCTGTCCACTGTAGTCCCAGCGTGGGGGCACTATGACCCCATTCTATAGACAGGTGCCCTGGGAGGCCTTGTGGGCAGGACCAGTGGACAAGTCTGCAGGAACCATTGCTACAGAGCTGTCCTGCCTTGCCCAGGCTTAGCCCTGCCCCTGCTTCCTCACGGTTTTCCTGGGCAGGGGGTGGGTGGGTGCTCCTCAGTAAATCACTGCACCTAACTCCTACCTCAGGATCTGCACCTAGAACTTGACCTGAGACATGCCTAACCTGGGCCCAATCTGGCCCCTCCCACACTGACTTCAGGAGTGTGCCTGTGCGCCTTCCTGGTGGCCTGGAGCCGAGGCCAAGGGACACACTTACCTTTATTGGCTCCAGGGGTAAAGAGCTTCTCTGAGCCCACAGATGCCTGCAAGAGAGATGGGGGTCAGTGGTGGGAAGCCAGGTGAGCCTGGCCCTCACCCTGGCCTCTAGGAAGCAGTTCTGGACAGGTTTTTGGCGCACATGGGCCACCTGGTTGGCCCGGTGGAACGTGTCATTCTGCATCCACAGCCTCACATGGGAGGCAATGATGCCCAACCTGGCTGCAAGCTGTCACTTGGCCTGTGGGCAGGGACTCAGGAACCTAGATGCCTCCTGGCAGTGCCAGCATGAGGGAATAGAGCAGAGTCCACCATGCTGCCCTCCCCCAGCTAGGGGCCGCCCCACTGCCTGTGGCTGGGATGAGGCATTGAATGTCTGGGATAGAGCACATTGCTCCATGAAGACCTTTTCTTCCTGCTGTTTTTTTTAAATAGCTCTATTGAGATATAATTTACCCAATGAAGGCATACAGTTTAAGGGTTTTTAGTGCATACACAGCTACAAGCAGCCGTCACCTGGTCTAGACCATCTTCATCACCCCAGAAACCTCTAGGTCATCAGCTATCCCCAGCCTTGCATCCCAGCCCTGTACACCGCTCTGGTGTCCACAGAGGCCCCTGCTCTGGACACCCAGGTGGAGAAAGCATCCGGTGGCTGCTGCTGGTGGGGGGACCTCACCCATCAGGACAGCTACTGTTGAAGAGCAGAGAACAGCAAGTGCTGGTGAGGACATGGGAAACTGGACCCTTGTCCATGGCTGGTGGGAATGTAAAATGGTGCAGCTGCTGCAGAGACCAGTGTGATGGCTCCTCAAAAAACTAAACGAGACATCCCCATATGGTCCAGCAATGCCCCTCTTGGGTCTACACCCAAAATAACTGAAAGCAGGGACTTGAGATTTTTGCACACTCATGTTCTCAGAAGCAGGATTCACAACAGCCATGAGGTGGGAGCCACCCAAGAGTCCACTGACCCCTGAGTGGATAAACCAACATATCCATCCACTCGGTGGAACTTTATTTGGCTGTAAAAGGAGGAAATCCCAACACCTGCTACATAGGTGGACTGTGAAGGCATGGGGCTCAGTAAAATAAGCCAGTCCTAAAGGACAGACCCTGTATAACTATGTACATGAGGTCCCTAGGTCATCAAACTCATAGACAGAGAGCAGGACGGTGGGGGCCAGAGTCTGGGGGAGGAGGAGGGGTTAGTGTTTCATGGGGACAGAGTTCATTTTGGGAAAAAGAGAAAGTCCTGGAGTCGGAGGTGGGGAAGCTGCATCACACATGAATGCTCTAATGCCCTACTGATGTGCACTTAAAGTGGCTAGATGGCAACTCTTACGTGTATCTTTCCACAATAAGTAAAAATTAAAAATAAATAAATAAATAAACACACCAGCAGGATGGAGCTTTCTGAGCAGTGATGCTGTCTGACCATCGTGGTGGGCTGGCAGTCATGTGCTCGTCAAAACGCATCAAACTGTACACTTAAGATAGGGAGCTTCCCCCCCATACAAACTCAGGTGCGGCAAAGCCAGTTACAAGATGCGGGACTGACAAAGGAACAGATGAGGTCAGAGAAAACAGAAATCCAAACAGACCCAGCACTGTGAGCCTGTGTAGGCTGCACTCTCAGGCCTGAGCGGAAAGGGCGGGTCATTCTGATGGACATGGTGTGACAGGAGCTTCTTGAAAAAGGGAAAGCTGAGTCCATCAGAATAATTCCAGACCAACCATGGATGTAAATGTGAAAAGCAAGACCACGAATGTACCATGAAACACCTTGGTGCGGCACTCCACAATCGTGCTGGAATGGGTCCAGTCTTCCTACTACTATCCAAAAAACCCAGCCCAGGAAGAAAAGAGGACAGCAAATGGCCTGATAGTCCCCAAATGGCCCTGTGTGGCTCAGAGCCAGGAGAGAGGCTGCCACAGCCCACTCAATCCCAGAGAGTTCTGACCAGGTAGGCAGAGGGTGTCTGGCAGACATGACACGGCCCAGGTGGCCATGATCCACGGTGGGGAAGGTGTACAGGCTCCACTCACCCTGGGTGTGAGTGTGGGCAGCAGCACACAGCTGGGTCCTTCCTGCCAAGCCTGCCAGACCCCGGGGGCTACATGTAACCTCCTCATGCGCCAGCCAGGGCCAGGACGTGGAACACCATGCTCCCATGCAGGGTGCCACACTGCGAGCTCTCCTTGCTGCTTTGGTTTTTCTGGCACTTTTACATGATGAGCAGCAACAGTTACAGTCCCTGGATTTGCCTTGCCCCTGAGAGTCCTCATGGGGACGAGGGGTCCACCAGAGCTGGGGGTCTACAGAGGCAGGATGCGGAGGGGTGTCAGACAGCTGCCTGCCTGTCCCCCAAGGGAAAAAGGTTTGTCCGTCTGCAAAGAAGTGATGTTTCTTCAGGACAAGTGCCCACTCAAAGACTCAGAAGTGGGTCCTGTGGTCACCCCATGTGAGGTTATAATGTAGTGCCTGGGTAACAACTGTTTTTATAGTTTTTACCTGGTCTCATTACTACTCTCCCTAACTCTCCATATGGCAACCAGGAGTCTTTTAAAACCAAATCAGAACAAGCCACCCTGGGGATGAGAACATGCCAGCGTGTCACCACTGACTCAGACTATATTTTGCACCTGGCCTGCAGACCCCGAGAGGCCTGTCTGGGCCTCCGACCTCACCTGGGACCAACACTCTAATCCCCAGTCCCACTCCATGCCTTTCAGGCTTCAGCTGTGTCCCCCCTGGCCCTCCTGGGACCCCAGCCTGATGGTGCCCCTTCCTTGGCACTGGCTTAAATCCTATCTGCCTGCTGGGCTACCTCTCAGCTGCCCTGGACCCACACGAGGCAGGCACGGTATGCTGGGCAGCACAGGTGCCCTCAAATGAGAGGAGTCAGCACGCGGCTGCTCCCCACTGAGGCTACTCCCTTAGGGTCTTATTCACCAACACTGACACCCCTTCTGGGCCAAAGGGACATGTTATGGGCTGCTTGCTGGCAAGAGTCCTCAGCTCGGTGGCACCGACAGTGGCTCTTTCCCTGCACTGGCATTAAAGGTGGCACTGCCTTCCTGAGGGCATGCATGAGGCCTGTGCCCACCTGCCAGCAGCCAGGTCCAGGTATCCTCAAGGGTGGGTGGGGGAGAAGGAGCTGGTGTGAGACTCGGGTACCCTGCTCCCCCTTCTGACATGGGCATCCCCACCTGAACAAGGCGGGTATCAGAAGGAAACCCTGCAGTGAGTCACAGAAACAAACTCGTGTGCTCCTGTGGGGTGTCCTTTGGTCCCTGCCTGGGGGGAGGCCACGTGCCTGGCCCTGGAGGCACTGCCTTCAGCTCTGGTTCAGTTCCAGGCCCGGGGGCCACAGCAGGAAATTCCAGGACCAGGAGGTGGCACCCCAGACACTGGGAAAGTCAGGGAGCAGAGAAGGGGTGGGCTGCAGATGAGGGGGAGCATCTTCCCCACCCCACCCTGGGCCTCCAGCCTGGCAAAGGCAGCAGGTTAGGCCACTCACCTAGGCCCATCCTGTACCCACGCCCCTCCAGTGCCAGAGGGGGTGCAAGTTAAAGTTTGCTCCGGGAAGTTGAGGGATCCAAGTCCCCACAGGGGTCCAACATGCTTCCACCACACAGCAAGACCAGAGTGGATGAAGCCAGTGCAGCCATGCCCACCCAGGGAGGCTCTGAGCAGAAACCCAACTGCACCCTCAGCTCCGGAGACCTCTGCGGGGCCGTGGCCCGGGTTCCAGTACAGGCAGAGGTGCCCCTGCTGAAACTTGCTGGGGCACTCTGTCTCTCGGTTCCTTCCCCTCCAGGAGAAGGGGTCTGGAGCTAACCAGCTAAGCCAGTGGAGGTGGGTAACCGGGGCAGCTGCCAGACCTGTGCTGATGATAAAACTTTCAGAGAATTACCTATTGGGATGTGACCCATGTGTGCTGGGGCGATCACATTCTCCAATCCCAGTAACAAGCTGGTGCAGGATGTAAGGAAGGGGTCACTCCGGGCCCAAATTACCGGTGGGAGATCCCCGGGCTGCAGTGCAGGTTCGGGGTCTCGCTGGAGGCGGAGATAGGGGCGGGGAGCGAGGGCCAGCACTAACTCCCTTAGGTGCGTAGACCCGGCCGCCGGTGGAGGTCACAGCGCCGCTTTGTCTGCGAGGACCCGACTCGCGGGCAGCCTCGGCCCAGAAAAGCAGCACAGACTCCGCCGGCCGCGCCCCGCCCCAGACAAAGAACTCCACTCGGGGCAGGTGAGCACAGCGGGCGCCCGAAACCCCGGACGCCAATGCTTGATGAGGCGCAGACAAAAGCGCGCGTCCCCCCACCGTAGGCCCCCCAGAGCTCTGGCCGAGGCTGGGGACACTCTGCAGGGCTGCACACCGTCCTCCTGCCGCCACGTGCGCCCCGGTGCGCAGCCGGCGTCTCGCGCGCCCAGCTCCCAGGGGAGAAGGAGTAGGCAGAGCGCCGGGGGCCTCTCCTACGCCCCGTTCCGCAGGAGGCGGCGGGTACTCTCTAGACCCGGGGCCCACCAGCGCGCACTCACCGCGCGGGCACCCCGGGTTCGGCGGGCTCTGCCGGTGATCGCCGGTAGTCCCCGGGCGGGAGCCGGAACTGGAGCCGGGCGGCATGGGCGCGGGCGGCGGAGCGCTGGCCCCCCCGGCCTCGGCCCGTCGAGTGGTCTCTCTCTTGGCGCACCCTGTTTAGCCCGAGCCCGGGCCGGGGGCGCGCATGCCCGCGTTCCAGCTCGCGCGCTGGGCGGCTCTCCGAGCGCGCGGGTGCCTTCCGCGCCGTCGGGCGCGGCGCGGGCCGGAGGCTACAGCGGCGGCGGGCGCGCTGCTGGCGGGCGCGCAGCGGTGGCTGGAGAGAACGGGCGGCGGAGGCGGAGGCGGTGGGCGGGGCGCGGGCAGGCCCAACTAATCCAGCCCCGAGGCGTGGATCTCCGCGGGTCCCAGTGGTCGCCGTCCAGTCCCTGCCTCGCCCCAGGTCGCGGCGCGTAATGCCGGCTACGCCCAGAGCCCTAAGGGCCGCCGGCTCTGACTCACACCAACAAGTTATGGGCACTCCTATGCCCAGTTTACAGAGGGAAACCGAGTCACGGAGGAGCTGGGCCTCACAGAGCCCCCACATCTGTCAGATGTCAGGTCCGTCTTCCTGGGTCTGGGTCTCGGTTTGTCCAGCTGTGAAACGGGGATGCAAGGCAGGAGAATGGGCCCAAGCAACTGCTGTGCTGCTACTCCGTGCGGGGAGGGCAAATTTGGATCCAAGTGGGACCACGGCCCCACGTGAGTCCAAGTGTGTGCCGGCCACCCACCCAGAGTTATGGGGAGGGCACATTCCAGATACCTGCACAGATGGAACACCAGGACGCCAGCAGCACTCCCCATCTTGATACGTGCTATAAAGAAGCCCACGCAGGACATGGGGAGATGGAGAGCCCCCATGGGGCTGTGGTACAGAGGTCAGCTCTGGTGGGTACCCAGGGACTAGCTGCTTAGAGCCCAGGTTCAGGTTCTATGCAGCCCTGCTTCAGGTAGGGTAAATCATTCATTGGCAGCCACTCAACCAGACTGGGGGAACCAACTTCAGAACCTTATGGGCTGGACCAGCTTTCCTTTTCAAAGAGTGGCTAAATAAACACGACTATACACATATCCCTAGCCCACAGGAAATCTCCAAGGGTACAGGAGAAATGGCCTGCCAGCCTCTAGCCCTTTTGGTCTGTTTGAATTATTTACCAAACGCATGTATTCCCTTTACCTAACTCTGCCAAAAAAAATTAAAAATAAAAAAAATAACCTAATTCTCCAAAGTCCTGCTGTTCCTGCCATAAAAATAGCAAATACAGCACATGCCATGTCAAGCACCACACTAAATGCCCCGTAACTGTGAAGTCATCGGGTCATCACGCCCATGCTTTGAGGACACACTACTAGCATGCCCATTTCACTGATGAGGAAGCAGAAGAGCAAGGTGACTGACTGGAGGTATGCAGCTGGCAACCGTAAGTCTGACTGTAGTGTCCACAGGCTTAGCGAAGACATTCTCGGCCTCTGGGAGGGCAACTGAGGGATTTGGGACTCGGGATTCTTGTGGGGGCCACTTTGCCTCATGGGTGGGTGTCTGCAGGCCTGAACACCCCTCACCCAACATGTGGTGCCCCAGCAGGGTCATGAGCTCCTGCACATGGCCTTTGGCTGCAAAGCCTCTGGCAGCGAAGAGGAAAGATGTCCATACACTGGGGTGTCCCAATCTGCCTCTCTGTTCAGTAGCAAAAGCATCATGGAAGAATCTCTGAATATTTTACATGGCAGAGTGATTAAGGTTGCAAATCAGCTGACCTGGACATGTGAAGATGACCCAAGTGGGTGCAGTATGATCCCAGGGTCCGGACAAGGAGGAGGGAGATAGAAAGAAGCTGCCCTTTGGCTGTGAAGTGGAGCCTAGGGATGCGACCCTCCAGAACCCAGAAAAGGCTTTCCCCTGGATCCCCAGAGGAACCTGCTCAGCCTGCATCTCAACCTAGCCCAGTGAGACCATGCTTAACTTCTGGGTTCCAGAACTGTAAAGTGACCAAAGTGTGTTGTTTTCAGCCATCAATTTTTGGTAATTCGTCACAGCAGCCCCAGGAAATGCATACATCACATCCAGGACCCCCGAAGAGGGATCAGGTTGCAAAAGGACCAGCCCTGGGGCACGGTGCATCCAGTGCCTGTCCACAGGCTTGAGTTCTGCTCACAGCCTCCTGGGAGCAGCAGTAAACCAGGGAAGCAGGGCAAGTGTAGATGGGTGGGGGGAACAGGCAGGGTAGTGTGAGCAGTGGTGGCAGCAGCAAGCATGACGCTGAATGGTGGTTAGAGAAGTCTTCCCGAAGAGGGGCATCTGAGCTGAGACCAAGCTGAGGTAGCTCTGGAGAAGAGCCTTCTGGGAGGTCTAGCAGCCTGTGCAAAGGCCCTGAGGCAGGAGCAAGATGGGCCAAGTGGGAGCCTTGCTGGCCATGCGGGAGCACCGGCATTGGTGTTCTGGGTTTAAGCAAGAGAAAGATGGGATCCTTAAGACCTGTCTGTAGGATTGGCCTTAGAGCTGGGGAAGCAGGGAGCCCAGTTGGGAGCTGTGATATGGGAATGCGAGGGACCAGGTGGTGGGCCTCTCCTGAGATAGGACAGGTGGAGTTCTGCGGGTAGTGACTGGAGTAGGTCAGCTGGGAACTGTGAGGACTGGGGGCCTGTGTGCAGTCACCCCTCTCCCAGTGGGGCCTCTGGAATGGGGGGGAGGGGAGGACAGAGGACCAGGCTGAGCAGTCATCCCTGCCCTGCTGTCCAGTGTGTCCCTGGCAGGCCCCACCCACCTAGGGGTGTCATATCGAGTCCCAAATAGAGCTGCTGAACCCTGAGGGCCCCTGAGGGGTGCTACACTGCCATGCCACCTACTGAGGAGAGGCGAGACCAGTGGCCAGGCGGTACCACTCTCCTGTGGGCTGGAAGCCTACCCCTGTGGTATGGAGTCCAGGCCAGTGGGGGTGGGGAGAGCAGGCAGGAACTGAGTGGCTATGTGGAGTAAGCCCTGGCATCTGGTGGGAGCACCTGAGAGACCCTCTGTCTAGGGGGGAGCAGTCCCAGCTGGGCCAGTCTGGGACAAGTCCTGGTGCTGGCAGGCCAGTAGAGGCCCCAAGGTGCCCTGCTCCTCTGTTGGGCCGCTTCCATGCAGACCGACTATGGGACAAGCCCGTCCTCACTGCAGACATCATTTCAGAGCCACCTTGCCCCAGACAGGCCTCTAAGAAGCTGCCCTCCTTGGGATAGCACCTCTGAGCCCTGCCCCCTGGTTTGGAAGCAAAGTTAAACTTTCAGAACCCAGGCAGGTTTCCTTGACTTTGTTTAGGAAGAGAAGTCACTGTGATGTGGAAGATTTAAAAAGGTTAGGAGTTTAGAAAGAAATGGAGCAGGAACAGATTGTCAAGAGAAATAATGTCAACCTTCCATCCAACAGCCTGATTCACTTAGGGCCTGCACAGTATGGTCAGGGCACAAGCACCCAGAGCTTATGGTTCAACAACCAATATGGTCACTGCACCTGTCATCCTTATGTGGAGCCAAGGGAGGGGTGGCCATGGGTACTTGGAGGGAATGCCCACCCCACCTCCATAGTCACTGGGCACCTGGCTGCTGGCTCCCTCAGGGCTCCTCCCTGGAGGGCAAGTGAATGCAGGGGTTGCAGGTGAAGGTATGTCAGCTGTGTGGCCAGGGACAGGCCTATGGGAGGAGCCAGTGCGGCTGGGGGCACAGGGAAGGGGATGGGGGATAGGCTTGCTAGGTTCTGGGCCCCACTCCCACCAACCAGCATAGGCTCCCAGTCTCAGCCCTGGCCACCTGGGCGTGTGGCCTCACACAGAAGGCTGAGACTGGAGCCTGGACCCTCTCAGCCAGGCTGGCAGGCTCAGCCGAGGTGAGGGCATTGGGGCAGTGGTGGAGTCCAGGGAGGGTCCTCACTGACCAAGTGTGTCCATCGTGGGTGTCCACAGTGTTGGGAGAAAAGCAAAAGCCATAAAAACCTACAAAAGCTCAAGAACTGGCTGACCGTGGATGAAATCAGACCCTGCTCCATCAGTCAGGAAATGCAAATGGAGGCAAAGCCATGGGGTTGGGGGTGGGGAGGTGGGGGGTTCAGAAGTGCCAGTTGCCAGAGACGGGGTACTTCATGGAACTGAAGAAACCTTTCAGGAATCTTTGGGGGTGGGGGTGGGAGGCAAGCTCTGAAGGCAAAAGAACAGTCTCAAGGACAGAGTGGAGCTGAGGGGCTTCAAGGCCGCAGCCCTCCCCGCCCCCGCACAGGACGCTCTTGGCCACCTGCTGTCCTCAGTGCTGGCCATACAGCCCTTGGGCATGTGCTGCCCACAAGGTGGACATGAGCAGGGGGTTGGGGCAGTCTGCTGCAGGGGCTGAATGGTGGCCTCAAAAGGAACGTACCTAGGACTTTGGCATGTGATGTATTAGGAATTAAGGTCTTTGCAGGTGAGATTAAGGTAAGAATCTCGAGATGAGATCATCCTGGATTAGGGTGGCACCAAATCCAATGTCTGTGTCCTCTAAGGAGAGGACACAGACATGGCAGGAGCCACGTGGTAAAGGAGAGAGAGACGAGTGACCTGGCCACAGCCAAGGATGCCAGGGGTCACCAGAGGCTAGATGAGGCCAGAAGGAGCCTCTTGAACCTTAAGAGCATAAATTCCCAAGTTTCAGTGGCTGGTGTGTGGCACTTGAGTGCACTGGGGCACGAGGTGGCCATTAACCGGATCATGGGTGGAACATGTCCTCAGCCAGGATCCAAAGCAGAAGCCGTAAGGGTTCCAAGGGGCCTTCTGAGGGCAGGGCTGGGTGCAGGGCAGCCCGTGTCAGGAAGGGTGTGTGAGCATGCCCTGCACATGTGTATGAGAGTGCACTGTGGTGTGGGCATATGCGTGCACACATGCGATGCATGTACGCTCATGCACACATGAGCACATGTTCATGTTCATTGGAATCCTTGCCTCCACCGGTGGCCACAGGTGCCTCATGACCCCCAATTAGCAAGGAGAAAACAGAGGGTGGGGGGCTGGCTGCGGGAATCTAGCCCACAGAGGATCCCCTTCTCCCAGCCCCCATGGATTCCCCTCAGGCCAGGGTTCTGCCCTCCCACAGGAGCTGCCTGTCTGCCCCATCCCCATTCCGCAGCCCCTGGCTGAGGCCAGGCTGGGAGCACAACCCAAGGAGGCCCTGGCCAGACAGACAGACATCCCTTAAGGAGGCTGCGGCCATAAGCAGCCACCTGGCCAGGCCACTAGGGCAGATGGCAGCCAGTCCAGGCCCAGCAGGCTGCCTAATGAGCCCCACACAATTTTTCAACCCATATTTTTCCAATAAAAAAGCAGTTACACACCAACCACAGCCTTCAGGAGGGCCATCTGGCCGCCTAGCTCCAGAGCATTCTGGCTCCCTCCCCACCAGCAGCTGAGCGCCCAGAGCAGAGGGAGGGCTGGGGTGAGACATGGCAGCGGTTGGGTAGGCAGGGAGCACTTCACTGGGGAGGGGTCTCTGGTCTATCAGGAGAGGTATGGGTGGGCATTTGCAGGAAGGACAGCAGAAAGGTTTTCCTGTCTGCACACCAGCCTCTGGGGCTGCTGGCTGGAGAGAGGTGTTGCTGGGTCCATCTGTCTGTGTGCCTTGGGGATGGAATGTCACAAGTGTGCACCTGGAGCCAGTAGCACAGCCCAGGTTGGTGGACTGGCAGGAGCCCAGGGGAGCAGGAAGGGGCAGCACCCACCAGAGGTGCAGGTGTCTGACCTCCAACCCCAGCAGGTTTGGGAGGAGCAAACTTGCCAGGACCATGGGAGCCCCAGGGTACAGCCCACCTGCCATGCTCCCCTGGGCACCTCACCTTTCCACCCAAACTCCTGTTTGGCTGCCTCTCCTCACTGGACCTGTCCTGGGGCAGCCCAGGGTCTTCTGATTGGCTGTCTCTGGTCTGCTGTGTGCCAAGGAATGTGACAAGTCAGGCTTGCTCCAACTGTGTGTGGAGCACGAGCTCCCAAGGGCCAGGGGAGCCTGAAAGGCACCCCTGTGGATATCTGTTCCAAAAGCCTTGCCAGCCAGGCTCCAGATGAGGCATGGCTGCAGCTGAGGCTGGCCCTGTGCTGAGTCCTTGCTATCTCTGAGTCAGGAAGTTTTGCTGCCTTAGAAATACTGAGGAGAAGCTCTGTCCCCTCCCACCCTGCTCTCCCCTCAATCTTCAGGCAGGCTGGGCTGGGCAGGCCCTTGGGTACTGCTTGGGACCGGTTTGCAGGCTGCAGGTGGGTGTGAGTGCAGAAGAGGCTGCCTGGTGACCTCTCATGCTCACGGGCATAGTCAGAGCTGCCACATGGGGCTGGGCCAAGGCGGCTGTGCCCCACCCTGATTCCACCCTCACCCCCACCCCCCACGCCCACCCTGCCTCCATTTCCAGTGGTCCTCACTCCTATAGAAAGGGTGGACGCAGGGTGGAGAAACAAAAAGGCCAGGACCTGGCGGGCCAGGGGGCCTGGCCACCACTCAGGCTGCTGGAACTTCTTTGATGCCGGGGGCAGCAGCTTTGTATCCTCCTCAGTAGTCAGGCGAGCAGCTGGCAGCCTGGGGCCTCAGAAACCCCTCCCCCACCCCCTCCTCACTTTCCTGTAAACTGGTTTTACACAAAGGAGGCGCTGAAGGCCATGTGCCAGCTCAGCACTCTCCCAGGTACTGTGATCTGTGATCTATTTGTTAGAGATCAAGGCCCACCCCCTGCAAACACCCCAGTTCCCGGGCCTGTGGTGGCCAGTCCCATATGCCTCTCCTAGGCCGTGGGATGAAAGCTTGCTCCTGACTGCTCAGCGGGCCCAGGCTGGTGCCCCCTGAGCAGTTGGTACCTGGACCCCCAGCCATTCTCCACAGGCCTGTCCTGGTGCTGCTCCCCTGCCAGGTGGCCACTCCAGCTCACTTCATGTTCACCTAGCCACCCTCAAACACGAAGCGTGCCAGAGAGGCTGGCTGTCCATCTGTCTGCAGCTCAGACAGCTCCCGCCCAATGCAGGCCAGGACAAGCCAAGTGAGCACCACACACCACAGCCCTCCAGGTGGAGCTTCACTCCATTTTACAGAACTTGCCTAAAACCTGTCCAGTGTTTGCTGGCCCTTCTGTCCGCTCACCACAGAGTGCCCACGTGCGCAGGGTCCCACAGCCTGGACAGTTGTCCCTCTTAGTGTTTAGTGCTAGCCCCCGCAGGGCCTACGGCAAGGACATGACCCAGCCTGCCACGCTCACCTGTGTGGCCTCAGGCAGGCTCCTCACCCTTTCTGTCTCCAAGGCTACCTGGCAATGGCTGTCCCTCTTCCCCCGGAGCTTTGGGATGAGCAGACAGTGAGGCCAGGTGCCTGTCAGCCCTCTGAGTGCTGCCACACCCTGTGATCACCAGCTCCTAAGGGCCAGTCCGGCCGCCTGCCTGTGCCTCAGAGCTCTGAGCAGGGCAGTACTGCACAATAGCGGCTGAGCTGAGCACCCTGGCAGCCTCTCTGCCCCTCACAGAACACATGGCCCAGGAGGCAACCAGGATCAAGAACCCCCAGGCTTCAAAGGCCCACTGCTTTGGGGTTCTGGGGCTCCACAGCAACTCCTGCGCTAAACACTCCACTGCATCCCAGTGGGGCGTCAACTGCAGAAGGAGGGCAGTTACAAGGTGCTAATGTGCCGTTGCTGTTAGCAGAAGCCTGCTCTCTGGTGATGTTTCCTCTGGCCTGGAAACGCTGGGGATTGCATGTGGCCCAGCATTCCCGTTCTGCTCACATGCCCCCATCCTAGGGAGTCCTGGACACAGGGGGATGCAGATGGGGCCAGGAGCTGGCACCCAGTCCCCATGGCCACCCTCTTGGGGCCCCGTCCTGGGGTCTGCCCCGGGTCTTAAACCTGGTCCTCAGCCAGGTGATGCCAGAGCCCCCACACCTGGGGAGGCCACATTCTCCATGTCCCTGCAGGATAACTGAGACCTGTTTGCCTGGCCAACTCGAGGCTGTGGTGAGGTGGGACTTACCTTGTCATCACAGTCACTGTCACTGTCCCGGTCGCACTGTTGGGGGAGAGAGAGTGGGGTGAGTCAGTGCCCCAGTACCTGGCAGGCCTCAGGCCAGGAGTGTGAGAGGGAGCTTTGGTGGGCCCCTGGCCCTAACTAGGGCCCAGGCCTGGGGTGGGGGTATCCTCAGCTGGTAGGACTAGGGATCCCAGCCTCAGAGAGTGGGGCGGGATCTGTAGGCCCGGTCAGAGTCCAAGGCTGGCAGAAGTACCTGGGGTGGAAGGCAGGGTGACTCAAAGGAGCACAGGACCAGGTAGAGGCCCCTCCTGAGCAGACTTAGGGGCTCAGAGCGAGCCAGCTGGGGGCCCCTTCCCGAGACAGACCCACTGTCCCCCATGACCCCCTCAGGATCCCTCTCTCGTGCTGAGTTCTCCAGGTGGGAGGACAGCAGTGACAGGTGAGGGGCCTGTGCTCCTGGGCGGGGGACACATGGTGCACCCCACATGCTTTACGAGGCCAAAAAACAGACCAGAGCAGGGTGGTGATGGGGTCAGGGCAGGGCTGGGGTGCGGAGAGGGTACGGGGCAGTGTGGCTGGTCTTGTGGGGTAGACGAAGCGGGTTAGGACAGGCCTGTGGCCAGAGGAGATGCCTGCAGGGAGGGCTGCCCAGAGCCACAGGGTTAGCTCAGCTAGGTAGGAAAGACTGTGATAATCACACAAGTGAATCCTTGTTTTTTCCATTTTCAGTAAGCAGAGCTTCAAAAAGAAGGAGTGCTCAAGAAACCACTGTGATTTTCCCCCTAAAATATAAAGTTCCCAGCAACTGCAATTATGATGTGTCTGTCAAATGAATTATATTGCTGAAAAGAAATCTGTCCTGGAGCATGTGAGTGAGAGGCCCCAGGCGACACATGCTGTTGTGGCGGGTGCCCTGCACTTGACTGACTCAGGCACCCACACGCTGCCCTCTATGCCCAGGGTTAGGGCTGAGGTGCGTCCAGTGATAAGGTCACACGAGCTGCTCAGTGCAGCTGGAAAGCAACCCTGTGGGACAGCAGGGACCATGGGGACCCCAGCAGTGGGATGTGCATGTGTAGGGAACTTCTTAGGGCCTGTGCTGCCCAAGCTTGCACTGCACCCCACTGGGCCTGGACCTTGAGCTCCGGGGTGGGTGTCCTGTCACAAAGGGCAGAAGGGACCTGTGGCCCAGTGTCCTGGTTGCACAACTGTGACAAGAGGCCAGGTCAGCCCCTCAAGGCCAGCTCCAGTGGGTGGGAGAGCGTGGGGTGGCTAAAACCAGGAGGCAGAGCAGGAAGAGGAGGGCAGTGGGCTGGAGCATGCGAAACCACGGTTTGCTGGATGAGGGTACTTGGGCATGACGCGCCCTTCAGAAGGGGTGGGGGAATATGGCCTAGGGGACCTGGGGGAGGAGGCCTGTGTGGGGTCAGGAACCCCTCCAGTGCTCAGTGGCACTAGAAATAACTGAGCCACTGTGGAGCTGCCAAAGACCCCCAGTTGGGCCTCTTCCTGTTTAATCAGTGGCACCAAGCCCTTGAGGTGGAAAATGAAATCCCATCAAACCATGCGGGACAGGCCTCGTGTGCACATGCCAGTCACTTGGGGCTCCCAGACCCACCCCCAGCCCAGCTCCACCTCTCCCCCCACAGCTTTCAGACGGTGCCACCAGTGAGAGCTTAATGATCCAACAGTCAAGGAGGGGTGAGGGTGCCTTCCGGTGAGTGCGCAGACTCTGTAATTAACCAAACAGCACACCGTTGTCAGCCAGCACAGGCCGTCTAGTAAATGAATTCACGTTATTAAGACCTACTGAATTAATGTTTAACTGCAGTAGACTCAGAACTGAATGAGGCAATTAATCAGGGCAAGGAGGGAAAAAGCCCAACTGTCTTGCTGTCTTGCGGGAGCTGCCTGAGCAAGGCGACCTTCATGGAGTTGGGCAGAGTGGGCAGCTGGGGGAAGTGTCACCTGGTGTGGGTGTGGGTCCAGATGGGGAATCCATGGAGCAGAGGACAGCCCCCAAGCCCCAAGGGGATGTGCTGGGTATGGTACAGAGACCAAGACACAGGCTCTGGGATGCTGTGTTGCCACCTACACTGTGCAGCCATGGGCAAGACCCTTGACCTCTCTGGGCTTCAGTTTATGCTTCTATAACACACAGACAACAGCCCACCACAGGGTTGTTGTGTGGTTTAAATGAGTGAACACAAGGAAAGCACTAGGACAGTGTTGGGTATGTACTCAGTATGATATATAGTGTGATCCTCATCACCACCAACCACCTCCATCACCACCACCACCCCATCATCATCACCATCACTACTGTCACCTTCATCACCAGCATCTGTCACAGATCCTTCCCTCAAATCACCTGATCCCCCACAGGGTCTGGGCACAGACACCTTTCCCGACAGTGCCCTGCTTCCCAGGAGCCCCTGCACAGGACATCTGGAAGCTCAGCCTCCATCACCAGGCTTCTCCCAGAAACCTGGGCTGTTGCTTGCTTGGGTGGGAGCTGCTTTTCACCCTCCACAACTGGGAGACACAAGCCAACACGGCCATTCAGCAGCTGCAGAAACGCATCCTCTCCTTCTCTCAGTGTGAGCTTTAATTATGGCTTCACAGCGGTGCTCAGGGAAGGCCGCCTGTCTCCCATTTCTCAACAAAGGCATGAAAAATTCATGGTGAAGGAGACCTTGCCGCTAAGCCCGCTGCTCCTGTCAGATGTCCCTGTATACGAGCTGGCCCAGAGATGCCTGTGGGGAGTGGGGTAGGAGGGGACAGGGAGGGTGACTGCCACTCACCTCCAGGCCTCAGTTGTGCAACAGTGACAGGGCCAAGAGGCTGTCCTGGGGGAGAGTCCAGGCCCTGCCCTGGAGGAATGCTCTGGAAACCACCCCAGCTCTGCCTCTGTCTCCCCCAGCTTCCCACACAGCTGACCCGGCCTGATCCAGGGGTCAGAGTGGGCTGAGGGTGGTGTGAGGCCTGGGTTTCTGCCCCAGCTGCAGTGCGCAAGCTGTGAAACTGCCCTCTGGAGGCCCTGCCCACAGAGCTGGGGCAGGATCAAGGAGGGCCTGGTCTCTCTCCATGGGGACTTGCTCCCAACAGCACAGTCACCGCTGCAAAGGCCTGACCAGCTGTGAGCTGAAAATCCCACAGGATCCACGGCCTGTGGTGAGCAGAAGCAAGAGCCTTCCACTGGGGCCACCTGAGCACGGGGCAAGGAGGCCTGAGCTGCTGGGCACCCACGTGGCTGAGGAGCAAGCGCCCTGCCTGCATCTGGGACATGGGGAATTCCAGGCGGCACAGGTCCTTGGTGTGGGAGTGTCACCATGGCTCCTGCATGCGTGGTCCAGCTGACCTGCCATGTGCATGCAAGTGCCAGGGAGCATCAGGGTGTGCTCTGGGGCTCTCACAGGAGCACCTGGGCATCCTACTTTACCCCAAGGTGTCTGACTGCAAGTACATGTGCACTCAGGTGACCTGCCACAGGGCTCATGACCCTATGTGTTTGACCCGGGAACGGTCGCACGCTGAGAGCACGTGTCTGTCTCAGGGTGCCCACCCTCTGTACCCCAGTGGGTCTCAGCACACAGGTTCTGCCTCATCCAACCTTTTGCTTGTTGGATCCACCTTGGAAGGAAGGGGGAGCAGCTGCCCCACTGCCTATGTGGGAATCCATCTTTGTAGACCAGGGCATGAGCAGCCCACCTTCCTTTCTGCTGCCAACATGCTCCAGGGGAAGAAGAACATGCCCGTTAGGGGATTTACTAGAATGCAGCCCAAGCAAGCCCAGGAGAGGCTCAGGGGCCAGGAACAGCCTGGAGGAGGCAGGGCCATGTGCCATCTGTAGTAGTGTTGGAAAGGCCGCTCCAACCTTCCCTCTGTGTTGGCCTCAGTCCTGAGTGAGGGAGCAGTAGCGAGGGCTTTGGCCAGATCCCCTGCTCCTGAGGATACACCTGGGTGCTCCATGCCTCCTCTCTGGACATGAAGGGCAGCACCAGGGCCTCAGCCGTCTCCTCTCACTGGGAGGAGCTGGGTGGTTTTGGTTACCGCTAGCAATGGCTGTGCAAGTCAGTCCTGTGCCGCCTAAGAGGACTGGCACCGCACTCCCCTCTAGGGCAGCCACACTGCTCAGAGTGGAACTGTAGCCACCAGTGGTTGTCGTGGATCAGCCCATTTCACAGATGAGAAATTGAGGACTGAGGGCAAAAGGGCTCCAGCTGCTATAGTTCCATGGCCAGTAAGCAGGCCAGGTCCTGAAGGGCCCAATGCCACCACCCCGGCCCTGACTGCAGGTGAGCCCTGGGGCCAGGGATCTGGGCTCTGCCGGGTAACAGCTGTGGGGCTGTAGGGTTGGCAGATGTGGGAGCTGTGGGGTGGGGCATCAACTTCACTTAGCCCCTACCAAAGCCCCCTGCTTGTGGGTGGGGAAACTGAGGCAGGGCCTATCTGGAGGTGGGTGAGCGGGCTCTGGAGGCTTTGGTCTTAACCAGCAGGGCTCCAGGCCAGTGACTCCCTCATGGGAGCTGAAACTGGACCAAAGCCCCAGTATCAAAGGGTCCCTGGCCACCTGGGCAGGGAAATCACAGTGGAACCGGCTTAGTTATGTTTGACAGAGGGATAGGAGTCCTGAGAATCCTATTCTTGTTTACTCAGGTAATTCACTTTTTATGAGTGTTTAGGCTTTAAAGCACAGCAAAGCACTAACTACCCAATTAATGAGCAATTAAGTTCCTGCTGCCCATGAGCCAGCATGGATGCCGCCAGGAGCTGGCGGATTTGCTTGGGGGCACTTTGCAGGCAGCGAGGAGTGGCTGCATTACCTCATAGGACAGGGCGGCAAGGACAGATGGGTGCTTCCCCAGAGGAGCCAAGAGGGGCTGCACCAATCGTCCACTGGCCCACAGTCCATAGGCCAGGAGGCGTGGGAACCCCAAAGCCTGTTGCTGCCTCATGTGCCTCTGCCTCGGGTCCTGTGGGGAGCTTGTTGTGGCCTCTTTCTAGTGACCTCCTTGTGGGCAGTGGGGTGGAGGTCAGGGGCCTGCAGAGACAGGGAGCTGGTGTCCTGCCCCCTGCACTTTCAGAGTTGGCTGAGAGCAGTGTACAGGAAGCCCTGCTGATTTCAGCACAGAAAAGCCAGCCTTCTGACCCCCAAACCTCCAGAGGACCCAAACAGAATTCTGAGCCTTCCCCCCATCCCTGCTGGCTCTCAGCATGAGCCCCTGCTGGTGTGGCCCTCCTCACCCCCATTCAGAGCCCTGACTGCCTGAGCCCATCCTCACTCACTCTAATTTCTTTGCTGTCAGTCTTGTCCCATGGAAACACAAGTTCCCCGAGAACAGAGATTCCCCCAGCGGTGCACACAGCTCTGGGCGGTGTGGGCCCAGGTGGTGGATGACGTGGGCTCTGACCACTTACACCTGACTGCCCTGCCACCTGGTCCCAACGAGGGTCCCCAGGCATGGCAGCCCCTCCCGGGTGCTCTGTGTGTCACAGAGCCACAGAGCTTCATGCAGTCTGGAATGTTCTGCCAGATTAAGTTCACAGAGCCTTGGACCTAATGTTCTCTGATAAACACAAATGCTTATGATTTTCTCGGTCTGCAGTTACCAGATGACAGCGAAATAGCGATCTCGGTGGTAACTTTTCTGAGCTCTACTGTCAGGGGTGAGGGCTCCCTGCATGGTCTTGGCCTCATCTGGGATGTGCTGGGACTCACTTGTCTTCTGGTGGAGTGGCCTGACATGCATGTTCTCAATGTGAGTCACCTTCCCAGAACAACTGTCCCCTCCAGGGTCATAGAAGGGGCTGCACTCTCTGCTCTTCACTTCTGTCATGGCCATGTGGTCCCCCACAGTGAAGAATGTTGCAAAATCTTGTGAGAGTCCCACCTGTCACCATGGTTTCTGGCTGCCCTTGGCGCCATCTTCCACTTCAGCTAGTACAGCCCATCCTTCCAGGGACCCCTCCCTGAACTCTGTGCAGCCATAAGCAAGCCCACTGCCCCAGATGGGCCATGCCTGCCAGTGCCCCCATTGCCCTGTGTACCCACATTCCCAACAGCAGCTCCTGCTCCTGGAGATAGGGCAGCAGGCAGTCTAATTCCTGGGGCTAGCCTGTATCTCCGCATCTCCCTTGGGAGGCCTCAGCTGACCTTGCTGCCTCTGCCTGCAGGCTGTACAGTGATTACAATTGCACGCATACACACAAGCACATGCACTCACGTTGTTACATAGAGACATGCACACACACATTGCCATCAACACACATCCTCAGGCACATGCATTAGTATTGTTATACACATGCACACACTGCCATACATAGCACACACCTGCATATACATGTAGTTGCGTTGTTATATCTGCACACACATGCACATACTGCCATACACAGTGCACCCTTGCATGCACACACAGACATGCACTGCCACACAGTATGCACCTGCATGCACAGCTCTAATAAATAGCACACACCTACATGCATCCATTACACACATGCACACACTGCCATACACAGTACACATGCATGCACACACCTGTTATATACATGAAGACATGAACATACATGCTGCCACATACAGCATGCACCTGTATGCACACACCTGTTATCACACACAAGCACACACACACCACAACACACAGCTTATACTTGCATGCATACACACTCACATTGCTACATATGCACATAGACATGCATGTGCACACTGCCATACACAGCACATACCTAATTACATGCACCCTCATTACATGTACACATACGCATGTACATTGCCATATACAGCACACACCTGCACGTTATCATATACATGCACAGACATGCACACACCACCATATATATAGCACACCCCTGCATGCACACTCACCTTTGTTATATATACACACACACACATACTGCCATACACATCACACACCTGCATGCACCCTTGTTGTTATACACACACACAGACATGGGGATTTCTGGGTTCTCTTCAATCCTCTAACCACGGGCCTGGGGCAGCACCTGGCTACAGTGAATACTCAACAAAGACCTGGGGATGCTCAGTTGCCAGTTTGGGACCACATGCTGGGGGTCCCTGCTCACCTCTTCCCACCTGTCCCAGCCCCTCCCATGCCCATTCAGGAGGGGGAACCCTCTGGTAATCTCCTAGCCTCAGGGCCTTACCTGGCCTCAGTGCACGTCTCCCTTCACACCCACGGGTGGTGAATGAGACGCCAGACCACTCTCCCTTTTTCTCATTAGTGGCTCTCCTGGCACGGCCTTTGCTGGCCCAGAATAATTAATGAGCCCGTGTTGGGGAATGAATAAAAGATGGCCTCCCGCTCGCTGTAAGAGGCTGACCTTTCACAGAGTTGACTGTGTTAATATATTCTCGTGTTGTCAGACTGAAAGCGCTAACTGCCTTATGAATTATTTATCAACACAAAAGCCTTAACCAGAGCAGTGTTAACATTAATTCCTAACCTGGTGCGTCCCAGCACCCCACCTGCTACACGTAATTGAATTTCTGCTCCAATGGGCCCTAGGGGCTCTGGACTCTGCTCCCAGTGGTGCCTGCCCATGCCCGTTGACCTGCCTCTTCCTCCAGCTGTGGCTCCTGGCACGAGTGGCTGCTGCCTTGAGGGTCCTTGGGGGCCTGTCAAGAGCATCTGGGGACAGTTCGGCAGCCTAGTCACCTGACTAGACAGGAGTTCTCTGGATCACATTGCCTGGAGGTGCATGGGGGCCCAGGTCTCTGCAGAAGCCCGACTTGCCCTGGGCTGGCTGGAGGAGTTGAGTGACTCCTGGTCAGGGTCTGGGTGGGAAGGAGATCCATGAGGGCCTCAGCCAGCGGCCGGGCACAAGGCGCTGGCTGCTCAGGTGATGCAAGAGGCCAGGAGGCCTGGGGCCAGTGTAGGCACAAGGAGATTATGCCTGTCACCCTGCAGTGGCCTCCCCATGGGAGGGGCAGGGCCAAGGAGCAGGGTGAGCAGGGCACTGGCTGCCAAGCAGGCCCAGGGGAAAACCTGCGGCCCCTACACCACCCCCAGAGTCCTCACCATGTGGGGGCCCAGCACAGCCATGCTGCAGATGGACCATGCTATCCAAGGCTAGGTCTCACACTCCCCGCAGGCCTCTGTCTAGAGAGGGCCACAGGAGAGAAGGGGCTTCTGTCCCCATCAGGCACCCTGAGCTCCTGTCCTCCAACTGTCCAGGTGGTGCTACAGCAATAGTTGACTAGCATAGGAGCAGCATGGTGGACCACCACAGCACAGTACCTTCCCTCCTGCTGAAGGCTGGGCCCATCTCCTCCCCTTAGCCCTGGACTGGCCTGAGGCTGCTTTGACCAGTGGAACCTGGCATGTGCCTCTGAGGGTCTGGCTGTCCCCGCCCAGGAGCCAGGTGTGTGAGCGAGGCCGCCTGTATCCTGCAGCCCAGCTGTATGCCATCAAGTGATCCCCGCGGTGGGCGGGATACCCTGGAGTGGAATCCACACAGCAGGAGATAGAACATCATCACTAGAGCACACAGGCCCTTCAGGACAGCAGCTCCTGAACATGTGGGCCCATGTGAGGGAGGCCTCTGGATGGAGGCCAGGGCTTAGTACCTGATGGAGGTGGAGGGAAGTGTGTCCTGGGTGGCTTCTCCTGGCAGTCCCTGCAAAGTGCCAGGGTGGGCGGATCCACAGCCTGGCCACGTGTCAAGCGGTGCTGCCGCTCTGTACACTGGAAGGGCTGTGTACCTTAGCTCCCAGGTTAGCAATGGCTGACACCTCACCCATGGGCCTGTTGCCAGTTTGAAATACAATAGTGAGGGCAGTTAAAGATGTTGGAAAATGCCAAGTCAGTGTTTTCTCACTAACGAAGGCTCTCCTGCCTTTGAGAAACCCTGCTCAGTGGGCAGCACCAGAAAGGCACAGTTTTTTTGGGCAATACACCAACATCACACTGAGGTCTGGACAACCGTGGTCTGGGGGCTCTAGGCCCCTGGCTGGAGTACAGTACCCCAAGGCACAGGTGCCTTCCAGAATGCAGCCCCCCTTGAAAACACCACTCCCAAGGTCCTGGGGGGTGATCTGCCCAGAGCAGCACCAGTGGCCATATCTGTTTGGGCTTCTGGGGCAAGCCTTGTCTGAGGCCCACCTGGCCTCAGCCTTGGGAATAGCCAGGCCCCTCACCTTCCCCGTGGCCCCTTCCTTGCTTCTCTGTTTCCTGATGCACCAACACCCTACCTCGCATTTGCCCTTGGCCTGCCTTTCCCTGCTGGCTTCTCCCAGGATGCAACCCCTGACCACAGGCACAGTGGACCCTGGCTCCCTGAGGTGGTCTGCAGCGCCCTCTTGGAAGCACCTGCTGCAGATGGGTCACAGGTGAGTTGGGACAGAGCAGGGGCCCAGCTGAGCGGGTCTCCTGATGCAGCCCCTAGGAAGGCCATCGACACAGACCCTGCAGCACATGCCCTATAGGGCAGTGGTGACTCGGGTTGGCACAGTGACAGCAAATGCCCTGCACTTTCCCTACGGCCCTGCACAGTGGGTGCCACAGCTCTGGCCATCTCACATATGAGAGGACAGGCCAGTGGCAGCCTCACATTCCTCCTGGCCCTGCCAGCTGGCCCCTTGCCCCAGGCAGAGTTCCACAGAGCTAGGGATTCTGCCATCCCTGCCCCACTGCCTGGTGCCTAGAAACCACACATGACCCTTGGAGGGGCCCTGGCACATGTTCCTGACAGCAGCAGAGCTGGGAGCCAGAATGTTTACTAACCTAGGTGGCCAAGCCGTCTTGTGGGGCCAGGCACCATCCCTTCACTGCCCCCAGCCCAGCTGTCTCAGGGCTTGTGCGCCCATGCAGAGGGGCAAGTGACTGTCCAGGTCTGTGCTGTCCTGTGACCTGGGGGCTCTGGGCAGCCTGCCCATCCTGAACATGCTCGGGACAGACATGGGGAGTGAGAGAGCAATGAGAGTACAGTGCTGAGCCACTGGGTGGGCCTCCTTCCCTGCCCTGGTGTCCCTGCCCCCAGCTGCCCACAGGACAAAGTGGGAGGCTGGGAGGGTGGATCCCAGGACCTTTAGGTGCCCACCCTTGTCCCAGAGACCTGGGGGCTCAAAGTGCGAGGGCCTGGCATGCCTGGTGCACAATGTGCCCTGGCCAGGCTGACTTCCACTCAGGTCTTGAGAGGGAGAGGCAATGTTCCTACAGAGGACGGCCAGAGATCGACCAGGCCAAATGTGCCCACGTAACTGCCAGGGCAGGGGGGACCTGTCAGACATGCTGCGTGCTGACCCACTCATGCTGGGTAAGCCCTACTTTGATCACCATCCCCCTCAAATCCAGGCACCCCTTCCCCACTTTACACCAGCACCCCCTCTCCACACCTACCTGTCTGGTTTCCCTTTCTCCTCAGCACCTGCCACCAGAATGCACCGTGCAGATCACTTGTTTGTCATTTATTGTCTGCTCTGTCCCTACTCTATCTGGGGATACACAGCGATTGACCACCCAGACCCTATTCAGGAGGAACCTGATGACCAGCTGCTGAGAGTGCTACCCACAGTCCCCCGGGGTAGCTCAGAAAGACCCCAAGGCTACATCCCTGTTAGTGCCACATCCGCTGACCTGGGACAGCAGTGAAGGCTGGTCTAGATGTCCCAGGCACTGCAGCCTGCCCCCTGCCCCTAAGCACGGACCCCAAGGCGGGCCCCCACAAACTTCCCTGAGGACATAAGCTTGGCATGGCCAAGGACTATGTTTGGAACTGAGCACCCAGCCTGAGAAGGCTACACCAACCACTGGATTCACACCCACTGGACAAACGCAGGAGCACCTGTGCCCTGTGAGGGGCAGAGGGATGGAGGGAGGAGCGGATAGGTAGACAGCGGGTGGACCATAAGCCCTCTGGAAGGAGGTGGGCTGCCCTCAGATAGTGGCGCTGCCCTGTGCTGTTACCCCTCTGCAGGGCTGCTCCCCAGCAGCCAGCCTCAGGACTGTCCATGCTCTGAGGCGAGGAGGACAGTGCATCAACCCAACTCCCTGGAGAGGTGGACAGGGTTTTATTGCTTTTGTACAAAGCATGGCTGCTGGAAAGTGGCCCAAGGAACATGGTAACGGATGTCATAAACCTGCCTCATAAAAACAGAGCCTGCGCTGTAGGCTGCCAGTGCTGAGCAGGTGCTCTACCGTTCAGGGGCTGCTGGGGGCCATGAGTGCTAGGCTGCTCCTGGGGGTGGATGTGGGGGGACCGTAGGTCTCACGACAGCTTAGGGGCACTGTGGGCACCTTCCTACCAGGTCTGCTGAACAGTGCAGCCAGCCAGGGCTCCATGGCACATGTCTACCCACCCCCCTACCACCTGCCATTTCATTAAGGCCCGAATCCACCCCCACATGCTATACCTCACTTTTAACCCATGGATATTTCTGGCTGCAGGGGCAAAGCTGGCAAGTGGGCTGTATGCAACCATCCAGGTACTCTTGAGCTCTGCCCTCCCGAGCACCAGGCCTACCTGGATGCAGCCCTGTATGCCCCAGACCTAGGGTCCCCAGAAGGCAAGGTCATGCCCCTGTCAGGAATGGATGACTGAGGGCAGAAAAACCAAGTGCTGAGCCAGGACCACACAACCATTTCCAGGGGCGAGGGATGGCCCAAAGCCACAGGGCTGCCTGGGTGTACACACAGGTGCCAATATAAGCACATATGGGCCTCACGGATGTCAAGAAGGACCATGCACATGTGCCGAATCATGCGCACCAGGTCACTGGGATAGGCCCCAGCAGCTGCAGCTGCTGCTGTTTTGGGTGGAACTTGGCTTGTCCTTGTTCTCGACTGTGCATAGCAGGTGCTCCACAATGTCTGCTGAATGATGCTGGCTGTTACATATGTGTGCACGCCTGTCTTCACCAGACAAGTATGCTGTGCCTCCTGAGTCTAAAGGAGGCTTGAATGGGCTCTATGTGGAGGCACATGTGCCAAGGCTGCCACACTGGCTGCCTGTATCTGGCTCACCAAGTGCTGATGGCCCTCTCCAGAGAGTGGGGTCCTTGGCCCATCCCCTGAAACACAGGCTGGGCTGTGGCAGCAGAGGTCAGAGAAGCCATGCCAGGACTTGGCTACACCACACTACAGTGTCCTCCTGGCTCTTGCCCTGGGACCTTTGAACCTACCATGCTGTGGGGCTCCCACCACCTGCCCACACAGGGACCACACAGAGAGGCCCACGTCAGGGTGCCAGGGCCCCAGCCAGGAGCTTGGAGCTTTCTACAACCCCAGCCTTGGCCTTGGAGTCACCCCAGTGCTCTGCCTGTCCCCCAGACTTCCACAGCACCAGCCACTGCCTCGTTTCCACTCTATCTGGGCCAGGCCAGGTGTCAGTTTTAACTTGCCCTGTGACCCAGGCTCTGAGATACAGGGAACAACTGGTGGCACATGACAGGCCAGAGTAGCTGCCCTCCATGGCCCTGAGCCAGGAGCCTATGGTGTGGAGGTCCCTAAGACCAGGGCCAGTGGGGAGGTTCTGGGGAGTCAGCAGGCTCCCTGGGAAATCAGCTGTCTGAAGCCCCACCAATTTAAATCAACTTCTTGAAATCAGGCCAATTAGCTAATGATGCCTGGGGATCCATGCCTGACTCCCAGACACCCCAGGCTGCCCAGTGCTGCTGGAGCCCCACCCCCTGCCCCTTCCCAGCCCTCACCTCCCAGGGGTCCCCTGCTGTTCCTCCTACATGCTGATCCCACCCACTGCAGGGCCTTGGCACCTGTCCCGCCTGCATTCTCTCCCTTGTACACATTGCCTCTGACTAGACTCTCCTCATTTTCTGTATCCACCCTCTTCTCGGTGGGACTGAGCCCTGTAGGCAGGGGCTAGTAGGGAGCAGATTCTCACGAACATCTGCTGAGGGGGGGGGTCACCTTTCCTTGGGGTGTGGTGGAGGGAAGATGGCAGACAAGGGGCCAAGAAAGATGGCCCTGGGATGGGAGGGGGCTATGGGGATGCCATGTGTGTTGAGTTAGGTGGCCTGCTGCCCATGGCAGGTGCTCACAAGTGGGTTCTCTGACCCCCACCTCGGCATCCTTTGGACATTCTGGGCAGGGGTGGGGAGGGCAGGGCTGGTCTGGGGTTTCTAGATCCTCATTTCTCTTTAAGAAAGGAAGCCCCCAAGCTGCCAAGCCTCTGCTTCAGCGGGAGATGGATCATCCTGTCCTTGGTTGCAAACAGCCAAATTACGAAAATTACTTTCTAACTAATTTTATAGTGCGACAGGGTAGTCACATTGAGTTTTCAGGACAGAAGCTGTTGAGGAGGAGCTAATTAGAGATATGCTGGGGATAAATCTCAGCAAATTAAAGCCCCTTAGGTACGGCCTACAAACCAGGTCAGATGACAAGTGCCCGAGCACTGGCTCCAGACATTGTTGGGGAAGGGGAGGCAGCCCAACATCCCGACCGCAGACATGCAGGCAGCCACAAGTCGCACATGCAGAGGCACACACACAGACACCTGTGCCATGTCCAGACAGGCTTCTAGATGCTCACATGCAGATACATGCATGGCATGCACCTACGCGTGCATGTACATTTGCTAGAGACACACAGGCATCTGAAGGTGGATTCACATGGGGGCCCAGAAACACATGACACTTGCATGTGCAGGGTGCAGAGCCCCACCACAACCATGTGGAGACACGGCCTCACAGGCACACACTTGTGACAGACATCTTAGCCAACACATGAGTACACACACAATGTTCACCTCTTATAGAGCCACATACAGCTGCACATGGGCACTTGCGTGCAGGAGCCACACAGACCCACCCTCTAGGACATGCACACATGCAAACACAGAACACATACACCCTTGGCCCCAGCCTAAGTGTGTGCGCTGGTGTCTGGGCTCCTGGTCTACAGTGGGATCCCAGTGCTGACAGCGGGGCAGCCCCAGGCTGGTGATGCAGAGGTGGGTGCTGAGCCACAGCTTTCTCCAGGCCTGCAGCCACCTGCCTGTCCCCAGGACCAGCCCACCCCTCCTCCTGCTGGGCAGGGGTCACCAGGCACCTCTACCTGGCTTTGTTTCTGAGGGCCAGGCTTCCATATGCACCCCCATGCCAACTGACAGGGGCCAGGACACACACAGGGCTCTCTGCAGATGTCTTTTGTTCCTGAGCCCCCACGGCCCAGATAGCAGGCTGGGAGCCTTCCCTGCTGCCATCTGCCACCCTCTGAGCAAAGGCCATGAGGAGTTAAGCTGCAAGCAGCTAGCACAGTAATTACAGGTTCTTCTCCAGGAAACATTCAAAAAGCAGAGTTTTGGGGAGAAGCCCATGGGTGATGCACAGCAATCTGAGAGCACAAGGGCTGCCCAATGGCTCTGGTGAGGTGGCTTGGGGTGGGGAGTGCCCAGGTGCCTTGAAGTCTCAGAGGCAGGAAGCTCCAAGTGGGGCATCCCTGGGCTGGCAGAGCCCCTTGCCCCACCCACATGTGGGTGTTCTGGGCCCCTCCCATCACCATCCTGGCCCTCCTGAGCTGCAGGCTTGCTGGATCTGTTCTAGCTGAAGCTGGTTATAGCACTGCCAGGGTCAACGCAGTCAATGCCAGTTGACACAGTTGGTGTGGTGGGACCACCCAGGCCCATGGATAAGAACACCAAAGCTACCCGAGAAGTGCAGAGGTCACCAGGGAAGACTCCCCACAAGTGTACAGTCCTGAGGTCAATGGCTTGAATACTGAGCTCCCTGGGCTGGGCACCCGAGGTGTCAGGGAAGCTGGGAGTTGGGGGTAGGCCAGGGATCCAGTCAGGGTTGTCCCTGCCACCGCCACTGGGGAATTAATGGGTTAATTACACACCCTATAAAAAGCTCTGTGATTTAGAGAACCAGCAGTCAGGCCCTGGAACTTGGAACTGCAGTAAATCAGGGGCTCCAGGGATGAGGCGGGCGGAGCCCAGGCCCCCACCCTCCAATGAGCTGAAACGGCTGTAAATCTGCAGAAATGGCTTTTATAGAGCTCTGGGTTTTACAGTGTCATTAATGTTCCTCCTGATACTTAAGGGGAAATGAAATAAAGTTGTGAGGAGGGGGCAGGGCTGCTCCCCTGGGACTGGGGGACAGGGAGGGGCTCTGCACAGTGGCAGTGTCAGGCTGCCTTGCAGGTGCTAGGAGCCAGGGGCCTCATGCCTGAACATCAGGCCTCTCTGGCTGGATGCAGCAGGGTGTTGAGGGGGGGCCAGGGCAGCAGAGTAGCCTGCCCCTGAGGGCAGGACCCTGGGTGTGACGTTCCCTCTGAGTCTCAGCCCCCTTGGACCCTATCCCCAGCCCGGTACAACCCCCAAAACCCGCTGCTGTGGGGCCAGGACCACCTTGAGGTTCAGGACAGGTGGGGTTCCGGAGGGATGGGCACGCGGGGGACTTACGGAGTAGCCTCTGCCCGAAACCGCCTGCGTTGAGCTCTGTGGGGTGGGGGTGGGAGGGAAGGATAGTTAGTGACAGCCCAGTCCAGAGGCTACCATCTCCCCCCAGATGACGACTCCTCAGCTCAGCCCCAGACGGGTGCAGCCAGAGCACCAGTTCCTGGAGCAGATGCTGTGACCCCATGATAGGCCTGTCAGACCATTCCCAGCCTTTGCTGAGGTACTTGGGGGTTGCAGGAAGAGGGGAGGCTGGCCTGCACGGTGCCCTCCCAGGGTCACGGGGTCCACAGGGGACCTCAGGAAGGCTTCCTAGAGGAGCTGGTTGGTAGCCTCTGGGCCTCAGATGTCAGATGTGTGAGTTGGGGCAGGGTGAAGTGGGGGTGGGGGATCATGGCAAGTCGGTGAGAGCAAAGGTTCAGAGGGAAACTCTTCTGCGAGGGAGGGTGACTGCAGAGTGAGGGGGCCCTGCCTACTGGATCTCGCTCTGCACACAGCACCCTTGCACAGCCGCGGCTGGGGCCTGCCAGGCCCAGGCCAGCATCTGGGGTCACTGCCAGGCAGAGCTCACCCTGGTGAGCCCCCAGGCACGCTGATAGGGGTGGGGTGCCATAGCTGTCCTCAAGCATGGGCCCTCAAGGCCGCCCATGCTGTGTTCAGAATCTGTCTTCATTCATCCTGCTGGCAATTAGAGTTCCAACCAGGGCAGCCCCCGCGGCCCCAGACAATTACCAGCCTATTTTCCCATCTTGTGGCAACAAGATCGGAGCCAGGCAATTAGGCCCACCTCCCAGCCTCCACGCCCACTGGCCGCTCCCCCAGGCCCCTATTTAAATGATAAAGAGACAACTCATTCAATGATGTCTCGCAGAAAACCCATCCCGGCTATACTGCCACAGCAGATGGGGTCAGAAGACAAAGGCCTCTCCCAGTCATGCCTTCCCCTGGGAGCCCCACCCCAGCCCCACCCCTGGCCCTGCCTTCCTCCTGGGCCCCTCCTTTGACCCCTTCCCCTGGTGTCTTACTGCCCCCAATCCTAGCCCTTGAAGCACCCAACTCATACCCTCCTCCTAGTTCTGGGCCCTGAAACCCCCAGTGGTAGGAGACACTCAGGAGCCCTGGGGGCCACTCAACTCTCCCATTGTGCCCAGATCCCAAGGTGGAGACCTGCATGTCTCCAGGGTTCTCCCCACACTGGGCCAGAGGCCCTCCTGTCCCCAGAAACTGAGCTCAGGCACCTGAGAGAGTGCCCACTCAAGCCAGCGTGTGCTTCAGAAGGGTACTCTCATGTCTATGGGGCATCCAGACACCCAATACCCACAGTCTGCCTGAGCCCACAAGCCACCTGGGGGCAGGGGTTACCTGCCATCCCAGCCCTGCCTGCCCCCAGAATACTTCCTGCTGCCTTTCCCACACAGTCCTGCCTGCTCCTGCTCCTGCCCCAGCTGGACAGAGGGTCTGCACCCCAGCTCGGTCTCCTGACACTGCCCTGAATTTAAGTCCATCCTAATGGGGAAGTCCCAATTCACAAAAAAGCATGTTTTAATGAAGACAAAATGCTAATTGCAAACAAAGCCCTTGGGAGACTCATGGGTCCTAAGCCAATAGGGCAGTGTCTGTTGAAGGCTGGGGCTGGCCCGGCTGGCAGCTCAAGGAGCAGGACACCCCGAGTACTCAGCCAGGCCGGGTACTCACATCACTGAGCTGGTCCCGAGAACTGCTCCTGCGTGAGCTGGTGGCTTCGGGGCAGCTGTCCTCATCACTGTTGTGGGAGCCCCCTCTGGACACTGCAACCTTCATCTGAGGACAGGGAGAGATGGATCAGCAGAGACCTGACCTTGCTTTGCTGCCCTGCCTGAGGGGCCACATTGGGGTCAGGTTCCTCACCCAGCCTGAGCCCTGGGCTGGGTGCTGAAGCCTGGGAAGGGGCAGGGCTCTGCAGAGCTGACCACTCAAAACCCAGAGTAGCATGGACCACACATAATGTCATGAAGCTGCCCTTAGCTCTGCCTGCCCTCTGACCTGGCAGAGGGTGGACACTCACGTGGGAAGCAGGCCTGTGGCCGCCGGTTCTAGTCCAGGACACCAGGGAGGATGGTGGCCCAGCCCCCAAATGCATATCATGTCCCACAGCAGGCAGTCAGGCCAGGCCAGGCCACTTTCCACTGGGTGATAGGGGACATGCTGAGCCTCTCTGGGCCTCAGCTCTGTGTGCAGAACCAGCACTGATGCCTGCATGTTGCCGTTGGCACCAAAGACTTGGCTGCCCTGATTAGACACTGTGCACAGATGCGGTAAGTGGCAATGCAATTGCATCTCAGAATCCTGCTCCTGTATTTTACTTGGAAATAACATCAAACCTTACCAAATACAGGGAAAAGACGATGTCCCAGCCCCAGACACTGACCCATCCGTCTACACCCAGGGAGTCCCCCACCCTGAACCACCCATTCTCGAGTCCAGGTCCCACTGGCTTCCAGTCACCTCCTGGCCTCTCTTCTCAGGATCACTGGGGCCCGCTGTTCCACCACTTCCATCTCTCCAGACTCCCTGCTCTGGAACATTCTGGCAGCTTTATCTGTTTGTCTGCTCAGAGCATACTGAGGGCTTGGTTCTTGGCCAGCCCACTGCCCAGTCCCTGGTGACCTTTGCCCCAGACACTGCTAATGCCCCTGTGGGACAATGGTGGGACACTGCCAGCCTCTGCTCCACATGGCCTTGTGGCCTGGCATTGTGCTCAGAATGTGCCTCAGTCCCTCACACCTAGCTGTTTTGCTGGTAGCACAGCCTAGAGACCCTGCCTGGGACCAAAGGTTAGGAGAGGTCAGCAAGATGCACTGGCTGTGCTCCAGAATATTCCCAGGCCCCTGGGGCACTCCCTCATGGCAGACTCAGTAGTCCCTCTTGAGGCAGCGCATCCGAGCCTCTGCTCCCCAAGTCTACCCCAGGACCTGAGATGGGAGTGTAGCTCCTGAAGCCACAGGTTGTGTGGGTGGCAGAGTGTATATGACATGACAAGCAGTGTCATTCCACAGCCTGGGGCCCAGGTGAGGCCCGGGGAAGCCCAGGCTTCAGCATACCTTTCCTGTCTACAGCAGGCCCAGGACAGCCTGGTCCACCCAGCAGGAGGCTCCCACAACCCATGCCATCCTGCTCAGCAGAGTGAGTGGTAAATGCACAGACTCTGGGCCAGTGGTGCCTCTTCTGACTGGCCCCAAGCCTCAGTTTCCTCACCTGTGAAATGGGGATGCTGACTAAGCACCCCCCTCACATGCCAATGGGATAAGATGAAGGTTCTGTCTGCTGAGCACAGGGCTGGCAATGAGAAGCCACAAGGTGTCACTAGCTGGGCTCTACCTGCCGTGTGGAGACAGGCCTTTCCACCTCAGGGCCCCAAGACAGGTCTCTCCAAATGTGGAGAATATATTGGAGCCTGGGGCCTTGCTGCCTTGCTGGAGGGAGCCCCAGTTCAGTGGCTCTCAAAATGGGGTCCCTGGGTTAGCATCAGCAGCACCAGGCAGAAGCTTGTTAAGAATGCAAATGCACATTTCACCACTCCCCTCATCCCAGTCTTGCTCAATTTGCGATTTGAACCATATGCCTTCAGGCTCTCTGGGGGCTCTGGTGTGGCTCCAGTTGAAGTCCATGACACTGATTATTACTAATTATCCCCATGAGCCCCACACTCACTGCTCGGGTACAGTAGCTCAGGTCAGATTCCCTCCCTGAGGAGAGGAAGACTGGACCCAGAGACACTGCCAGGACCGGAAAGGCCCAGTGCAGGCAGGGCTGCCATGTGCAGTTGTGCAGGTTGCTCACTGTGCAAAGACCCCCCAGTAAGAAGTTAAGGGAAGCAGGGGCTGAACTACAACTCACACAGATGAAATGTGGAGAGAGGACACTACCTTCCACTTCACACACTCATACAAGCTATATTCTCTGAGCTGGGCCCCAGGTGGGACACCTTATCCTGACTCTTTGTTGGTGCCCTTCAGGAGGGGCAGGCTGGAGCTGACTCTGGTTTTAGGTCTGAAAGCTCAAATTCCTGGAAAATCCTATAAACTGAGACCTGTGTCCTGGAGACCACCCCAATCCTTGAGACACTGGGATGGCTGGTCACCTCCTTTTACTCCCAGGTCAAGACTCCAAATAGCTCAAGCTGGGGTCTGACCATAATGTGGCCTGCCTGGGCTTCCTAGCTGCTCAGTGGCCAGCTACACCTGGGACCAGGGATACCACGTCTCCATTTTCAGCTAGAGCTGGAAAGAAGACCAGAGTCCCTGGGCCTTCAAGTCCATATTCAAAGCCAGAGGATGATGTGATTGCCCTGGGAGGGCAGGGGGATCCCCTGTGCCGGTGCCCACCACTGGGCCTTGTGGGCCATCTACCCACCATCTATCCACCCACTCATTCATCCATCCAACCACCCACTCACCTACCACCCACTCAACCCATCCATCCATCTACCCACCCATTCATCAGCCAGCCCACCCACCCATCCATCCACCCACCAATACTTACTGAATGCCTGTGAACTAGCCCTGTTCTGGGCAGTGAACACAAAAGACCCAAATCCCTGCCCTCCTGAAGCCTACAAAGAGGAGGCTGGCATATGGTTGGCAGATGGTGACAGGTGCTCAGGAGGGACAATAGCAGAAAAGAGGGTCTCATGGAGAAGATGGCACTTCTGAAAGGCAGGAGGCATGTCTCAACTATTGGAAAAAGCAAGGGACAGTACTGCAGAGGCTCCCTGGAGGAGGGAGGGCCCAACAGGCACCTGCGGTTTCACACCATGGCTGCTTTCAGCTACCAACAGTTTAACAACCAGCTTGCGAAATTCCTGAACATGCAACAATCAGCTCTTGCAAGGTGGCACACCACCAGGACGTGCCCTTGGACTGGCAGGCCAGGACTCCACCTCCAGACTGGTAGAAGTGTGGAAAAAAGGCACTGCCCTCAGTCTAGCAAGGTGAGATCATGGCCCTCGGAAAGTGGGAAAGGACACTTCCCTTAGACTAGCACGTTTGGGCATGGTCCTGAGACTGGGCATCCCAGGAGGTCCTGGGGCCTTGATTTCTGGCAGTAAGAGAGAGGCCATGGCAGCTTGCCCATGGAAAACATCCTCCCCTGACCCCTCCACAAGATGCCCCTCTCCAAGACTGCTCCCCCGCAGGGCCCACAACCCTTCTCTGGAGGAAGCATCTGCCTTCTGGGCCAGCTGCCAAGCGCATTCAGCTGCAGACAGGCAACATGTGGTTCCACTTGGCCACCACTCCTAGGATGGGGCAGTGCATGGCCAGTCCAGGAGATGCTGCTGAAAAGAGGACCAAAAGGTAGAACCCAGAGGTGCCCCCAGGAACCTGCCCCCTGTGGGGGACAGGAATCCACCCATGCCTGGGACGACCAAGGAGCCCTGGGCACCCCTCACTCCCAGCAGCAAGCAAGTCCCCTGGGTCTCCAGACTCACACCAAGACTGCCACAGACTAGCACTCACCAGCACGCACAGGCAGGAAGGTATACGGAGGCCCTGGACCACCTCCTCTGCCCAAGGGCCCCACATGCACTCTGCAGCAGGCCTCCTCTGCCCACATCCAGATGACCAATGCCCACCCACTACTGACACCTGCCCTAAGGTGCTGCATGCACGCCAGCCTGCTGAGGCTCCACCTTCTGTGCAGATAGAGCAGAGATACCCTCCCTCAGCAGCCTCAACTGCTGGGTGCCTGCAAACTTGGCAAATGCACATGCCACCTCTGGTGCCCTGGGGCTGTGCAATGCACAACCTGAACAGTTGTACACGGCAGCTGGGGAGTCACATGCTCACATGTCATTGGACAGTTTCACCCTGATGAGTGCCATCCCACGAACTCTTGGGAGTGCAAGAGAGCTCAGACAGGGACACACATGTGCAGGTGCACACGTATATACCCCAGGGAGCTCTGGGTTCCTCCAGTGCCTGGCCTAGACTGAGGTGCTCTCAGACCTCAAGGCTGAGCTGCACCTCAAGTGCCACTGTCCTGGTGGGAGGGTTATTGGGTCCAGTGCCCCACAGCCAAATCCATGATGCCCCTGCAGAAAGCTGCCCCATCCTGTGTGCACATGGTGTACACACCCAACCTCCCTGTTCCAAGGCCACAGGCCAATAAAGTAGCTCCAGCCTTCACTCCCTGCTCCTGATAGCACCCCAGTTTCCTCTCAGGGAGGCCCCTGCCCCTTTGCAAACCATTCCCCCAGGAACTCTAAGAACATCATGGGTCTGGGTCTCAGACTTTCCCTAGACGACTAGGGAAATCCCTAGATTTCCCTCCCAGATGACTAGCATGTGTCTGCAACCCTATTTCCACTGACTCCACTTCCTCGGGCCCTCCCCTCACTCCCTGGACTCATCACCCCATGGCTGTAAACCCACACTGCTGCCAGGAAGCCCCCTCAGGTGTCCCCAGGCCTGGCTGTCCCCCTGGAACACTGACTACTTGCTCTTTCCAGCTGCAACTGGCACCCAGGTCCCTAGGGCTCAGGGGCCTCCTGACTGCAGCACAGGGCAGCAGGAACCCCTCACACAGCACTTATTTGGTTCAATGTGCTGTAGTGTACCACCCCCACACCCGGTTAAGTGTCAAAGCTGTGCCCAGGTTTGTGCCCTCTGTCAGCTCCACGGTGAGCCTGGCAGGAGCTGACCCACTACTCAGGCAGGTCCATATACCAGGATGGGCTGGTGGGCAGCACCTGCAGGAGTGCAAGAGGAAGTTCCCCCACCCACTGGGCTGCCTCTCAGCTCCGGGCTCTGCAGGCAGCCCCTCTCGGAATGGCCAGTACTGAGAAGGCATTTTCAGGACACAGCACCTACTGGTGAAGTCTGGCCACACTGCCTGGTAGGTGACATGTGGATGTGGGCTCAAGGCTCCAGAACGAGGGACCCAGCTGTCATGAGCCTCTGGTATCCCTCTCTTCTGGCTGGCTGACCCCTGCTGGGGTTACAAGCTTGGGATAACCCTCTGCACTTTTGTCAACAAGGCTGGGGAGGACCTCCTGGGGCTCTCAGGGGAGTGGGGCCCCCAGCAGGCTTGTGTTTCCCATCATTAGACCATGAGTGCCCAGTAGGCGAGACTCTCGCCTGACCTGATGGCCGGGCACAGGGCAGCAGGGCTGAGTGACACAGTGTTCCTACAGCATCAGGCCCTCTGGGCCAGCCACGCCCTCCTGCTGCTCCACAATCTTGCACTGCAGCCCAGGCAGTGGGTTGGTGAAAGCAGAGATGCTTGCAGGTTCCACAAGGGCTGCTGGTGGCAGTGGCATTGCCACCGCCCTAGGACACGTGAGGCTCTGGGAGAAACAAGCTGTGTGTGAGCCCTGCCTGTGCCCAAGTGGGGTCCTCTAGGGGGATGTGGCTGGCAGCCATGGCCTGTCCACAGAACTCTATCAGTGTGGGCTGAGCAAGGTCCTCCGGGCTCTCCTCCTCTATCCCTTGGGCCACTGTGGCTGAACTCTGAAGTCTGTTTTGTCACTGTCCCCTGTCCAAAAGACTGATGACCTGATTTAAGCCACCAGTGCTTCCCTCCAGCTGCAAAGCCTACAGTCACTCCCACAGTCGACCAGCATGAGCTCTTCAAAACGTCCTTTCATACCACTGCACAGCTGAACCTCCCCATACCCCGTGGTGCCCCACGGGAGAGGGGTCCACACCCCCCTACACCCTCCCACAATGCCAGGCACATGCCCTTTCCCGGGTGTGAGGGGAGGCCCTTGTCTCTTAGGCCTCAGCCCCAGGGTTGCCTCCTGGGAGAGGCCTCCTGGTCCCCTGTCCTAAAAAAGGAGCCCCTCCCACCCAGCTGGGACTGTCCCCTCAGGCCCTCCCGCTCAACTCCTGTCTGTTTTTCCACCTGGAATTTAAACTTCATGAAGCCAGGGACTGTCATCTGCCTCATGTGCCTCTGCATCCCGGGCACAGCAGGGACTGAAGAAAAAGCTCCAAGAAGTGGATGCTGAATGCCGAAAGTCAAGGCCTCTCCCCCACGGAGGGCTGTGGTGGGTGGGCTAATGGGGGCCTGCACTCTGCCACCATTTCTCCCAGATCTCCCTCCCAAAGGTACCCCTTGCAAGCTCCCCAGGTCACATAGGCCCCATCTGAGATGGGGGCTCAGGGTTTGAGGGCCTCACTCCAGCACCCCAGGACCAGCATCCCCCTTTCTGTGGCCCCAGCCCAGACACCGCTGGTGAGGGGACTCGGTGGGCCCAGCAGAAGCCATTCCATGAGGAATGGAGATAAAGCAGTGAACATGATCACTGGAGCAGCACACACATGGCACATGCCTGCTATTAGCTCAGCTTTCCATCTTGACAACCAAGGACATGATCTGGTATTACTGACACCGTTTTATAGATGGAAAACCAAGGCCCAGAAGGGTGAGGTCACTTGCCTGAGGCCAGCGGGCTGGGGTTTGAGAAGGCCACTGCCCACCCTCCCGACAGGCCTGTGCCTCAAAGAGCACAGCTCCTGCTGGGAAGCCCATGTGCCTGCCTCATGCTATAGCGCCGGCTAGTGGCAGTGGGATGCTCTTGTGCTGGCCAGGACCAGCTCAGCCTTGGGCCCTCACTCAGATTGGCTCAAGAATGCGCCAGCCCCGAGGGACATGTCACTTCCCCATTGTTCGGATGAGAGGCCAGCACTGAGGGTGGAGGCATCTGTCCAAGGCACACTGATAGTTCCCCAGGAATCATCCGCCAGAGGCCGCATGCAACAATTCTAGGACACTACCCAGTCCATCTGGCCCCCAGCCCATGAGTTATTAGAAAACCCCCAAGGTTGCAAATGATATTAACATGGCAGAAGGCCTGGTGGTGAGGATCACACTGGCACACAGAGCTACCCAGCACTCTCCTGCTAACCCCTCCCTTCCTCCCTGTCTCTCTCCCTCAGCATTTACAAGGCCAGGCTTGGAGCTATAAGGCCTGAGGGGTGCATAGGAGGGGTGAGGGGTGAAGGGTGTGCTAGATGAGGGGCACCGGCACAGGAGAGGGTTTTGGGGTGGCAGGGAAGGTTCTCTGAAGGGGTAGATTGGGTAGGAGTGAACCCCAGGATTACTTAGCCAGAAGGCAGGCAGGCCAGGGAAGGGGGCAGCAAGAGGGACAGATCAGACACAAATGGCCTCATGGTGCATGTCCAGGAGAGAAGACTTTACCCTGAGGATGGAGGGAACCTTCCAGAAGGCTTTCAGCAGGGCAGTGCACCCTTAAATGGGCCCATCCTGCAGAAAGGCAGGGAGACGGGTGCTCAGGAGGCCAGCAGCTGCCACTGAGGATGTCTTTGAGGGAAGGGCAAAGGGCAGATTCAGGTCCAAGCTGCCAGGGTTTGAACCTTGGCTCAGCCATGCACCATTTGTCTCTGGTGAGTTACTTAGCTGCTACATATCCTCATCTGAAAAACAAGAGGAGTAACAAGTTGCTGCCTCATGGTGGGGTGAGGTCGGTGGTGGCCAAGTGGTGGTGGTGGGCTGGCCCAGTTCGGGGTCTCTTGTCTCTGCCTGTCTCCTACCTCATTGGTTCTGCTCTCATCTGCACTGTCTCCTGCCTTCTCCAGGTTCCCCATCTTCTCATCCCGGCTTCCCAAGGCCACCTTCTTTCCTAATAGGTGTCTGGACAGGCCTCACTCTGCACTGCTTTAGCTGCATCCCCCCCACATTCTAAGGATGAGTTACTTTCACCTGCTTTGGATTATTTTCTGATGAAACCCCATTCACAGGGACGTTGACAAGGTGCAGGTCAAGGGCTGGGTGGTGAGGGCATAAGCAGGAAAGGGTGGCTCTACTGCTGGCCCAGTCGCTGGGTAGATGCGAGGCTTATGCCACGATGAGGGGGCATTTGGACACGTGCTTGGGAGGGGCTGTGCATTCAGCAGTGACACTCTGGCCCCGGCAGCCAGGCCTGCAACCCATGGGAGATGCTGGCTGACCTGTTGGCTCCAGGCTCAATGGTGGGGACTCAAACCACAGGGCTGGCACAGCATGAGAGAAGTGCTAGCATCTCCTCAGGCCAGGGCCCTCCACACCCCTCCTGCCCTGAGCCATGGGTTTTGGAGCATGTGAAGTGCAGCCAGTTTGAACTGAGAGCACTGTATGTGGAGGGCACATGTTGCCTTCCCAGACCCAGTACAAAAAGATAAGATTTCTCATTGATAGCTTTTATACTCATTATATGTTGACACAATGCTATTTTGAATATAAGAAGTTAAAATACATCATTATGGTCAATTCCATCTTGTCAATTTCTGATGTGGCTTCCTGAACACCCCCAAACCTGCGTGTGCCCCTCACAGCCCGCCAAGCAGCACAGTTCCAAGCCTCACCTGCAGGGTCAGAACAGGCCTTTAACAAGACCCCAGGACCCCTCCCAAGGTCTGGGCAGTGTTCCTCAGTCTAGCCCCCCAGGTCAGCCAAGTCCACCTGGCAAGGCAGGCAGCTGGCTGAGGACACTGTCTCCTTTGGAACTGCCCTGGCTTTGGTAAGCTGCTGGGGATGTCCCTTGGTTGTTACAGCCCCTGACCAGGGGAGGAAGGCCAGCCGGCTTCTCTGTCCAGCCTGACATCAGTGCAGCCAGTGCACCCACCTCTGACACTGAGCAACTGGGTCACGTGCTGCATCTGCAGGACAGGTGCCCCATGGGGTGAGGCAGGGGTGGGCAGTGCTCTGGTCAGGACACACTCTCAGCACCCACACAGGCATTCATGTGGAGCCACGCTAGGGTGGCCCAGGGGCTCATCCTCCCTGGAGTGTTTCCAGCATCAAGGGGCAGGACTTGCTGGAGTGACGGGTATTCACCTGAAGTTGGAGCCCACCCAGAGAGGCACACATGCACAGCAGTGTGCCCAAGGCAGACAAGCTCCTCCTGGGAATTCTGCCAGCTGGTCTGCATGTCCCAGGCAGACACCGGATTTGGTGCACAGACCCCCTTCAAGGACAGGGACCCGTTCGTTGGCCTTAAGGGGTCATTCAGCTCATGCCCCACCCCTCAGGGCCACTCCTCCCCACACGAGGTAGACCAGGGGGCGTCTCCTCAGTGAGCACTGCTTGGGTGACTCACCTCAGGGCCACTTTCCAGGTATCAACCCAGACACCCTGGCAGCACACCACAACCACCGCCACCCCTTTTGTCTGGGACTTAGCCTATGGGCTCTGGCCCTCCCTGAGTGGGCAGGGCAGACTACTGGGCTCAGAGGATGGAAGGGCCCAGCAGAGCACTGCACCCAGGCTCCATCTCCATCCAAGGGGAAGCATGGGGCCTCTCTCATGCTCAACACCCCAGACTCACTCTGCCCCCACTCTTTAGGCAGGGCTGCCCCAATCATTCCACAATGGGGCAGGCTATACCCCATACCCATGGCCTTACATCCAGATCAGCTGCCAGGGCCCAAACTTTTGCCATCAGGCCATGCAGGATCACAAAGTTATGTCCTTTGGCCAGGAAGGTGGCTCATAAAACTGGAATTAGTCACTGATGTTTCAAAATTGCTGAATACACAGAAAAATCCAGGTTTCCAGCTTCCCTCAGAAGTAAAAAATCTAGCCACACAGAAACTGTATCTCGATGCACAGCAACATGGGCACAATACACCCCCCCCACAACATGGCATGTGTAGTCTGGCCCCACCACTGCAAGTGGATACCTCCCGAAATGCACTCCCCACAGGGCCCAGCACTTCAAACCTGAGGCCAGTTGTAGCCATGGGTGGGTCATGTAGGATTTTTTAGGGCCCTCTGGGTTCGGATGGAACTCGAGCCCCTTCCTCAGCCAGTAATCATGCAGGAAGCAGCTGGGGCCAGGCCTCTGTCCCCCTGCCAGCCAGTGCCCTGTCAGCTGTCTTGCTGCCAAGTAGCATCCAAGTCTGGGGCAAACGCTCCCAGGGCAGAAAGGCCCAGCAAGGCAGCGCTGCACCTGCACACCCACCCTGGCCCATTTGCAGGACACATCCAGACACTGGCCAGCAGGAGACCAAGGGGGCAGGCAGAGATGTTCACACTGTCCCCTGGAAGGAAGGCTTCAACCTCTGCTACCTGCAACATGAGCAGGGGACGGTGGAACACAAGGGGTCAATGACAAGATCTCGGAAAGGCCTTGAAACATCTACAGGGACCCCTTCAAGGGCAGGGGCTCCAAGGGGCAGGACAGCACAGGGGGAGCTGGTCCCATGAGGAGGCTGCGAGGGCAGTTTAGAGGGGAATTATGGTGAGCTGTAGACCCCCGAGCCCATGCCACATGGCATGGTGAGCTATGTCCAGGCCATGCAGCCCCCTCCCCAAGCCCACTGCTCAGTCGGAACAAAATGAACGAGAAGCAAATGCAGATGGGCAGAAAACTGCCGGTCAGAATGAATCACTCCGCGTGTGACACACGCTTGTCCAATCACAAACGCTGATGTTGTAAAAACAATGGCACGGCACTTTTTATTTTCTTTAATCAGAAAAATAAAGTCCCATGTTTCTGAGAGGAAGAACCTGGGCAAGGGCCAGATGCCTGTGGAACCTGCTCTGGGAGTTGGGTTGCTGGGTAGACCCCACACATACCTGGCAGGTCAGGACCCTGGGGGCAGGGTCCTCGTGAGCAAGCTGGAGCCTGGGCCTGGAGCCCAGGGCACTTCTATGGGCTCCGTGAAGGGGGTTAGCACTGGAGTGACTGTCACAGCTGGGTGAACAAGGTATACCTGCCAGGGACCCACCCCAGGAGGCCAATGCTGCTCTCCAGAAAGGGCTACAGCCCCATCCCCAGGGACCCCTGAAGGCTGAGAGTCAGAGCTGAACTCCCCCTTGTGTCCAGGACTCCGGGGTACCAGTGTGGGGCTGCCCAGAGCCAGGGGTCTGAGACAGCCCTGTAGTGTGAGGTCTGCCCTGACAGAGAACATCCCGGGGGTGCTGCAAGTCAGAAAGCTGCAAGGGCTGAAAGGGAGATGGGGAGGAGGCATTCCAAGAATGGTCCAGATGTAGCGGGTGGAGACAGCCCCCCACTTTAGTGGTCAGCTGCTGGGGTGGAGGCAGAGTCCTGGGGGACCCAGTCACCAGCAGCTCCTCCTGGACCACGGGCAGCCCCTTGCATCCCCTCCTGCAGTCACAGGACCCCGGAGGTGGACAGGCTCACCCTTTGCCTAAGGCTGGCTCCAGCTGTGCCCATGTTCTGCCTAGAGGTGGAAATGTACACTGGCCACATGGGGTGGGGCCAAAGAGGTCAGGACCTGCAGCTGGCACACCCCAACCACACACCCACAGACCACACAAACATACCACGTGCACGTGCACACACACTCCTTGGAGCAGGCGTGCATGGAGATTTGGACATACAAGGACATGTGGGTACTCTAGAGGCACAAGAGACAATGGGGGAGCCCCACAAGCCAAGCCCTTGGCTGGCTGTGTCCCTCTCCCAGGGGTGTACATATCACAGAGAAGCAGGCAGTGGGGCAGGTGTGGTGGGGAGGCAGAGGCCGCCGGGGTCCTTTCCTCTTCCTGTTGTGGGTGGGCCTCAGCCTGGTAGCGGCCCTGCGGGGGGGCTCCCGCCTCTGCTGAACCCGTTTCCAACTGCAAACAGCCCGGCCTGTCTGGAGAGGGCCTCCAGCCAGTCTGGCAACACATCTCAGCCGCAGGTGAGGTGGCCTTGGCCCTGGCTCTGCCCAGTGCAGCCACCCCTGGGGTGGCCTGGAAAATGGGGATCAGGCTCCAGGGCTCACAGATGGGGCCTGGCGGGCCACTGCAGGGGTGGAGTATCGAGTCCGTCGTGACCTCAGGGGCCTGCAGGGATGGCCCAGAGCCAGGAGTGAGAGCTGAGGCTGATGGACCTGAACCAGGTCCAACAGGGACCGCCGAGGCTGGCTCAGGGGCCCCAGGAGAGGCCGGCGGGGTGGGGCTGGGTGTCCCAGGAGCGACGGGCGCTTGGGTATGGGGAGTAATGGCTGGGGTTTGCAGGGTTGGCTAGGGCCCAGCAGGGACTGCAGAGGCTGGCACGGCTGCTCTAGGCCCATGAGGGGCCGTTTTCGTTGGCATGGCTGTCCGGGGCCCAACAGTGAGGGTTTGGGGGGGCCAGGCTGCTCTGGGGCTTCAACTAACTGCTGTGGCTGACTAAGACCCAGCAGTGACCGCTGGGGGCGGCTGGGCTGGCCCAGGAGAGACCTTTGGGGCTGGCACGGGGCTAGGAGTGCCCGCCGGGGGCAGCAGCACTGGCCTGAGAGTGAGCTGGTGGGCTGGTGACATGGATGCAGCATGAGCAGTGACTGTGGGGGCTGGCACCGCTGGCACTGGGCTAGTAGTGACCGCAGAGGCCGGCACCGCTGTCCTGAGGATGCCCTGCTGGGCTGGCTATGGAGACCTGGGGCCACCCGTGACCGCAGGGATCGGCAGCGGTGCCATGGGGCCAGGAGGGACCACAGGGGCCGGCAGCGGTGGCACAGGGCCAGGACAGACCACAGGGGCCGACAGCGGTGCCACGGGGCCAGGAGGGACCGCAGGGGCCGGTAGCGCTGCCTGGGGCCTAGAAGGGCCCACCGCGGCCGGCAAGGCTGAGCCAGGAGTGACTGCTGCGGCCGGCAGGGCTGACCTGGGGCTGGAAGCAGCCGCTGGGGCCGGCAGGGCTGACCTGGGCCCAGAAGCGACCGCCGGGGCCGGCAGGGCTGTCTCGGGCCCAGATGTGACCGCTGTGGCCAGCTGCGCTGACCCGGGAGTGGCTGCTGGGGCTGGCAGGGCTGCCCAGGGTCCGGGAGAGCCCGACGGGGCTGGCAGCGCTGACACGGGGCTGGGAGTGACCCCTGGGGCTGGCCGGGCTGGAGCTGCTGCTGGCGCTGGGCCGGGCCGCTCTGGTCCCAGTGGTTGGCTGGGAGCGGCCCCCCTTCTGGGGAGCACACCTGCATGGAAGAAAGAGCATGTGTCCACCTGGGCAAGTGTGCCTGCAGACCCCCCATCCAGCCCGGGCCCCTGAGACATGCTGCCCCCTCACCAGCAGCCCAATCCCCAAGGGAGTTGAAAGTAGAGCATGAAACACCAAAGAAACCCTCTCTGAGAAGAAGGCGCGAACCAGTGAGTCCCAGAAAAGGAAGCTGCAGTGCTGAGCCGACACCTAGGACAGAAGACTGCTCTGGGAGAAAGACCCCACCCTGTCTCCTGCTCCATCCTGCTGGGCTCTGGGTCACAGCAAGTGTGGCCCCTCCCACCAGGGGCCCACTCCTACAGCTGCAAAGGCCTGGTGGGGCAGCTCCTCACACCTGGACCACCAGCAAGTCACGGGACCCCTCCCCACATCTCGCAGACACTGCATTGCGCAGAAGTTTAGAAGATGGAGAGCACCCAGCAGTGTGCCTGGTCCCCACACTTACAGACCCACTGGACACCCTGTGGTCGGCGGAGCCTGACAGACGCAGTGGGGAGACGGGGCCAACCTAGCAGCGGGTGCACCCTCCTATCCACCTGAGCCAAGCACACACTCCCCCTGACAATTCCTGGGCTCCTGGCTTGGCCTCTCTGGCTGTGCCCCCAGCCATCTGCCTCTGCTCAGGGCTCAAACCCTAGTCCACATGTGCCCCATGCCCAACAATGATGGAGCATGTTGCCAGGCAGGCCCAGGTGGTATCCAGGTGCTGGTGTGGCCCGGGGGGAGGGCACAGAGCCTGGGTGCTGAAGAGGCGGGGCCCAGCACTCACCTGCTTAGTGGGCTGCAGTGGGGCCTTCCTTGCCCCCTGGTCGTAGGCAGGCTGCGGGTCCTGCTCAGGGTCACCCGCCTCCAGGGGCTGTCCTCCTGTTTCAGGTCGCCCATTCTCACTTGGCTCTGCAGCTGGGCAGGTCTCTGACTCCCGAGGTTTCTTGACAAGGCGACGTTCCCATTTCTGCTTCCGCTCATGTGGCTTCAGGGCCATGTCCTTCTGTGGGTGAGGAAGGACAAAGCTGGTTACCTGGCAGTGACGCACAATTTTGGGTGCTATCCCACGAGTGACACCACATGAGACCACTCCATGCTCTTGGTAAGGCCCTGGGCATGAGACAGGGCCTACCTAGAGGTGCTGAGCCCGAGCAGACCGTAGGGCCAAGACTCACCTCGGGAAGGAGCCTCCACTCTGGGAAGCCACCTCTGAGAGGATGAAGGGATGTGGATGACAGCTGGGCCTGTCATATGGGGGTGTCAGAAAGGAGGATGTTGGAACAAAGTTGGTAGGGGATGAGCAAGTTTCCCAAGAGCCCAGGTGGCAATGGGAGCTCTGATCCTGGTCCTGGTGTGGAGCCTCACTCAAACTCTGTTAGCAAGAGCAGGCACCAAGAGTGACAGCTGTGCTGGCCTCAGTGAGGTATGCCCTTCCCAGAGTGCCCTGTGGATCCCTGGATGAAGGCCTGGTGAAGGCCCTCACCACAGCAGCTGATCATGGGTAGGGATGGTCCAGCTCCAGCTGCTTCTGTCCCCTGAGCTGCCTGTGGTTTATCCACCTGATTCCATGAAGCCTGGCAACCTGGAGCTGTGGAAACCCACCTTGGGAAAGCAGGTCTATCTCAGCCAGATGTGCAGACCTTCAGGGACCCCAGACCTCTTGCCTGGAACAGAGCCCTGTGTCCACTTGTTCCCAGCTGCACCTGGTGTTGGGAGCAGAGCCTGGCATGCAGTGAGTGTTTACAGTGCATGTTGCATGGATGTCAACAGTGGCAGCATGGTGTCTTGTGCCCAGGCCAGTGCCTGGCTGGAGCCTCAGAGGTCTCAGTCCCCCTGGAGGTGGGTAGGAAGGGCCAATGTCCCAGGCTGCCATGGTCCCCTGGCCTGGCAGTGGGAATATGGATGCATTGCTGGCCATGTGAGGTTATCCAGCTTAGGGCCAACATCCTCCTCAAGATGTTGCCCACACCCCTCCTCCTGCCTGGTGCAAGGGGTCCACAATTCCCATTAGTGTGAGGCACTGACAAGGTTGCCAGGCCAGAGTGGTCTTTCCAGGCACAGAAGTCCCCATGACTGCCTGCCACATGGACCCCTCAGCCTGGGCTGACTGTCTGCCTCATTCTGCAGCTGCACACAGAGCAGCAGTTCTCCTCCCTTCCAACGGTGGAACACTCCACACTCCCAGGATACTCCTGGGAGGGGCCCACACCCATGGTCACACTGCTCTGGGGCTCACAGCAAGATTCGGGGAGGATAGCTGCTCCCAACACTCACAAAGGGGCTTGGAGCACCCCTTGAACTCTGACACCACACCAAGGGCTGGCATGTGCACTCTCCAGCATGAGGAGGGAGGCATGTCCTGCATCTGTGCCTTCTCTCCAGTGCCCACTAAAGGCAGTGGGAAGAGAAAGAGCAGCAGGCCATGAGGATGCAGGTGGGGCACTTATCCTGGGTCATCTACAGTTAGAAACACTCCTGAGCCAAAGCTGTTCCCCAGCTGACGTCCCTCCCACAAATTGATGTCCTCCCAGCTTACGTCCCCACAGCCTGGAATTCAGGTCCCAACTGATGAACAGCTCAGCCCATGCCATGTGGCTCTGCCCAAAACTCCACAGGCTTCTGGCTGTACAGCAGGTAGAGCCCTCATTTCTTGGACATGGCACAGACCTTTCCTCATGCTCACCTGCTGGACTATGCGACCCTGGGACACCCTCAGGTCACCTGCAATTCTGCAGTCTCTCCTGGAACCTTGGTCAGAAGTCTCAGCCCACTGTGAACCCCTTAGAGCCCAGCTCATCTCAGCCACAGGGCAAATCCCCTATGTGCCCTCACAAGGGAGCCCCACTGACCCCAGGACTCCCCAGCCCCTGCCCAACAGGCTGATTCCAGGTCTTGTGTCTCCCCCAACCTCTGCATACACTGAAGTGGCAGTGAGCACCGACTGTATGCTTGCTCGGCTCCAAGCACAGGTGGTGGCTGGCTCACAAGGAAGCTAGCCCATCAGGTGAGTTGTCCTGATACCCACAGATAGGAGGGTAACAGGCAGGGAAGCCCAAGGGAAGGGCCACTTCAGAGGTGCTTGGGATAGACCCTTGGGCAGGGCTTAGGGATCCTCCCACTGGGGAACAGTGCCAGTCAGGAGGGAGGCTCCATTGGGCAGCACCTGCCTCCACAAGCAGCCACAGGCTTCCCTGAGGAAGGAAGCCAAGGCTGTCCCTCCAATGACGAGATCATCTTTGTGAAGATGGTGGCTCGATCCCCACGTGACACCTAGAGACCCCCCCAAATGTGAATGCCGTCCCCATGGGCTAGATGATGCCTCAGGCCTCCTGCCTTGGGCAGCCTGCCTGCCACCAGGGTGGTGCCAGAGCTCCTACTTGAGCACCTGTCACCTCAGGACCTCAATGCCCACCCTCATCATGATGCAGAGGGTGGATCTAGCAGTCAAGAGTCCCACAGAGCTGGTGCTGAGAAAGACCTCAGGCAACAGGCTGTGAGGGGCGCACTGGTCAGCACCCTCAAGAGAATGAACCGTAGGATGCACAGATAGTTATGGAGGCTGAGACGTGCCAGGTCTGCTGCAGGCAAGTCTGTGGCAGTGGAATGTGGGCCCCTCAGGCTGGAGGGGCTCTGCCTTTGTTCCATCCAGGCCTTTACTGCTCGTGAGGACCACTAGCTTTACTCTGTCCAGATTCACATGCCACCTGTCCAGGATGCCCAGCACATGGCCAGAACCATGTTGACCAGGTGCCTGGGCCCCACCACTCAGCCTAGGTGTGTGCAGCAGTCCCATGCTGGCAGGTGCAGATGCACCTGAAACATCATGCACACAGGTGGGACACCCTGCCCTACACACACTCCCAAAGCTTGCTCATATCTGTGCACGCAGGCACTCACACATGTGCACATGCTCACACAAGCACTCTTGCATGTGTCCACATGTCCACAGCACATCCTCACTCATACACACGCACACACATGTGGTCCCCACAGTTTGGGCAGTGGGCCATGGGAAGCCCTGAGCAGGACAAGTATCTCTCTTCCATTGTGCATGCCCTGGCCTCCCGTGCCACACACATGTGCACCCATCTCCGGCTACCCAGACCTTCCTGCTGCCACTAAAGTGTCAAATTACCTCTCCCCAGCTCCCTGTAGACCACCTCCTCCAGGATGGGTCAGTGCCCTGTCACCGTGTGACCCAACTCTAGGATGGGCACTCCCTGAGTTTCTGTGGGCGAGTCAGCTTTTTATAGGGCCTTGTTCCAAACAGGAGCAGGAACCACTTCTAGGGCTGTCTAGGACCACTTCTGACCCAAATGAGTAAAATTACAGGAACCATTGTTTCTAGTTGGGAGATGGGATGACCTCTGAACTTTCCCATCTGAGCTCTGTCTACGTGTGTATGATCAAAGGAACAAGCTAGCATCTCACTACAGTTGTGAACCCCACAGGAACAGCCTGCTCCCAGGGAAACCCAGTTGGGCTGGGATCCGTCCTTCCCAAGAGCACTTGTGAACAAAATACACAAAATGGGCAGATGGATGGGAGGGCAGCAAGCACGCTGCAACCCAGCTGCAGGCCTGGCTGGTGGGCATGCACACAGCCCCTGCCTGCAGGTTTGCTCTGGCCCCTCTGAAGGTTCTGGGGATCCCAGGCCACCTCTCCAGACACACACCCAGGCGCTGCATTGTTCATGTGGTGGAAAGGACACATTTGTCAATCACAAATTGTTCAAATTCATCACATGTTCTACAAACTTGTTTTGGCATTTCTTTGTTTAAAAAAACACACAAAAATCAGGAAACAGACAGTTAGAACTCTTGAAACATCAGTGCCTGAGCCTCTTCCCTGGCCTGGACTTGGTCCAACTCTGGCCTGGTCATGGAGCACACTCCTGCCTTGGTGGCCAGTGAGCTCCAGGGCAGGAACTCAGGCATCTGGAAGGGGTCAGGGGAATAGGGAAGCTGCCTGTCCCTACCCTTCTGCGAGTGAACCAGTGCATAGCAGGTGAGACCCTGTGAAGGTAGAGGAGACAATGAGACCAAAGGCCCTCTTCTCTTGGGGCAGCACCAGGTCCAGTAGTGCTGCTCCCACTCCAGCCTCTGCCCACCCTGAGAAAGGCCTGTGCATACCTGTGAGCACACACAGAGCCCCACCCCCAGAACCCATGCCCACACAGAGGGGCCCTCCACAGTGGGTGGCGCAGGCACAGGGGTGAGGACCTGGGGGCAATAACCCTGCATGAAGTCCCCAGTACTCCTAGCCATGGCCAGGCCCCCAGGCCCTCCTGGACCACTGGGTGGGGTACACCCTGCCATGAAGTCACTAGCTGGGTTTCCCTGTAGCAACATTATGGGACCATGTGCTCCCCTTAAGCTACCACTGTGCAGCACCTGTAGGACCCTAACTGCAGAATGCCGGCCAACATGGAGACTCGAAGTACTCAAACAGCATACAGACCCCATCCCCCCTGCTCAGAGGGGGCCAAGGCTGCTTGCCCCTGAGTCAGGCCCTCCCAGGCCCCCAGGCCCTGTAGGAAAAGGTGGGTGCCCCCTCTGATCCTGGAAATGCACCAAGTCCCTCCCCCAGCACCCAGGCCTCAGGGCCACACGGAGCCCCCCTCCAGTGCCAAGCAAGGGCACACTGGATGGCCCCCTTGGAGGTGGGAAGGCCTGTCCCAGCAGACAGCCCACATGAGAGCCCACCCCCCTCTACTTCCTACCCTGCATAGGAGGAAACCCATGCAGAAAGGCCAGGTCACCCCTGGGCAGGGCCAGGTCACCCCTGGGCAGGGCCAGGTCACCCCTGGGCAGGGCCAGGCCTGGAGCCTCTCCCCATCAGGGCCCCGCAGGGGCTGTGGGTGGCTGAGGCAGCCTGTCCCGGCAGCTCCTGGACCGCCATTCCTCAGCAGCCTTGTCAGCTCATGGGTCTGTTGGTCCAGGAACTGTGGCCAAATCCCAACACCACTCACTGGGCAGGCTACCATCCCACCTGGAAGCCCCCCAGCGATCTGCCCCAGGGCCTTGGCACAGCTATTCCCTCCACCCTGGCATCCATGTAGCTCACACTCCCTCCTCTACAAGTTTGACTCAAGCTTTCCACCCATTCTAAGTAAAATTACAGCCCTCACACCTGCCCAGCACTCCATTTGGCTGCAGCTTGCCCCTGAGGCAAGCACCACACATGCAGGTGCTCTTTCTATGTGGTCGAGGGAGTAAATGGTGCTTCCCCCTCAACTGAGTGACCAATTGTTCATTTGCTTGGGATGGAGAGGGTTTTCCAGATGTGGGATTAGTGTGACAACTGGAGAAGTCCCAGAGAAACTGGAGAGGCCCTGTGAACCACCACAGCACCCTTCCTTGTTTACAGACAACCAGAGTCAGCTGGAAACCAGGATGTGAGGGTCCTCTTCGTGGCCCAACTTGCTGTCCAGGGCTCCTGAATCCAGGTAGAGGCTGAATTGGACCTGGTCTGGGATGTTCCCACCACCCGGCTGCCTCTGCCCTGGGGAGAGGACCATGTCCAATCACCCCAGCCACAGAAAGAGACCAGGACCCTTCTCTCTGACTGCCCCCTCCTCAGCTCACATCCACCCCACACAGCCCTGACATTGCCTTCCCCCTGCCACCCCTCTATGTAAGGTGCTCCACTTATAGGCCCCCAACTTGTCACATCCTGCTGCTGCCGTGACTACTGGGTGGCCTACTGTCTTTGAGGACCGTCCCAAGAAGGCCCACTGATGTATGAGCTGCTCCGGAAGCTTCTGGAACCTGCCTTGCAGCACCCTGGCCCCTCTGGGTTCATCTCCATCTGCCTCACTGCCTTCCTCCTCTGCCCCCAAGTACCCACCCACAGTGTGCTCTGGGCACCCTGGAGCGCCTGATTGCAGACGAGGCAGCACAGCTGGAGGGGGCAAGTGGTCAATGACAGGAGTCTAGGAAGCAGGCTGGGAGCCGCAGAGTTCCCAGCATTCACGGCACGCCAAGTGGGAAGCCTCTCTGGGCCCTGTGCACTCACTCCTTCATGTGTCTGCGAAGTCCCGGCTGTATGCCAGGAGCCGGGTGCTGGTAGGGTGGAGAAGTGGACAGACAGACCCACCCCATGGCTGGGGACAAGTGAAATGTGATGTGATGATAGCGACAGGTGCTCTGGAGAAAGCAGAGGCACCTGGTGGGAGAGGAGGCATGAAGGTGGAAGAGGACAAGGCAGGGAGGTGGTCCCACACTGACCCTGTGCTCCCTGACCCACACTGGACTGGTGTGTAGTGTCCAAAGCAGCTGCCCTGACAACTAGGTTTTGTGATCAATCTCTGCCCAGGCCCCTCCCTACCTCTTGGCCTAGGACACCAGGAAAGGCATCAGAGCCGCGACCCTATGGCTGCCCCCGCTGCAGATCTGCTCAGGATCGCCAGCCTGGGAGCACCCCCCACCTCCCCTAGGGATCTGCACAGCTGCTGCTCAGCTGTCACTGGCAGTGGGAGCTCCTGGGGTCAACCAGCCTGCCCAATCCACCAGGGGACTGCCCAGGGAGGCCGGGAGTGGGGGCCGCTGTGGCCAAAGTCCCCTGTCCTCCTGTTCTGAGTGGGGCACAAAGAGAAAGAAGCCACCAGTCAGCTCAGAGAAGAGCTTCCAAGAGGAGGTGGGATGGGGGGCAGGCACTTTTACTCATCACCCTCATCCCCAGATGAGGAGAGCAAGGCCCAGGACTGTCTGAGCCCAGGGCTTCTGAGGCCGTGCTGAGGAAGAGGGAAATGGGTCTGAACCAGGCATCTGGCCAGGAGCGCTGTAAAAGACATGCTCTGAACTTGCTCCTAGGAGATGGGCAGAGCACTGGGCAGGGCCAGGCCTCAGGAAAATGTAGGTTCATTCCATGGGTGATGGGCAGGGCCCTGAGGACCTGGGCCAGGCAGAGATGTGATCTCAGGGACCTTATCCTGGAGCCAGGCTACATGCATTCCTATCTGACAAAGCCCTGCGGGGCTGTGGGTGGAGCTAAGTGCTGAGGACAAGCCATGCAGGATGTGGAAAAAGCACTGGCCGATGGTCAGCCAGAGGCCTGCAGGGTCTGGACCAGCATAGGGCACTGGGGCCGGGGATCAGAAGACAGCTTTGGTAGGTGAAGGCCAAGAGGTGATGGGCTCATGGCAGATGCTGAAGGTCCCTGGGGGACCCTGGCTCTCAAGGAGGGGCCATATGAGCATGAACAGCACCCCTTTAGTGTGTCTGAGGTGATGAGACATGTCAGATGCAAGGTGACCAGCAGCAGGGGTTGGGAAGAGGAGTCAGAATGCAGCTGATGGCCATGCAGGGCAGGGGCTCTCATGGAAGCTGTTCTGGACACCCCGCCAGAGATCCACCAGCCCACTGAATATCAGAGCCCATGAGGCCAACTTTCCACTCAGCATGAATCTGTGAGGTCACTTCTAAGGACATGAAAGGCAGGGTGGCCAGACTCGAGGCCTGAGGTGAAGCTCAGAGCACAGAAGAGAGCCCTGCCACTCTCTGGGCACCACAGTCATCAACGCAAGCCACCTGAGGTGCACATGCCTGGTCCCAGTCCTGCTCTGCCACTGCCAACCACGTAGACGTGAGAAGGACTGAACCCCTGGACCTCAGTTTTGTCTACACAGTGGGAACAGCACCTGCCTCAGGGGCTTGCCTGGTGTGGAGACATCACATGTCTGCCCTGCCCCTGCCCCTGGCCAGTGTTGCTCCTCTTCCCATGACTTCTGGCATCACCATAGATCAGACCAGCTCTGGCCTCCTACTCCACCCAGCATGGGGGATGAGCACCTTCAAAAAGGCTGCTCTGTTCCCCACAACAAGCTGACACCAAGCTCTCATGAGAACCTCCCTCTGGGGCCCATAGGTACCCACCACCTGTGTGGGATCCATAGGGCAGTACCCCCCAAACAGTGGCTCCTAGGGGGCCTAGTTGAGTCTGAGCTGGGTGGCCAGAGGGGCACAGACATGTCTCACCAGGCCAGGCCAGCCTCGGATGTTCTGCTGGGGTCCCTCCCCATGTACATACGTGTCATGTACATATGTGTATACACAAACACCCCAAAAGCGTGCACACATACACTGTGACTGGGAAGTGGGGGGCAGGGTGGTCTACACTGCCTGGGGCTGGGCACCAGGGTCAGGGTCAGGATCAGCTCTCCTCACATGCAGCTTCCAACAGAAGCTGGGCAAGCACAGTGCCCTAGGAAATGGACAAAACTGGGAATTCACTGGCAAGTTTTCTTTCTCCAGCTACTTGGGTACACCGGTGCACAGAGGGACAATCCCCATAAGGAACTGGAACCAACTATCACACTGGCCCCAAGTCCCCAAAGCACCTGAGTCCATGTGGACTTCAGATTCCAGGTTCTGAGAGCACCTTGGGAGCCCTCAGTGTGACCACCCACCGCCTGGCCCAGCCACCCTCTGCCAGTGGCCCAGCATCCCAACCCGAAAGAAAGCACTGCCTCTCTGGCTGGTCACTGCCAGGTGCCTCCGCAGAACCCACCTGGACGCCCAGCCAGGTCCTCCCAGGCAATCTCTGGTCTCATTACCCATTTGTCTCCTCCGCCTAGAGCACATGGCCTGGCATACAGAGGTGCTCAGTAAATGCTCAGTGAGTCGGAGAAGCAGAATGGATTGAAGCACTCCCTGCTGGCCAACAGTCACTTCCAGGGGCCCACAGCCCCACACGTGAGCCTGGCCTGGCCTGCTCCAGCACCACCACAGTCTGACCCCAGCGAGGAGAGGGAAGAGACACCGCCCTGAGCAGTGCTGCAGGAGGGGCAGCCGAGGGCCAAATGAGGGAGGCCCCTAGAGGCTGTGCCCTCAGGTCGGCTGCAAGGGCCTCTCAGCAGAGTGTGGGTGGTGTGACCATGACAAGGCACCTCCATCCTGTCCCTGACCAGCTGTCCTTCCACCGAGGGAGTAGCAGAGTCCCAGTGCCTCAGTTTCCCCATTCCCACAGGGCTGACCATGGCTCCGCCTCATGGAGCTCCTTGGAGCAGGTAAACCACACAAGTCAAGGCCAGGATGGTGGTAGCCCCCAGCAGGCCCTTGCTGCCCCTGACCATGACGATGCCCGCACCGTGGCATGGAAGGCTTCCAGACCCCATCTTCCTCCTCCAAAAGGCACCCAAACAGATCAGAGCAGGGCCCAAAGCCTCTCCCCCTGCCAGCCCACAGGCAGCCTTCTCATCAGCTCCATCTCAAGTTGGCCTGTGTGGTGTCTGCCCTGCTGACCCTGCTTCCAGCTGGTCCCCTCATTACCTACCCCCACCATAGCTGACTCAGGTCTCCAACTGGCCACCAACAAACTGGGCTGGAATAACAGGACTCCAAGGGTTCTTTCCAAGCATGGGGAGGAACTGACAATTCCAGCCACTGTTCCAGAGCACAGGAAAAAATGCAGCAGAACGAGCAAGTAGACTAATCTTACTTAGGAATTTGGTGCCAAAAGTCCCAACCGAAGTATCAGCAGAGCAACCTGAAATGAGACTCCACCAGCATGACTGGCAGGGCTGGTTCCAGAATTTAGCGACAGCCAGACATCACCGGGTCCAGAGGAAGGAAACAATCTTCATCACATGGGGTTTAAGGACCACTACCCTTCGGATGCTGGCCCAGACATTGCATGGGCAGGACTAGCCTCCACGTGGAGGATGCATGCAGCCAGGCTGAGTCGAGGGAAAGCAGAGACCTCCCAGAGGGAACAGGGTGCCCCACGGTGCTTGGAAGTGCTGATAAGACATCTCAAGACAGGGCAGCTACAACACTGGGGTTCCCAGCAGATGCCATGGTGGCCAGCAGGAAACAGAGCCGATAAGGGAATTCCACAAACTGCCCAGGGGCAAACGAGAGGTGGAACATGGCTTTCTTATATACACAGCAACAGCCGGTCAGAAAACACAGCGACCAAGGTGGAAGGAAGGCGGGACAAGTCCACGAAATGCAGAGACCCTCAGCAGGAAAAGCCTTCATGCTTACCAACCCCTCGACAGACAGCACATGTAGGAAGCCCCCGGCCACACAGAAGCCAGCACCAGGTCTATGACGTCCCCTCTGGAAACATGTACATGCTACAAGGAGGTTCTGGGTTGGGAGAGATCAAGCTGACACCATCAAGTCCTCATGGGGGAAGACAACAGACAGAGGGTAAGACCTGCTGCGAAAAGAGGGCTGGGAAAACAAGCCAGGAGGGGCCAGTGGTGGCCTTACATGGGGGTCTCCCATGGTCACAGACTCAGTGGGGCCACAGAGGGTCATGTCTAACCCCAGTCTGTGGGAGATGTGAGAGCAAGTCACTGACACCTGGGGAAAGAACCTTCCAGGTGGGAGGCAGAGCAGATGGCAAGGACTGGAAGGTCCCCCTGTGTGTCCCAGGGTCAGGGAGGGCAGGTGTGGCTGAAGCTGCATCAGTGAAGGCAGGGGTGGGGCATGGAGAACCACAGTAAAGGCGGGGTTACTGAATTGGAAGCTCAGAGCAGAGAAGTGGCTGGAGGGTGGGGACATGGGCCAGCTCAGTGAGCGCTCGAGTGTGTGCTGCCTGCCTGCTGCAGTGGGAGGGTGGTGGTGACTGTCCTGCTGCAGCAGGCCTAACACAGCGGATGGAGGAAGTGAGGTCCTTCCGGGAGCTCCAGGCGGGGCTTCACTGCATGTGTCCAAGGGACCAGGTGCAGGCCTGCCCTCTTTGCTGTCCAAGTGTCGGACACCAGCCAAGGAGAGATCCAAAGAGTTGCTGCCACAGATGGGGTCTGGGCAGGCTGGACAGATCAGGGCCAAGTGTGCAAGCAGGAGACACAGCAGCTGATAGAAACAGAGGAGGGGGACTGAGACCCCCTCAGGCCTGTAGCACACAGACATGCAGGGGGGTTTACACACGTACCCAGGCAGGGCTCCACCACATACACATGCACACACACACAAGCTTACATGTACCTGGGACATGGACCCACCACCACACACAGCATGTACATGCACACACTGTGGACCCAAAACTGTCCAGAAACTCAGAGAAGAGGTAGATGGAAGATGGGATATGGCCTGCCATGGGGGACGCCCCCTGTGGCCTGTGCCACACCTCCTGGGCAAACCCAACTCACAGGAATGTGAGGCTTGACTGCTGCAGGGCATGCTGCTCTGCCCCCCTGGCACGCTCCCTGGGCCAGTGTGCCCTTCAGATGCTCAGCAGGAGAGCAGAAGTCAGCAGCCCCACATGGCCTTGCAGATGCTGGGGCACAGTGTGGGTGGATAGACAGAGAAACTGAGGCCTGGAGGCCAGTGGTAGTGTGCACATAACCCCCAGCCATGGAGAGCAGGGGAGTGGGCTTAGGTGATGGGAGCCAAGAGACAGCCCCTGCCCACCTGCGTGGGGCTTGAGACCTTCACGAGTGCCTGGGGCAGGCAGGAACAATGAGCCAGCCAGCAGATTCGGAGTCACCATCCATCCAAACCATGGCTGCCTCGACCTCTCTGTGCTACCCTGTGTGAGCCCTTGCCCTGCATCCCCACAGCGCACAAGGCATGTGCAGAGACAGCGGGTGATGCAGCAGACCTCTCCCAGCCTGTGTGCTGCTGCCCTGGGGCAGTAGACACCCATGTGGGCTGGCGGTGCACCAGACACACACACACACACACACACACACACACACACACACACACACACACACACACACACACACACACACACACACACACTTTGCCCTCTGGCTGGCGCGCGCGCACACACACACACACACACACACTTTGCCCTCTGGTTGGCGCGCACACACACACACACACACACACACACACACACACACTTTGCCCTCTGGCTGCTCTTGGAGCAGCTCCCCACAGTGGGCCCCCTGGGGGAAGCAGAATCAAGTCGATGCCATCCTAGGTCCCAGACCTGTTGTATGCCCCTCCTGTGACTGCAGGAAAGCCTTCCCCCTCTCTCCCTCAGTTTCCCCAACTGAAGGGAGGGAGGAAGCCTGGACGAGGTGCTCTGACAGGGGGGCTCAGACACTCTCCAAGTTAAAACCTTCTCCTGCCACCAGCTCTCCTCACTGAGCCCAGTTGTCTGTGTGCTCAGACTCCCCCCTTGTCGGAGGGATGGGCCAGACCACACCCTCACAGGCAGCACTGACAGCATGGGCTTCTGCACAAGTACTAGTGGAGCCACATCCCTGCTCCCCATACTCCTGGACCTGAGCTCCCACAGCCAGCACAAGTCGTGTGCCCCTCACGCCTGGGGGATGGCAAACCTGGCTCACACACAGAGAGACCACCACTACTGCCTCCCACACAGCCCCACACAGACAACCCCACCCCACAGGCCATGTCCAGACCTGCAACAGGTGCCCCTGCCTGTCAGGAGTCAGGCTGCCTCCACTACTTGCCAAGAGTCATGTCCCTGGCCAGAGCCCGTCTGTGGCTGGTAAGAGCTCAGGTCTTTTCAGCAGACATTCACAGCACCCCTGGACAGAACCAAAGGATGGGAGCTGGACTGCCCACAGGCACTCACCTGCTAGAGTGGCTGCAGGAGGCCGGAGCATGGTTTCTCAAGCCTGACTGCACGGAGGTCATGTGTGGTTTTAGGCGTACCTTTTGTGGATTATCAAAGTAACATGTTCTAATCAGTGTAGATAACAGGAGAACTGGAGAAAGGAAGTCACCTGTCATATGTCACAGCTAGAATTCTGGGTGTTCCCTTTCCATCCTTTTTTCCAGGCACACACCTCCCAGATTGCATATATGTGGGGAATAAGGCCTTCCTTCTAGCAAGAAAGGAAAGGCACAAGACTGCACATCTGTGTGGTTATATTTGTATAAGGTGCCCTGGAGAGGCCAGGAGTTGGCCAGAGTAGTCACTGGAGAAGGCTGTAGTTGGAGCTGAAACTTTTTTCAGGATATACCTTTCTTAAAGCTTGATTTCTGAATCAACACTCCAGCTGGAAGTGTTCTGCTGTTTGAAAGCGAGTTAACAAAGAATCACAGGGACACCAAACCAGAAGGATGGCTCTCACTGGAGCTAGCAGCATAGAGGAGGTCCTTTGAGTCAGGCACTGCACAGAGCATGGAAGAGAGAAGGGCCAGTGCACAGGGGCACAGGTACCCTGATGGAAAGCACTAGGAGGCACACAGTGGGTCTGCTGGGCTCCGCTCTGGCTCTGCCTGCAAGGTGGATCTCCCAGGAGACCAAGGGGCTGGGACCACATGCCTTCAGCCCTAGGGTAGCCTCTGCCACAGGGAGGAGGGGTCAGGAGTATCTGGGGCAGAAAGCTGTGGCACTGCCCCAGCCCTGCCCCCAAGGGCTTCCCCTCAACCTCTGGTCAACACACCAAGGGGCAGAGATGTCACAGGAACTAGAGGGACAGCAAGTGATGGCTGTCTAACCCAAATGTTCCCAGTCAGTGAGAATAGAGGTAAGGCAACCACTGTCACTCCTGAACCACAAGACAACTGTCCCACAGACACTTGGTCGCTGCCCCCAACCTGTTAAATGGAGAATCAGAAATCTGATGGGGTACCAGGGCTCCCATGTGTGACCCTTGCTGATCCCGTGGCCTCTGCACAGCCTCAGTTCAGACACCAGGCTCTGGCTATTCAACCCAGGACTCAGATGGAGACACCTCCATCCCCAGGGCGGAAGACACACCCTGAGCTAGGCCAGACATGAGTGCCTCCTCATCAGCCAACACCACCGCAGACACATTACAGAGCACCTACTGTGTCCACCACACTTAAGAGAAGTGGCCTATGATCTCTTTGAAGCCACCCAGGAGGCAGGGACTGGGTGTCCTTTGGGGGAAGACACAGGGCATGTGGTGGGGAGGGTCTGCCCAGGACACAGAAGAGTAGGGGGCCTGCCTGGGATGCAGGGAGGTTGGGAGGGAGGCTACATCCTCAGCACAAAGGTAAGGAGGACTCTCAGGACACTAGCACTGCTCTCTGCGAAGGTCCCACCTCTTGAGCTGGTCTAAACCTGATGTTTAGTTATTTAAGTTCCAGGGGTGGCAGCTCGTGTCTGACATGGAGGCCAAGACGGACTCCTGAGGGTGTAGCAGAGCTCTGAGACTGGGAGGAGTATGGCCTTGACACTCATGGCACTGGGCCTCAGTGTCCCTAACTGTGCAACAGGGACAAGCAGGCTCAGAACAGTGCTTGGGAAACTACACGTTCAATACACAACAGCTGTTGCGATCAATGTGATTATCAATTACCTGAACTCTGGGAGGAAAACCACTACACTTCTGCAAGAATGAGGCTAAGAGGGCCAATCCAGAAGTTATGACTTGTCCAGAAGCCCTGTACTTTCCAAGGCAGACAGACCCTTCCCTGGCTCAGAAAGGCAGAGAAATGCATGGAGTGGCCCTGGGGTGACGTGGCTGTGTGAATGCTACACAGAAAGCAGGCTCATTCTCCCTATGACCCGGCTGGGGCTGGTCTGAGGCTGCATAAGTCCCCCAAACCCAAGGCTGTGCTTTAGTGCCCCTGATGCAGGAGAGGTACAGTCAGGGTGGCGGTAGACCACTTCACTCTGGCACAGCATTCCCAAACCGTGGTTTCTCTGCTCACTGGTTCTGTCCATGAATGGGTTTGAGGCACTGGGACCCTGCAGACCCCACACAAGACAGATATGGGATCTCTTCCAGCTCATGTTTTGAAGGGGAGAATGCCAAGGCAGATGGAGTAAATCACAAGACAGCTTCAGAAAGAGAGCAGTAACTGACAGGAAGCAATGTATGTGAAATAACACTGGGAGATGGACAGCTGTGGGGAAGAAGGGACGGCTCTTCAAATGGTGTTGAGATGAAGGTGCCAAACAACAACCCAGAGCAAGTACGGAGGTCCTGAGGCAGCAGAACGCAAAGGGGCTGAATCCTGGTGTGAGGATGTTAGGTGGGAGAGGTCAATTGACAGGGAACCTGACAGGCTCTTGGAGAAGTCAGGGTTCTGCTTCCCCCGCCCTAGCAGGGCGGTTATACATATGGAAGTGGGTGGTGTAACCACCCTCAGAAACTAGGGGCAGGACATAGCTGTATGAAGGCATAAAACTTGGTCCTGGGGCTGCACTTCCCTAGGACAGACCATGGCGTGTGCCACCCTCCTCCCCAAAAATGTCTTAGTTAAGGAACCCTCAGGCCAAGAGCCATTTCAGGTCTCCCAGGTGTGCATGACAGAGGACCCCAGGGCTAAGTGGTTAGCACAAGTTCTGACACAGGTGCCCCACCTAAGTGCATCCACCTGTCCCTGGGCCACCAGCACTGACCCTGAGGCTCTCCATAGACCCAGTGGACCCCACCCCCAGGGAGAGGACTCACTGCAGGGGCCTGCAGGGATGGCACTTTCTCTTCCCATAGCTCAACTTCTGAGGCTGGGCAATATTGGGCCACTAGTCCCCAAGCCCCAAGAAAAGGATGGCGTACTATTAACTGAGTGATCTTGGGACCCCAAACCCAACAGATGCCAGGTCCCCAAAATAAATGCTGCATGGGGTCCCTGGAGAGTGGAGGAGCCGCTGAGGCTTGCAGAACTTTGGGGCCTGGCCAGCAATTCTACCCAGGCCTTAAGAGACAGTGGCAACCACGCCAACTCCGGCACTATTTATTTCCTTCTCCACTCACCTGCCCCTGATAACGTGAACAGCATTTTTTGCCCTCCTATTAACCACACAGAAAGCAACGGTCCCTAGAGGGGTCTTAAGACAGGAGGCTCCCTCTCCCCATCTAAACAGAAACCTCAGGCGGGAGGGGAGGAACAGGAAGAACCCCAAAGTATCCGTTTTATCATCCTCTCCACCGAGTCCGGCAGTGCTCACCTCCCTAGCACAACCCAAGGCCAATGAAGTGATATATTGGCAACAAAAACACAACTGAAAAAAGACCGATTGTCCAGCGTGCCAGCCCTCGGGTCAGACAGGGTAACAAATTTCTCCCCAGCAGTTCGAGAGCCCCCGCACGCTGCCCGCCTACCTCCAGGGCCTCCAGCGTGCTGAAACTGGCGATGGCGAAGCCATCGATGACTTCCTCCTCCTGCGAGCTGGACTCGCGGCGGCGGCGGCGCGGGGGGCGCGCGGCGGCGGCGCGGGACTGGGGCGGGCGGGGCAGGCAGGCGTTCTCCTTGCCGGGACCGGGCTCGGGCTCATCGCCCGAAGAAGCGCTCTGGTCGCGGGCGTCACGGGCCGCCTCCCGGCGCCGGCCGCGGTCCCGCTGCGCGCGCGAGCGCCGGCTCTGGCGGACCTTGGCCTCCATGGCCGGGTGACCTTGCGGCCGCGCCGTCGGCTACCGCCTCCCCTGCCGCTGCCGCGCGCTATGCGGCGCCGCCGGGCTCGGTACGGGCCGCGCGGGCTCGGGCCCTGAGCGGCGGCGGGCGGCGGTCCGGGCCAGGCATGCCGCGCGGGGGGCCTTAGCCCCGGGCCCCGAGCGGCCTGGGCGCCCCGGCGCGGGCGGCAGCGTGCATCGGCAGGGCGGCCGGCGCTCAGCGGCCCCCGGCCGCGGCTCCGGGGGCGCGCCCCATGCGCTGCGAGCGGCAGGCGGCGGGCGGGGTGAGTCCGCGGCTGAGGCGCCGGGGCTCGTGAGGCGGCGGCGGCGGCGGCGGCAGCACCCCAAGCGGATAACAACTGACGTACTTCCTCCCGGCCGCCAGCTCCAGAGGAAGTGGACGCTTCAGCGGAGCCCGACGCGAGCCCCGCCCCGCCCAACAACCTGCCCTCCGGGCTCCGCCCTCAAAGAACCCGCCCCCCCCAGGCCCCGCCCCGGCTGCACTCCTTCTTCGCCACCAGTGTCCCCTCTCCCCTCCCGGCCTCCGGCCCTCGAGGCCCCGCCCCCTTCCCGTCCCCTCCTCCACTCCGGGGAAGCCGCACGCAGTCCCGCGCCCCTGGTTGCGGGAGGCGTTGGGGCGGGAGTGTCGCCTTCTCTCTGGCGCGCGAACTGGGGGTGGGGTGTGTCTCTGCACCTCCCCAACCGCGGCCTCATTCCGGAAGAATCTCTGAACTGGAGCACGTGAACAGAAAAATGGGGGCCTCCCCAGCCATGCCAGACACGTGGGCGTAGGGGACACACACACGGGTGGAGGCGGGTGTGAAGGTGGGAAGTCCTCCTCCCACTACTGATACCCGGGTGGAGGGTGGGGTCATACTTGGCCTGTTTTCTCAGTCTGGAGAAGTCCTGCCCGCGTGCGCGCGTGTGGTGGTGGTGGGGAACTGACCCTCTCCCAGAAAGGGACTCGTAAAGGCCTTCCCCCTGCACCTCACTCCGGTCTGTCTCCGTGTGCCGCTGCCCCTGTCCCCACAGGCTGGACCCTGTGCTCTCCGCTGCCCCCTGCTTAGGCAGTTCCTGTACCTCAGGTCGTCTGGGGGCGGGGGACATTACATACGCAGTGTGTCCCCCTTTCCCTTTCCTTCTCTTTGTGCGGCTCCCCAGGTTTTACAGTAAGGCAGCTTTCCCCAGACCAGAGCCAGCGGGACCCAGAGTTCACCCTGTGGGGACCAAGGCCCTGGGGCTGCCTGGTTTGCATTGAAACAGTACTTTGGGCTGCAGTGGGGCAGGCACCTGGAGAAGGTGTAGCTGGAGAGTTGGAAGCTAGACATAAGGTGGACGTCCTGTTTTACCAGTAGGAAACTCTGAGTTAATGAGATACTCCGGGTGGGGAAGGGACTCTTGTCTTCCTCAATCCTGAGGCCATTGATCCATTCAACACACACTCACCAAATGTGCCCTCAACTGGGCACTGATGCAGCCATCAATGGGTCAGTGGGCGAGATCATGAACACAGACAGATGACATCAATGTCAAGTGACAGCACACAGAAAGCTGAATGGGGAGGTGGCATAGAACATGGGCATTGGGTGGTCCCATATGCTTCTCTGAAGAGTGACGATTTGAGCTGAGACACATGAGATGAGGAGCTGGCCATTCAGGCAGGGAAGAGGAGAACATGTTTCCTGTAGAGAGCAGGTCCTGCAAAAACCCTGGGGCAGAGGAGGACTTGCTGGAGGGTTGAATTGTGGCCAGAGTGCAGTAGGTAAGGCCAGCAAAGTGCCTCCTTGTGAGGCAACGCTAAACTCACCCCACTGCCCACCCCCATTAGGGACTGGGACTTTCAGTTCATATCCCATCATCCTGCCCCTTGGAGGGCCCAGGACACCCATCCCACCCATGTGTGCAGGGTAGGGAGAAGGGTAGTCTGGGTGTCACAGGAGCTTGGCAATTGGGAAAGAAGCTCCACAAACTTCTGGATACAAGGTGGGATGCTCAGGCCCTTAGTGCTGCCCACCTCCGGGCCACACGGCCCTTCTCCAACTCTCTCCAAGCCTCCCCAGGGTGGAGGCAGCATCACTCCCTCTTCCCATTCCAGGTTTTACTATGAAAACTCTGACTCCTTCAGCATCATCCCTTTTGATTTTTAAGAGCCTTATTAGGAACACAGAAAAGGATTTCTGCATCCCTGACACCCTAATTACCCTCTGAAGACAGAGGCCAGAAGAATCTGGGGGTTGGGGGTTGGTCCCAGGATAACATTTCAGGATTTCATTTGGATACAACACTGGGGGCTCATGAGCCCCTTCCCAGAGCAGCCTCCAGGTTCCCCTGCTCTGGAGGCCATGGAGACACCCCCACACCGTGAACCCCTCTGCCCCTGGCGAACTGCACACCCAGGCCTGCTGGTCGCCCTTTCCCACCCTCCTAGAGCCATGCTTTGGAGGGTCCAAGTTCTGGTGTTAAAGTTTTTAGATGTAGAAACGACTGAGTTTTTGTTCACCTCGTCTGGAAGACTCCAGGATGTGCATTCTGAGTGAAGCATACCCTCCTCCCTGGGCTCTTTTCGAATTTCCTTATTTCTCCTTGGGGATGGTCCCCAGGTGTTTTCTCTCCTTTGATTCATTGCCAGGTGATCTGGCCAGTGCCTTGGGGGCTAGTTGCCATATCGTCAGGATTCTGGGCTCAGTGAACCTCCTCTCTTCAGAGAGCCTGGGTAGGGTGGTTGGGGAGAGCAGCCTGCTCTGGGTCATACTCATTTTTTCTTCACCACAGACATCGTAAAAAAAGGCTGAATCCTCCACCAGGGCTCTGAACTTACTCTCAAGGTTTGCGAGAGCCTGCGGAGCTGACACGGTAGTCCCATGGGCAGCAGGCTGTTCCCATTTTGAATTCTTTGCTTGCACACACATTTGTCCCTTCCTCCTGGAGAGGTGTGGGGGGCTTTGGAGCATGGATGTCAGCAGTGGCCAAGTAGCAGCCTCCAGACCAACAGTGGTGAGGGGAACACTCTGGGTCTGTACTGCCCGGTCCTGTGGCTGCTGGCCACACAAGGCTCTTACATGCCCCAGCAGTGCTCAGCACACAGAAGAGCTAGGAGATGATTGCCAGCTCATGTTCAAGTGCAGCCACCAACGTTCTTGAGACCAGGCTCTCGCACCATTGCTCCTGCCCCCTGCCATGCCATCCTCACTCTTGGGCCTGGCTCCTAATGACCTTGATGTCTTCCCTCTGTCTTCAGTTCTGGGCACCCCTAACTTGCTCCCTTCCAGGCCCCTGGGTTCAGCTCTCTGGGCCTGCTGCCAGTCCTGATTCTCCTGCTGCCTTGTCCTTCCCAGTCCAACAAGGGGAGAAGGGGGTCCCTCCCCACTGACACTGCCAGAGAAGTCTCTCCAAAGCCCAGGCCTGCCCGGGAAGTGCTGGTGCATCACTGTGGGCCGAGGCCCAGCCTTCACATGGTCCCACCCCCCAGAGCCAAGCCCTAACCTGGTCACCACCTGCAGAGCCAGGCTTTTACCTGGTCACTATACACAGCAGAGTGCCCTCCCCAGCAGAGCCCTGAGAGGCATTGTCAGCAATTAGTTGCTTCCAGGATGCCTGTCAGCCCCATCAATCTTCGCCATTTGGCTTTATTTTAGAGTCACTGCTCTTCTGTGAGGCTCTGAGCAAAGTTAACTGACATGAAATTGTATTCAAAATTAAATTTGCTCTCACAGATCCTATTCAGGCCCTATAAATCAGCAGAGCCAGCTGCTCCTTAGGGGTTCAAACATACTTTTTGTTTGTAGGGTGGCAGCCAGAAAACAAGTGCTGGCTAGTGGGCTGTCTGCTCCACTACAGCGAGAGATGTTTTTGGTTTCAACCTTCTTGGTATCTATCCCCCCTCCTTCTGGTAATAACACCTCACTGTATTTTGGGTACTTAGCCTACTTCCACAGATTCAGTCTGGGTGGGGGAACAGCTCGTTGAGATACCCTTCCCTCCCCTAGCCAAGGAATGGACAGGTGTATTAGCTCCCACTGTGATAATGCTGCATAACAAATAGCCCCCAGAATCTGTGTGACTCACAGCACCAAATATTTTTCTTCCTTACAGGTGGCAGGTTGACTAGAAGGGCTCTGCTTCAGGCTGCAGGTCAGTTCCAAGGGTATTTCTCTGGGACCCAGGCTGCAGCAGATGAGTGATCTGGGGCTTTCTCTTTGCAGAACTCATGGTGCCATGCCAAACCACACAGGACATTGAAGGCCTCTGCTCCAAGCCTTGTGTGGGGTCTGCCCACATCCCGTCCAAAGCATGTCATGTGGCCAAGGCCATGGTCCATGGGGCAGGAAGTTGATGCCTCCTGCTCCTGGGGGGTGGGGAGGCCCACACTGCAGAGTCACATGGCAGGAGTGGGTGCATGGTCCTGCCAAAAAAGGGAAGTAAAGATACAGGGGCTGTATTCCCATTTGTCACAGCAGGTGGCCCATGCTGTGTCAATCCAATGATCTGTTCCTGGAATTAGAATATGTTCTGAGCAGAGCATCCAAGAGATGGAAATTTAGGGCACATCCATCACAAGCGGGCCCCTTCCCCTCACCCCTGCTCCTTAGAACCTGCTCTGTAGTTGGTTTCTGAGCCCAGGCCTACTCCAGGCTGCCTGGGTGTCCTGACCCTTCTCCCACCCCCACTGTCAGGCACCATGCCATCCTTCATCTCTTTGTTTATGCAGCACTCATTTCCTGAGCTCCGAGCCTCAGAAGTTATCTAAGGCTATGGAGGACCAGAGACAAGCAGGACATTTGTATTCGTCAGCTTTTCTTTCCTGCTGTTGTTGCGAACAGCAGACACCCAGCCTGAACTGACTTGGGCAGAAGGCAGTGTACTGGAAGGATCCAGGAGCTTTTGCCAACTGAAGGAAGTGTGCGTGAAGAACTCCTGGAGGGCAGGTGTGTGAGCCTCTTGAGGCACTGGAACTGGCTCACACACACTCCATGTGCCAGGGGCTGGTGCTCCTCGGGTGGGTTTCCTCTACTTCATGTTCCTGTGAAAACATGCACACTGAGACACGATAGGCTCCTTACACTGTAACTGCAGCTCTGAGAGCAGTGCTTACCACGACAACTGTATTCCTTGCCTGTGCCGCTTGGCCGGGGGTGGCGGGGGACTTTGCTCCCCCTGTCATTCAGAGATTCGGGCCATTTGGAGAACAGGGTTGCCCCAGCAGTGTAAAAGGGAGCCAGGTGGGAGTGTCTCACCTTGCAATGCCCCAGCCCTGAAAGAACATGTGGCAGAGTAGCTGTGTGGCTCCTCAAGTGCAAGGAGTGGGGGTGGGGGGCTGGGAAATTAGGGGGCACACAGGTGTTTGTAAGCAGTAGATATTCTGCCAACCATGTATGAGAGTCCTGGTGTGTAGACAGGACTCAGAACCAGTCACTGTTATTCTTACAACTTTGTTTCCTAGCCCTCAGAGATCACATGAGGTCTCAAGCCTCAGGTTAACTCAGGCCGGTGTTATTACCCAGCACTCTGTGCCAGGCTCTCTATGGGGGACAGAGACACCATCCCGGCTTGAGGCACGGAGTCTCTATTTCAAAGATCTCAAACTTGACCTGCATTCTGCTGCGGGCTCTGCTGTGGGCTCACTGGTTTGGCAGGCAGAAAGCCCCAAGCCAACGTACTTGCATACCTTTAGGCAGATATTGTCCTCTGTCCTCTGCTACAATCCCCACCACTCCCTGTTGCTCCCTATTCCTCTACACCCATGTTTCCTGCCTGTCTCCACAGGGGTTTGTGGTCCCTGGATTTCCTCATCTGCCTATTCAGGTTACTCTTTAAGGCTTGTTTCAGGTATTTCCAGGGAATTCCACGAGTGATAACTCAGCCTAACCTGAGCTGACCTTTAGAGATTCAGGCTGATAATTGTCACTCCAAATACAGGCTGGATAGCCTAAGTGCCCCACACCTCCAGAGCTGGGCAGTGTACGACCTGTACGGGTACACGTGGCAACCCTGGTCTGGGGGGGCACAAGAGGTGGGCCAGCTCTGGGACGTAGCCTCCAAGCTCTGAGGAGGCTCAAGCCACCAGTTCCCCCACTCCCGCCTTCCTGACTGTCCAGACCTCTCGCAGCTCATCCTCCACTTACACCTGCCCTCGGGGTTCTAGAGACCCATGGTAAAGGTTTCAGGCCCTTTCTAACAGAAGGACCTAAACCCAACTCAACTGGCTTAGGTAAAAGGAGAGGACTTAATTTATTCATGCAGCTGGAAAGGGCAGACTCAGCTTGATTTAGGGTTTCAGATAATGTCACCAGGACCCTGTGTCCTCCATCAGCTCTGCTGCCTCTTATTTTGGCTCTGTTCTTGGCCAGACTCACTCCCTGGGCAGCAAAGTGGCCCTGACTGAAGCTCCAGGTTCACTCCACAGGGCAGTGACTCCCATGAGACAGTTCTAGCAAAATCCCAGGGTTCCCTCTGATTGGGCTGGCTCAGGCTTCTTGCCCATCCTTAAGCACTGTGGCCATGCAGATGAGGACAATGACAGGAACAGGAGTTATTAGTGCTACTAACTACCGAAGTACTGTCTTTCTATGTAGACATTTAGTTGTCATAACAACCCAATCAGGTCAATCCTTTTTGTTCTTGTTTTATAAATGAGGAAACAAGTATATAGAGGTTGCATAATGTGATGAAAGTCACACAGCTTTTAGTCATGAATCAGAATTTGAACCCAGGTGTTATGGTTTCCACATCACCACCATCACCCTCATTTATCACCACCACCATCACCAATATCCTAAGAGTGAAAGTGGTGATGGAGGTGGTGGTAGTGGTGATGTGTGTGGGGAATAGTTCTCTGGCCACAGGGGTCTGCAGCCCAGATGTCAGGCAGGAGTGCCCTCCCTCATGGGGAGAGTTAGGGAGCATGTTGGGGACCTCAGAACCAGGACGACAAGCTTCTGCTGAAACATCGATGTATTGGCTCAGGCTTGTCTCCTCTCCGCCATCATTTTTCTCAGATGCACTGTGATGGGGGACATGGTAACTTGGCTCGTATAAGGCATTTGAGGCTAAGTTATAGACTTTTCCTTCAACAAGGCCAAATTGGATGTGAGGTGACCCCTTACCAATTGAGCCCCACTTCAGACACCACACCAGGGCCTTATAGGAAGGGCTGAGGTGTGGGAGGGTCCCTATCCAGGGGGATGGACACACAGTCTCCCACCCGAGCTCCTGCCAGCTGAACCCAGGGTCAGGACCAAGGAGGGAATGAGTCCCAGGGTGAACATCTGGATCAAATGGACCCAGGATGGACAGAGAAAGAATTTCCTGGTGGTTTAGGCACACAGACAAAACCTTTCTTGCCCCAGCAAGGTAGGAGGCTCAAACCTTCATGAGAGAGAAGTGCTCAGCTGTTCTTGGTTTCCTGTGTCCTGACATCTTTCTGAAGATGGGAAAGGCTGGTGTCACAACAGGGGAAGTATATTGGGATCCTGATGGCACAGAAGTACAGGGTGCTCAGAGTGAGGGGCCACTGTGGGCATCAGTCCCCACAGCCCCCCGGGGCGGTTGATTCCAAGCCATACAGTGTGTGTCAGTTGGAGCCAGGACACAGCCCCACTGAAGGGATCTATTTAGGAGCTAAAATGCATTAGTGGTCACTGAAAGTGACAAATACCCAACCCAATCAGGAACTGTGTTAGCTTGTGCCACTGGAGTTACCAGGCAGGCTACAGGCTACTGCCAGGCATGCTCCACGCAGAGGCCAGCCCAGGCCCACATGCCGAATCACCCCGGCTCTGCTCAGTTCGTCCGCGTTTCCTGAGCGCTTGCACAGACCTGGTGCAGCACTGGCTTGACTGGGTTATCTGCCCTGCCTGGGCCCACCTATGTCATGGCAGGGCAAGGGACTGGCACTTGCTGACTGGTTAGGCCTGGGTTTGGCTGGGGTGAGTGTGGGGCCCCAGGACTGTGCTTCCCAGGATGGTGCTCCTCAGAGCAGGCTGAGGTGCTGTTAGCAGAAGCGAGGTGAAGCGGCTGGCCGAAAGAGTCCCTGTCCTCACAGAGGGGCTCCTGCATGGACAGGTGCAGGCCTGCACTGCCTGCCCTTGCCAGCAAGGGCCCCAGAGGGTAGTCCCCCCATGCATGTGTGCCCGCCTGGGCAAGCAGCCAGGCCTGGGTCTCAGGAGCAGGTGGTCAGGCTGCCAGCAGCCCTGCCTCCAGCTTGTCCATGGCTGTGGCTGGGCCAGCTGCCGGCTGGGCGGTCACTTCTCAGACTCTCAGAGGAGGGCAGGCCCAGTCCTGCATCCCGATGGGGAGGGTGCCGAGCTTAGGAGTGCATCCTGCCCTACAGACTAGCGTCCTGTCCCCACTGCTAAGAGGCAGGAGGGGCCCCGCAGGGTGGCCAGCAGAAGGTCATCCTTGTTCCCTCTGTCTCCTGGTTGACAGGGGACCGGGCGTCCGGAGAACTAGAGGTGTGGGGACAGAATGAGGGGCGTGGTGTGAAGGGCAGAGTGAGGGGTGGGGAGTGAGGGCAGGGGCGGGGCAGGGGTTGGAGGACAAGAGGCCCTCCTCTGTCTTCCTCCTTTGCAGGATATCTGTGGCCTGGGTCGAGGTCAGATCCGCGCCTGGGGGGATCCCCAGGTCCTCAGAGGCACAGACACTCACTGTTCCAAACGGTATGGATGAAGGGCCTGCCTTATGCCTCTCACCATTTTCGCTACTGAGATACCTATCTAGCAGAGAAGGCGCCCCAAGAATGAGTTTGGCAGCGGTGGTGGTGTTGGGGTCTGAGAGTTAACCAGCCGGGGAGCTGGGGGAGCCCGGTGCACATAAGACCTCCACTTCTGACACCAACTGCAAGCCTGGGGCCCTGGAGACCCCCCCTCAGGCTGGCTACCCCAAGGAGGACTCCTGGGGCTCCCAAGAGCAGCTGTTCTCATTGTCACGGTTACTGAAGGGAAGGGACACAGATTAACATCAGCCAGGGAGGGACACAGGGCAGGCCTAGGCAGTCCGCAGCTGTGAGCGGCAGTGCTCCGCCATGGGGCCATGGGCAGAGCCACATAACAGCAGGTGCTGCCAGCCAGGGCCCTGCCATGGTCCCACGCGGCTGACCCCGGTGTCCAGCCCCTCTGGAGGCAGAGAGGATGCTGCGCTGTTCACAGCCCTACCAGAAACCATGCTGTGGACTCTGACTCTGGGACAGGATGCCCAAGGTGGAGGGTCCCCTCCTGGCAGCCAGCCAGAGGCCAGCCCTCACTTTGGGTGAGGTTAGCTCTTCACCACACCTGTGGCACAGCTGGCTGGCCTTCCTTGTCTCTCCTGGTCTGAGGCTGGAACTGACTAACACCCACTGTGGCCCCAACCAGACAGCACTCTGCCCAGAGCACCCTTCCACAAAGTAGACCCTTCCACAAGATGGACCCTTGCAGCTGCCAATGGTGGCCATCTGGGTCCTGGGCTGCGGGGCTGGGGTGCACACAATGGGGCTTTCTAGATGCCCAAGTGCGGGGCTCATTCAACAGGCACGGCTTGAACACCACTGTGTGCCTGTGTTCTGGGTTCTGGACGCAGCTTCCCGCAGCTAGCCTGCACGTATCATGTCAGGGGCGGAGGAGAGAAGTACGGTGGGGTGAGGTAGGGAGCGAGGGGCATTTAGAGGGAGGGGAATGGCTGAGGAAGAGGGCTGGGGGCTGCAGAGGTGGGAGGGACCTGGCTTCTTCAGTGAGCAGGGGGCACACACACCGCATCCTGCCATGACACCTCCTCCATGCCAAATGGGCACCAGGAGGTGGCATGGCATGTGGGAAGCTTTGAGGGCTTTCCAGAATGCCGACAGGCAGGGACACAGCCTGCGGGAGCCAACCTGACAGGCTGCTGGCACCCACGCCAACACCACTGGGGGGTTTCTGGGTGAGATTATCATTTGGGGGGTGGGACTCCCCAAGATGGATGGGCCCCCTCATCACTGGGGCCTGAATAGAAGGAAAGGCAAGGAAGGAGACTTCTCCCTTTTCTCCTGCCTCCCTGACTGGGTGGGAGTCACACCGTCCGCTTCCCTGGCTCTCCTGCCCACAGACTGCACTGCAGTGGCTCTCCTGGGCCTCCAGCTTGCAGACAGCAGAGTGCGAGACTTCTCTCAATCTCTGTGATTGCGTGAGTCAATTCCTGCAATAAATATATTTATGTACAAAAGCTGGAGGCCCGTTGGGAAGCCAGTGCAGACCCAGGCAGGAGATGACTGGGCTGGGCTGGGCGTGTCCTGGATCGGAGTCTTCTTGTGTCAGATGCACTCACGCAGAGATGCCCTCCTTGACTCGCCATGCACATGGCACCCATGTTTGGGTGGAGTGCCAGCCTTCACCAATGGACTGGCTATGGATGAAGGGACAGAGTGAATATGGGCAGGGTACTGAGGTTTCCCCCAGTGGCTTAAGCAACCTGATGGAGTTGTCATTTCTCAAGTGGGGGAGGCACTTGGGGGTAGGTTTGGGGTGTACTCATTTCCTGGAGCTGCAGTAACTCATAAGCCATGGGAATGTGCTCTCTGACTTGTATGCAGGTAGGCTTCCTCCCCTGCCCACCCTCCACCCAACTAAGCATCCTGCCAGATCTGTCTGTGTGGGTGTGGCCTGCATCTTTGAGCAGAAGATCCTGGGCCCCCTTCACTCCTGCGCACACTCTGTTCCAGCAGGAATGTCTAACACTAGGTGGTCCTTGGAATAAAGAGTGCAGCCCCAGGCCCTTCATACTCATCATGAGTCAAAGAAGGACTGGAGCTGGAAGGTGTGGCACAGAGATTCAAGCAAAGGCTAGGCTGACAGGAGAGGGAACAGAGGCCGGACCAGTGCTGGGCAGAGGCCATCAGCTCGCAGGATGGTGGCAGGAGGACAGCCTCCAGCTGGTGGCCATGCTCACTCTGCTCAAATAGCACCAGCAGTAACATGAAAAGAGGTGAGTTACATCTATTCTGCCCAAGAGAGGGACTCACCCAAATGGCTGTGCAGGTCACAGGAGCACAGGACCCCTGGACAGGGTGACTGCCTGGTCAGTGGAGGTTTTCAGAGTGGCAGCTGCTGGGGAGAAGGTGGTCTGGCCACCTGTCCTCTAAGAATGTTCTGCCACGCACTGGAAGGGAATAAGGCCTCTTGAGGACAGGGACTCTCCAAGCCTCTGTGGATAACATGCTGGGGGTTAGGCACAGCAGGGGTGTGGGCATCCCAGGAGCCTCAACATCCTGGAGTCTGGGAGCAGGAGAAGCAGATGGAGTTGTGGGTGGAAAGTGCACACACCCCTGGCCCCTCCTTGGGGAAGAGGCAGGAGCCCCTGCACACAGGGGGCAGGTGATGCCTGGGGTCTGGACTCTGCTGGCAACTGTGTCCCGAGCAACTTGAGGGTTTGGCTGCCTTTGCTCAAGTTCCATTGCATGGGTGTGGGGAGAGAGATTTTTATTTTCCTAACATTTCACTTTCCCCCAGCATTTCATTATGAGGCCTTTCCAAACCTCAGAGAAAGAATGCTCAAGGATGGATCTGTGTGCCTGCCCCCAGACCACCTCTGGTTTGCTGTGTTTTCCTCATCCCTCAACCCAGTTTTACCAGCTTGGTCAGTGATGAAATCAAACCCCCACAAACAGGGCTGAGAACAGCAGGAGTTGCCTCCTGGCTCTGGAGGCCCAAGTCCACACACAGGTTTGGGGGCTGGCTTCCTGGAGGCTCTGGCTCCCACTCTGGGGGCTGCAGTGTCCTGGGCATCCCAGGCTTGTGGCTGCATGGCTCCCCTCTGCATCTGTGGTCCCATCATTGCACCTGTGTCTCTCCTGTCTTGTGTCATAAGGATATTTGTCACTGCGGTGAAGGCCACTGTAGTTCAGGATGATAACATAATTACATCAATAAGGCCACATCTTTTGAGGACCACCAGAGAGCAAGAGGATGGGGTTTAGGAGGAGAGGAGCCTTTTGATCCAGGATAGATGGATCGCTAACACGGAGGAGCTGGGTGGTGCACAGTGTGGTGTGCATCAGCTGGATGCCTTGTCACTGCAGATCCAGAGATGGGTCTGCTGGGAGCTCTCATGGCGGGGAGGATGGGAGACTGGGACGTGGGGGTGGCCCTGGTATTCATCTTGTTCCTATTCTGCTTAGAATTCATATCTGTGCACTCATACTTTGATAACAAGGTAATTACATGCAGATTAAAATTTAAATTCCATGTGTGACCTACAAATGGGAGAGAAAGGTATAGACACCAGCCCCTCTGTGTCTCTGAAGGCCAGTCCCAGGTGGGTGGATGTCAGGTGGCTGGTCTGTAGGTGCAAGAGGCAGCTGGCCTGAGGGGCTGAAGGCAGGGGCTGGGGGAAGAGCAATGCCAATCCCAGTGTCCTGGGCACCAGGAAGTTCTTTCCTGAGGTCCCAGGGGCTTGCTCTGGCCCCAGAAAGGGAGTGAATAAGGGTTAGCTCTCTGCCTTTGCCTCCCGAATCCTTCCCACTCACCCAGCCACATTACTTTCACACCAGAAAATGCAGACTGGCTCCCCACCCCTCTGAGCAAATGCCCAACTGACACCTGGAAGCCGTGGTCCCTCAGGGAGGCAGAGAGTCTACTGCACGTCCTGCCCCACAACCCAGAGGCTCTCACAGTCAGGGGACAAGGATGGGGGCCCAGTGGAAAACAAAGTGACTCAAGTACAAAGGAACAGAGAGGATGTGCAGGATGGGGCCTTGGGCAGACCCAAGGTGGGTGGTCCCTGGCTGTGGAAAAGGGAAGTGGGCATGTGGGTAGGGTCCCTTGCTGGGCGACATTCACCACAAGCCTATGGCGTGAAGCAGCACCCTTCTCTCCCAGGGCTGGGGTCCGCTGTCTGAGGTCAAGGGGCTGGCGGGACTGGCTCCTGGAGGCTCTGGGAAGGACCCACTTCTTGCCTTTACCAGTTTCTAAAAGCTGCCTCATCCGTGGCTCCCAGCCTGCCCTCCCCTTGCAAAGCTCATCCCTCCCACATCTGCTTCTGTCCTTGAGTCTCCTCTGACTGGCCCATGTCCTTCCACTGACAAGGACCCTCAGCAGGGTGCTGGGTCCACCCGAGTCATCCAGGATGGACTCCCCACTTGAGGACCTTAATATATTCAAAATCCCTTTTCCCTTAGAAGGTGACATTCACAGGTCCCAGGATTTGGGCCTATTATCTTTGGGAGCATTATTCTTCCTACCTCACCCATGTGAGACCAGTGGGGTGACAGCTGGGTCATGGGTCATGGCCTATTGATGGACGGTTCCTGTGAGTGCTGACCTGGGCCTGCCCCTTTGCTGACCGTGAAGAGGCATGAAGTTCTCCAGAGGACACTCAGCAACCTAGTGGCCATGACCCTGCTGGAGAGAAGACTGTTCACAGGGTTTGAAACATCTGTAGCAAGGGACATCTGTCCCAGGATGAAGGTCACCAGAGACAGACTCAGGGACACTGTCATCAGTGATCACATCCTGACCTCTGGGTTTGAACCCTGGCCCTGCCATCACCACATGTGGCCTGGGACAAGCTACTGCCACTCTGTGTCCCCATTTCCTCACCAGGAACACGTGCCGGCCTCAGAGGGAGTGGATTACTGCAAGATGATCCTTGCAAGGCAGTGTGTGTCTGCAGATGGACTTTCCTCATTCTGGAAGGTCTGTCCCTCCCTGGAACCCAGTGGGCCTCTCTGATTGCTGTGGCCAGCACAGTGCAGGGCAAGTGTGCCGTGGACATGCTGTATGACACTGGCCATGAAGCCTCCTCTTGGGATGTTTGCACTGGGGACCAGCTACCATGCAGGGAGGAAGCCCCAGCAGCCCACATGGGGAGAAGCCACGCTGGGAGGAGCCAAGGCCCTCGGCCCCTGCCCCACTCACCAGCCATGTGAGCCTGCCATCGTGGGAGCGGGTCCCCAGGTGACTGTGGCCCCGTGGTTCGGGTGGAGCAGAGTTGAGCAGAATCTTAAGCAAAAGTCGTGAGTGTGGTTGGTTGAAGCCAGAGCTTTGGGGTGACTTGTCAAGTCATGTCAGCAAACTGCTCATCTCAGGATAAGCACACAGTTGGTACACAATAAATGTTAGCTGTTCTTATTATCAGGATAATACTGTCCTTACCATTCTAAAGCTTACAAATCTAACAGCGCGGGAGCCAGGAGGGGCACGAGGAAACGGGCCACTGGGAATGCAGCCTAGGCCTGCCAGGTTCCTCCCGCTGAGGTGGCCCACTGTCTGCAGGAGAGTATAGAGCAACTAAGGTGGGGCACCTCACAGAGACGGGTGTTGGTTTGGGGGTTATGCATATGAAGCGTACTTGGTCAGGTCTGTTATAGTTTACGGGGTTGCATGTGTTTGAAAATATTGCAAGTTATGTGAGCAGTGTGGTTAGTGGGTACAGGGAACACCTTTTGGCCAGTAACACTCATGAAGCTAAGAACTCTCCGAGGCCAGAGCAAGCCCCTGCCTGCAACCGGTGTCCTGGGGGTCCTGGAACCCTTGCTTCTGGAAGGCATGCCAAGGTGCCATCTACACAGCGGAGCCTGCATTTTGCTCTAAAAACAGGAAAGCATTGTGTCCCTTTCCTGCCGCCTTTGTCCTTTGCTTTTCCTGAGAGCATCTTGGCTGCTTCATGGCTTCTGAGATAGCCTGCTCTCCCCTGGCCCCTTCAGGCCCTCTGGGGGAGCTCCTGTCAGCCCCAGGCCCAGGGGGTGAACAGGGAGCAGGGTAGGATTGTGTTCCTGGCCTCCACCTCTCACAGCTGAGCCCCTGGTGCCACTGGGCATGTGGACGGTATGGGAGACCCAGGCTGACACATCAGACCAGGGCAGGGGTCTCACTGGGGATGATGTTGCACCCCAGTGTAGACATCTGGCAGTGTCTGGAGACATTTCTGATTGTCATCCTGGGGCCGGATGACTTGTTTCTCACGCTCTGTCCTTCTGAACTCCCCTGCCTCTTTTCCCGTTTAAGGACACTTGTGATGATGCTGGGCCCCCCGGATAATCCAGGATAATCTTATGTTAAGGTCAGATGATTAGCAACTTTAATTCCATCTGCAGTCTTAATCCCCTTGCCATGTAACCTAATATATTCATAGGTTCTGGGGATTAGTGTGGCAGTGAGACCTCATTTTAACTTGATGACATCAGCAAAGACTATTTCCAAATAAGGTCACACCCACGGTGCCGGAGGTTAGGGCTTGGGCACATTGTTTTGGGGCAACTCAACCCTAACAAGTCCTTAGATGAGTGTCTGACCCTGCGTGAGCTCAGTGCTAGGTTGGCCGCTTGGTCATGCTGCAGCCCAAGCGGGAAGCCTGCAGCCAGCCTCCTCCTCAGAACTGCCTCAGCCCAGCCTCAGCAAACCATCTCTGCTGGGACCGGGCTTCAGCTGTGCTGGGAAGGAAAACACCCCACCACAGTGGCTGTGAACCTGCATGCCACGCCTGCTAACAGTTTGCAGCTGGCACGGCTGGTGGGGGACCCCACTCATCTGGTCTCTTGTTCTGCAGCCTGCTAGTCTCATGTCTTCCTGGGATTGCTCCCAATGGTCAAGGCCAGACAGTTTGGGTGGGGGACATGGACCCCCTTGTTGGGAAGACAGCAGTCACATTTTGGGGTGTGAGGCAGTGGCATAATTATCCTTGTGTCCCTGGGTCACCCGCCAATGCCCTGCAGGGCTTGGCTTGTGCTTCCTCCAGGAACTTATGGGAGGGCTTGCTGCATGCTGTCAGCTCACCCCAGGCCAGCCAGTGTGCATCTATGTGCACAAACACTCACACACATGCTCACACGCACACACACGTTTATGTGTGCTCTTCCTGGGCTGCATGGATGTCCACATTTGGGGGAGGAGCTCTGGGTTGCAGGCCTTTTCCCCATTGTCCCTGCAAAGATGGGGGTCTGCTCTGCTTCAGGCCCCTCATAGTCACCCACTGAGGTTGGAAACTCCTTGAGGGGCTCCCTGGGAAATGAGCAGGAAAGCTGAGATCTGAGTGTCCTTAAGAGTATGTGGGCCTGGTAGTTGGGGGTCAAAAGTAGGCAGCTCTGGACCCCCATTCACCCCCACACCCTCTCCCAGATTAAAGCTGAAGCCCTCAGGCCTTTGTGCTGGCTTCTCCCTGTCAAGCTCTCTTCCCCTGCACTGATGGCTAAGCATCTGGTCCTCTGGCCAGGAGCCTAGAGGGACCTTCCTGAGGGGAAGCAACCTCAGCTGCTTGGGCCCCACATGGGCTCCCACATGTCCAGCTGGCTCTCCTAGGCAGTTGCAGGCTGAACCCTGTTCTGCTCTGCCTGGCCATGCGGCAAGTGCATCCCCATTTGCCCCTTAGGTGGATTTGGAATGATTGAGTAGTGGGTCTGGTGTTTCCTTAACCTGTTCCCATGCAGGCCCAGGGCAGAGACCCAAGGTAATGGTGAGACTGGTGGTGCTGGTCCTGCTGCCTGCAATCCGGGGCAGGGCAGGGCTGAGTGGGGCACCCCTGAGCCCGCAGCCAGCCTGAGTAGTGTCAACAGATGAGGGAAGCCAAGCCTGCACCCCCTGAGGTCTCCCACTCCAGTAAACCCTCCTTCTGGTGAGCAGCAGGGCCCAGTTCTGCCTGCCCCACTCAGCCTGGCACACTGCAGGAATAAAATTCCTGGCTTATCATAGGGATTTTGGAATTCAATTAAATCAACTGTCTGTATGCTACAAGAGCATGCCATGCCAGCATGCCGGGAGCCTGCTCTGGGGCCCCCATAGGAGCAAGAGACAATACCCTACCCTCGGGGGCACACCCCAGCCAGAGGGCAGAGTAAGAGAGGCTCAACAGTAAGAGAGGGCTGGCCTCATGAAGCCACTCTGTGCGACACTGGGCCTGAGGAGCCACCAGTGACCAGGGAAGGTCTTCTGGGGAGGGTGATATGAAGACGTGGAGGGCAGGGGGCTGGGTGCAGAGGGAAGGGCCAGGGAAAAGGCCTGAGAAGGGTGGGTGGGGGCCCAGGGACTGTGGTTTTCATTCTGGGGGAAAGTATCCCCAGGTTCATGTGCACCGGGAGCTTGGAATGCACCTTGTGTGGAAATGGGGTCTGTGTATGTGCTTGGTAAGGGTGAGGTGCCATGGGGTTGAGTGGTTCCTGAATCCAATGATGGGGTCCTACTAGGCTCAGGAGCCCATACCCTGCCAAAAAGACAGGCAGGATCCTGCCCTGGAGCACCCAGAGGGCTGGTAAGCATACACATACATAGGTTAAGTAGGTAACAGCACCTCCAGAGAGAGAATGAGAGGAGCTCCATGAACAGAAATGGTGCTCCTTGGTGAGTGTCACCTGGGCCCCTGATGTTTCATGGGCTCAACATAGTAGCTCAACAAAAGGAATCAGACCTGCTGGCCTGGGGTTTCTCTTGGAAATTATCTTCAGGAAATAATTGTAGCTATTTCCTTGAGAACACGTGTGTCCACCCACATTCTGGCGTTTTATCTGTAAGGGGGAGAATCTTGGTTTTGAAGAAAAGTCCAGAATGGGTCCTTTGGTGAGGAGGTTCTGGCCAGGTGGAGGCCCCCCAGGGCGGGTCACACCATTCATGAACCACATGCTCTGCCATGTGCATTTAGAACCGCATCACACACAACAGAAATTCATGCAACACCCACAACAGAAATTCATGCAATAATTCTAATTTTTATTTAGTTAGAATGATATTAAATAGCATGTGGAAAACACGGTTTGTAGAGAAAGAGAGAGAGAAAGAGACTTTGGGAGAAAGAAAGAAGATTTTAGTGCCTAAGATGACACCCTCTTCCTGTGTTTTGAAGGAGGGGCCCTATGCTGGCCCAGTAACCCACCCACAAACGCCGTGTGTCTGAACGTGGATTGCTTATACCCACTCACAGTCCACAGAAATATCAGCTACCTGAGGGGCTCCTTGCCTGTCCTCCCCCAGACTGGTGCTGAGCACATGCTGGTTGCTGGAGATGCCCTGGCTTTTGCCCTGGCCAAAAGTGGTATTGCCGCATTCTGGGTGTGGACTTGGTGGGTGGTGTCTGCTTGGTGTTCAGAGGGGCTCGCCCGGCGCCCTCTCCTCCCTGGCTCAGGCAGGTAGGCTCCCAGTGTCTTTAGAGGCAGCAGGTCTGCCCTCTGGGTTCCTGATGGGTAATTCAGGCTACCAGCAGGAAACAATTCAAACAAAGAAACCTTATAAACAGCTGTTTACAGATGTGCATGTTGGCAAGGGGAATGGAAGCCGGGGTACCTGGAGCCTGGCGAAAGCAGGAAGCCTTGTGTCTGAGTACGAGGCTGGTGAGTGCTCTATGAGCATCCAGGGTGGCCTGGGACCCCAGGGAACTCCTGCTGTGCAGGCCAGCACAGAAGCCAGTAGACAGCAGTCTGGGACATGCAGCCGAAAAGGTGTTTTCCTGAGCAGCAAGGTGCTGAAGATGGAGAATGGATTGGGTACGGGGTACTAGGCTGACCACCACATGCCCATTCCAGGAGGACCCATCCCAGCATCCTCACCGAGCCCAGCTAGTGGGGAAAACTAGGAATAAATGTGGGGTCAGTGTCCTCGAAAGTGATCTTAAACTCCAACCATGGAATTGGGTTCCCATCTGCCCTAGGGGCTTGGGGTTGATACTTGCAAAGACAGCAGATAGAGGGGTTCCCACGATCTCAAATCCAGCTTCTGAATCCTTTACCCAATGCCTTCCTAATCTAGAGCTGGGCACATCCCCTCACCCAGACCTTGGGAAGCCCACCCCAAGCCTGGGTCTCATGGCCACTGTACTGGGGACAAGCTCATGCTTTGTTTTGCACTGACAGAGTCTCTCCAACTCAGCCTGCCAGGCCTAATGGGGCACTGTTTGCCACCGGCTCTCCACCAGCGCCCACTACAGCTCAGCAGCGTTACACCAAAATGTGGCAAATCAGCTATTGATAATGACCAACCCATGCCTGAGGTGACAGCATTATGACCCCAGTTCCTCAAAAGCAGCTCACAGTGGAGAGTGTTAAGGGGTGAGAGGGCTGCTGCCAGCTTGTCCTGTGGCTGGGCCAGGACACGGGACTCTGGAGCAGGCAGGCCCTGCCAGCAGGGGTTTGGGGCTGCAGGCAGGACCGGGGAGCCCCATGGAGGTCGTGTTCACATGCACACTACATAACACACATCCACATATGCTCACATGCACACACCACACGTGCTCACATGCACACATCAAAAAACCACACATTCACACGTGTTCACACACACATGCTGTTTTTTCCCTTATGCATGGGGGGCTGTCTGCTCTTCCCTCTACTTTCTGTACTTTGCTCCTCCAGCCTAGGCTTTGGTGAGAGACAGATAGATGCCTGGGAGTCAGGGAGACATCTGCAGGGGGACCATGGGTTCTTAGCAGGCCCTGGGGTATGTGGCACAAGTTGAGGCCACCCCTACCCCAGTCCGCACACCCACTGGAGAAACACTCACACTGGGTGAGCAGGAGAGGAGAGGCTGTGCCCGGCCACATGCAGATGCCAGCACTTGCTTCCAACGACAATATGGAAGGGCCACTAGCCTTTGGGGACCCACCAGGCAGGCACCTCCTCTTCTAGATCAGGTAATGCTTCCTCTTCCTGCACATGTCACATGCATACACATGTGCATATGGTAAGCATGGACACATACAGACCCACAATGTACATCAAATGTAGAAACACTGCCAAGGAGGCATTAACACATGCACACATGCACAACACACACAGGTGTGCGTGTACACACACGCAACCCCTTCACCCCCATGTATACACACACCTACCCACCAGCACACACACTCATGCCTGCCCAGGCACAGCTCCAGACTGAGACACTTGTTCACAAACACAGATGCACAAACATATTTCCAGGCCTGCATAAACACGTGGGTGCCCAGATTCACATTCAGACTTACATGCTTGACTCCAGTCCCATATGCACAAATAGGAGTGAATGCATGTGCCATACAGGCCTCTGTGTACCCATAAGCAGATGCACACACATATGAGCCCACAGATACATGTGTACACCCATGTGCATGTGCAAACACACATCCCTTTTCACACACCTGCTCACGTGGGCCCACATGCCAAATCCACATGTGTGGACAGTAGCATGCCTATGTAAACAGAGACATGTCTGAGCAGCAGAACTGCACACACGTAAGGGCCTGGCCCCTTGTTCTTTGGGGCCTTTGTCTGGATGCAGATTGAACAACTCTGCTCTGTTCTGGAGGGGTGGGAGTGGGATGGGAGGCTGGTTCCATGGTTAAATGCCTTTGGCAAAGCTCCCGTTGGCAGGGGGGAAGCAAAGGCTCAGAGGCCTTGCCCTGAAGAAAAACCCCCCAGACAGCTGCAGCCCAGCTCCGGGCTGGGCCCCACTTGGCGACATCTCCCTGCCAAGTGGGCGGCCTCTGAGCTGCTGGCTCTGGGCAAGCTGGTGCCAGCTGAAGGGCTGCAACACCCAGGCCCTCCCAGGCCCTTCCAGGCAACCCGGGAGGCAGAGGCTGGGGCAGCACCCACCCGCTCCCTTATGGGGGACATGGGCCCTGTGCTGACTCTCTGAGAAAACTGGCCAGCAGCATTGTGCGACCATGGGCTGTGGGGTTCAGCGCCCTCCCTGCTGGCCCCTGTCCACCCATGCTCTATAAAAGCCCACCCTGCCTACTGTCCGTCCATGGAGAGGGACTGTGCTTTCCATCCTAGCTATCCACGACCTCCACGGGGCTCCCCTGTCCTGCCTGCAGTCCCAAACCCCTGCTGGCAGGGCCTGCCTGCTCCAGAGTCCCGTGTCCTGGCCCAGCCACAGGACAAGCTAGTGGGATTTCGTTTTATTATTGCTTTAAGGTTAACGTTGTCATCCTGCCAGGAATTGGAGTGGACACAGGGTGAGTGGCAGTGAGTGCTCCCTTAGCCTGTATACAGCATGTCACCACAAACTGGGTGACGGGACAGTAGGAATGTCATTTCACACGGTGCTCGAGGCCAGAAGTCCAATACTGAGGCACTGGCTGAGCTGTGCTCCCTGCAGAGGCCTGGAGAGGGTCCTTCCTGTCCTCATAGCTCTGGTGGGGTGGCTGCCTGTGTGTTCCCGTGTGTCCACACATCCCCCACCCTGCTCCATCTTTACGCAGCTTCTCTGTGTCTGTCTCCTCTTTTTGTCAGGATACCAGCCACTGGATTCAGGCTGCTCTAATCCAGGAAAACCTCATCTTAACTGATTACATCTGCAAAAACCCTGCTTCCAGATCATGTCATTCTGAGCTTCTGAGGGAATGTGCATGTTTAGGGGACACTCTCCAACCCAGCACAACACATATGTGAACTTAATCCTGCACAATGGCACCCTGGTGCCTGCAATTGCAAACATGGGATGTGGGCAGAGGGCCCAGTGAGTAGTTCCTTCTCGGTTATCTGCTGTTGCATAACAAATCCCCCAACTTGGTGTCATACAGCCACAGCAGTGTTTTTTATCATGACTCTGCAGTGGGCCAGGGTGTTCTGGAGACACTTGGCAGCAGCTGGGCCAGCTCGAATATGGGGGCTGAGGTCATCTCCCAGGTCTGGTAGGTCAGCTGGCTACAGATCTCCAAGTCTCCATGTGGCCTGGGCTTCCTCACAGCATGGCAGCTGGTTTCATGTGTGAGAGAAAACCAGTAGAAACTCTGGCCATTGTCCCAGGTGTGCTCAGATGTGCACCCAGTATGTGCAGGTGTGCCGAGTGCCAGGCCCAGGAATACAGGTACTTCAGCATGTTTTACCCTAGACTTCTGCTGCCTGGGCTCTAGGGTGGGAGGTCTGTGGCCTTCCCCAATCCTTGGCCATCCCGTCCAGCATCTGTTCTGGCCCAGGTGGGATGTTCCCACACTGCCACCTGGTGGTTACTTCCCTGAGCACAGGGAAGCTTCGAGTACCTGGGCCAGAGCACAGCTAGGAGCCTCCAGCATACATACCTGTGGCTCCTCCCCAGGAGCAGTCCTGTCCTGGGCCCTGCTTCCACGGGTCTCACGAGGCCCAGGCCAGGCCCAGATGCCTCATCCAGCCAACCTCTCCTTCCGCTTCATCCTATGCCATGCATTGTTACCAAGGCCTGTTGGGAAGAATTTGGAGACAAAAGCATGGCAGGAGCCTGGAACACAGGGGCTGCGGTTGCCCAGAACCTGCCTAAAACAAAGTCTTATTGCTACAAAGATGCCTCTGGGGAGCTGGCATCCTGCAGCTCCGTCCTCAAAGCCACCATGGCTGCAGTGACGGTTCCCTGCCTCTCCAAGCAGCTGTTCCTTCCCTGATGGGCGCTAGACCAACCTCCATCCAGGGAGCACGGGTCATCAGGCCAGCTTGCCTGCAGTGCAGAGCACGGCTGGCAGCCCAGGTGGGGGAGGGAGAAGGGGCTGGTGTCGGTGAACAGGTGCAAAAGCCTTGGTATACCTGGGGCCCTGGTACCGTTTGTCTGGGATGTGTTTCCTGGCCTGCTAAGGCACTGCCCAGCCCACTAGGCCCCTGTTCCATGGCTGGGTGCAGCACTGACACCTTGCCCAGTTCTAGCTGAGGGAAGACCCAGGCCAAGAGTCACCCAGCTACACTCAGCCTCCTTCTGCCATGACTCCATCCACCCAGACACTCATTCCCTCCGTCTCTCAGGCACAGGGACAAGGGGACATGTAAGGCCAGCAGCCTTCTGAGACTTCTGTTCTGGGCAGGAAGGTGGGCTCTGGCCAAGGAGATTCCTAACAAGTTAATTTCAGGAAGTGGCAGGTCTCTGAGTTGTAGGAGGGAAGGCAGGTGGATGGGGAGGCAGGAAGGTCCCCAGGGGAAGGACAGAGGCCGGTAGTTTGGGGGAGGAGGTGGCCGTTGTTCCCTGGAATGGTGCTCCGGACCAGTTCTCTGGCCTTAGACTTTATTTCTGGAGAACAGAGACTTCGCCTGGGGCCAGTTTCCCTGTACTCTTGTCTTTTAGCAGGTCATCGTGGGAGACAATCTGCTCGGGAAGCATTCTGCATGAAGGCAGGCAAGGAGGCCAGAGCTGGCAGACTTGACCCTGTTGTCTGGCTGCATTTTCCCCACATGGATTCTTTGCATGCTCACGACACAGCTCCAAGTCTCTTCCCAGTCTCAGGTGGAGCAGGGTGAATGGGTGTGGGTGAAACCACAGGGTAAGTAATCCAGTCTCAGGCCTGGAGCTCGGCCCTGTTGCCCCAGGCAACCGCTAGAGTAGGGATGTTGTCTGTAAGGTAGCAACTGATTACTGGCCCTCCAGTGGGTTGCCTCCTGCCTTAAAGAGGATTAAGTGGGGGTGGGGGGTTAGCAGGTTAGGGACAGACAGCCTCCTTCACGCAGCAGTGACTCATTCAGTGTCAGGAAGTCTGGGGGCTTAATTTAAGCAGAGCATGCATGCAGGTAGGCACGGGGTGGGTGAGGGCTCCCCAGGGCTCTGGGCCTGGGCGTTTCCCATACTCTCTCCTCCCCTCTGCTTCTGTTGGGAGGAGCATCCCAGGCTGTGGGAGGGACGCTGTCCAGTGGGCGGCGGTGCCAGGACAACCACATCTTCAGGTGGAAAAATGAGGTGCCTTTCTGGATGTCGTGGCCCAAAGATCCTGTTTTCAGCACCTTCATAAAGTATCTTATCTGGCCACTTCCTAGCACACTGCTCCAGGCTACTATCATGTCAGCCTCCTGGCCATATCCCACCCTATGTTGGGGTAGCCTCCACCGGCCCCATGGAATACCGAGTGTGGCAGGGCCTGTGACTCACTGCTAAGGAATGAAAATGGCAAACGTGACTGGGTGTCACCTCCATGAGGTCATAGAGACTGGCTGCTGTCTCTCTCAGCCTCTCTCCCCGCTCCTCGGTCTGATGAAGCCAACAGCTGCCAGCTGAGAGCTGTCCTGTGGGAGGACCCACATGACAAGAGACAGAGGATGGGCTTGGCTGAGGCCCTCAAACTCTCGAATCCTGGAAGCCATCCCTCCCTGGGGAGTTCAGATGAGACATCAGCCCTGGCCGGCACTAGTGGCAGCCGGGAGACATCATGAGCCGGAAGCCCAGCTGTGCAGATTCACGCACCAGAGCTGTTAAAGCTGCAAAGTGTTGGGGCCACTTGTTCAGCAGCAATAGCTCACCACTGCTGTTCTCCAAAGGCCCTGGGGGCTCCCTTCAACACACCAACCAGAGGCCCAAGTCCTTTGTGCAGCCCAGGGCCTGCCTCACTTGACGGCCTTGCTTTCAGCTCCTTGACTCTTCTCCCCTCCCTTCTCCAACCACAGGCAAGCATTATGATCCCTTGGATGATCCAAGCTGCTTCTGCCTCAGGGCCTTTGCACTAGTTGTTCCCTCTGCCTGGGATGCCTGTCCCTGAGACCTGTGAACAGCCTCTCCCCTCCCTTCCTGAGGTCACCTTGGCCTGACTCCACCCACTGCCCTGCTCATTTGCCTCCACAGGGCTCATGTGCACCTGGCTCTCTGCTTTCTGACCCCTCTTAGGTGGCGTATACATCTGTGAGAATGGGGATTTCCCTGTGTGTGCCTGTTCTTCCTCCACTCTGCCTCCCTGGGGTCTGGGTCAGTGTCTGCTGCACACCAGGTCCTAGATAAATATTTGTTGAATGGATAAATAAAGGGAGCAGTCAGCTCAGCTGATAAGAGGTGTGTATTGAGCGAGTCTGTCTGTCCTATAGGCTGGTGGCAAGGGTCCACATACTGATGTTTTTTCTGGCCGATGCTCTGATGAGGAACAGGAGGAAGGAGATGGCCTGGATGGAGAGCACGGTAGCCACCTGTCCCACATGGCTGCCTGTTGCCAGCCCCGCGGCTCCCAGACTCCCACTGCGTGGCTGAGGCCTGGGCCGGTTTGTTCAGCAGCCGAACCTGACCCACCCTGACTGACCCAGACGTGGACATCCAGAAAGGGGTGCTCTCACAAGGAACCAGCACCCTGACGCTGTGACATCAGCTGAAGTGGAAGATGAGAGAAAGCTCCTTTTTGTGGTGTGTTCGGCTGGACCAGATAAAGGGCCTGGAAGTCAGGTCATGAACCTGGCAGCATCTGTTGGCTGAGCTCGGCAAGATTATGAGACAGGAATTGGCCAGCTTGAAGCAGGAACAAAAGTGAAAAGTAAAAAAGTTTTAGACTCCAAATACTATGCTATCACAAAGAAGCCGACGGGTCCTCAGACCCCAAATTAAACTCAAAGCACAGATTTGACAAGTATCAGATGAAGGGTGTTGTTAAAATCCCCATGTGATTAGGGGTATTTCAGCGCAGACCTAACTGTGGCATGGGGGTTCACTTGGCCATTGGCAGAGAGGGTGTGTGGCATCCAGCGCTGAGATGGTGTGGGCCCAGGGAAAATAGGGCTGAGGTACTGGGGGCTCTGAGGACACCAAGCCTGGGGAGGAAGTGGCATATCCTTTCAGCCAATGGGTCTTTAGATGAAGAGACCCCCCATGTGGACCTCGTAAGAACCCCATGGTGGGCATGGTCATAAGGTCCTGGCTTTATATGGCTGGAATTTGGGGTTGTCTTGCTTGGAAAGATAAGAGGGAGTGTGAGGAGAGTCATCGGGCCTGGCAGGCAGACCACGGAAGCATCTGAGATGCTCACAGATCCCCCGGGGGGTCCTCTTCCGCACATGTGGCCGGGTGATGTGTCCCCACGCCCTTGAAGTTGGGTCTGGCTGTGTGACCTGCTTTGGCTGATGAAACCTGAGCCTTTCAAGGTCAGTTTATCACGAATCCTGCCCTCCCTACCCCAAGCTGGGGGAGGTGGAGTCCCATAGTCCGCCTGTGGCCGGGGCTGACTGTGCAGGGCCTCTCAGGAGCCCCCAGCATGTCCGAGCAACACATGCGGGCGAGTCACAGGCGCCAGGCTTCTAGTCCACAGGGCACCATGTGGTAACATCATTAGCGGTAAGGATGCTGTCAGGGGCCTCCCTCGGGAAAGCCGCCCCCCATGGCTCACTGGTCTCTTCACACTCGATTTGCATACATCTCTAAAGATTACCATTTTAACAGCTCATGGCATAGGTACCAGGAGGCAGTTACATTTAACTGTGCGTAAATCTAATTCCCTCCACACTCAAATTTCTGATGCTGCAGAATCAATTTGAGCTGTCAGGGTCTCATTCGAAAGTGCATAGGTGCTGCTGTCCCTCCTTCTGTCTCCTCAACAGTCTCCAGGTTTCAGGAACCCGATCCTGCAGAGAAAGATGCCAGTGCTGATACACAGTAACAACCTTTATCTCTTTACAGCGAATCCGAATTAGGTGTGAAGGAGTCACAAAGGGCTGCTGCCTGCCCAAGGCCATGGTCATCTCTCTAATAATAATACACTGATTGTCCCTAATAGTGTCCCTTGTTCTCTGAGCCCACGGAGGAGGCCTTTCCAGTGTCTTTTCTGGGAGGTTAGGAGTGACTGAGGCCTGTGCCATAGCCCCAGATAGTTTCATGTAGATTTTTCTCCTTGGCAAGATGAAGTTTCTGCTGAAGCAGTAATAATAATCTGAGCATTAATCATTTGGTGCCCCCACAGCCCTGAGAAGTAGTGTAGTGTTCCCCACCTTACGTATGGGAAACAGGCATATCCTGTGAGTAACTCATCCTGGATCACACAGCTGGTGAATGGCAGGACCAGGCTACTCTTTGTCAAAGCCCCCACCCTGTCCTGGGAGCAAGGCAGTCTGCTGTCTGGTTGCAAGTGGACAGCCATTGTGTCTATCTGACTGCATCCATTTGTCTTTTGCTAAAAGCCCCAGTGTCCTCACTTAGAGCTGCCTCTCCATTCTGGGCTAGCTGTGCATGGGAGCACCCATCTTTCCGGAGCTATGATTGGTGCAGGATGAGCCATGATCCAGGCACCAATCCAAGTTGGTCCTGGGACTAGGTCAGGTTGATGGGCAGCAAGCAGGTGGGACTAGGGGGAGGGAGAGGGAGCTGCCAGTGGTCACCTGGGGAGGTTTCCACTGAGAATGAAGCCAACTCTGGACAAACAAAGCGGAGGGAGAGAGACAAAGGGAAGAGAGAGAGGAAGGAAGGGGGAAAGGAGAGCAGGGAGAGGAAAAGGGACAGGATTATGCCCCGGTGATGTTATTTGAGCCCCTCCCATCATCCCCTCCACCAGCAAAATGAGGCTGGGTCAGCTTGGGGTCACTGCTGCCCATCTTGTTGCAGGAGAACCAAGGGAAAAGGGGGTTTGTGAGCTTTGGAGTAATTTAATCACTTTATTTTATGGTGATCACTTAGCTCCCTGTGGCTGGGCTTCTTCAGCAGTGAAACGGGTGGGGAAGGCGATGGTGGTGGAGATGGTGATGGAACCTGGAAGCTCTTAGAACTTAGAACCGTGTCCTTTTGGGTTTTCATGGAGGCTTCTAGGCATGATTGATTAGAATTGGCTATTGATGACCCAGAGGTTGGGGGTGGGGTGAGGCTGAAAGTTCCAATCCGCTAATCATACAGTTAGTTCCCTTGGCAACCAGCCCCCATCCTTAGATGCTTTCCAAAAGTCGCCTTATTAGCATAACCAAAGACACCTTTATTTGCTCTTCTCCCTTAGGGAATTCCAGTTTTCGGGGCTCTAAGCCAGGAATGGGGATGAAGACCAAATATATATTTATACTGCAAAACACAATATCATACTAGGCTCTGAACCAGCAGTCTCTAAAATTGAGAAAAGATTTGCAGTTGATTAGGATTTCTATTTTAAGTAGTGGACTAGCTTATGAAAAGGAGCAAAGAACCCTTTCAGTAACATGACGTACGTATTCAAAAGAGAACAGGGAAGCAAGGTACCACATCCTGGAGGAAGACTCTAATCAGCTGTGTGACAGGCCACTTTTCTGTGCATCTTTTGAATCAACTCTTTTTAAAAGCAAGCACTGGTTCCTCTCCTCTCAAGCCCGAGGCCACCCCATCACTAGGTTGAAGTAGCATACAACTTGGTAAATGACATTAAAGCACAACCAGGGAGAATCCCTGACTCTGCTGAGCCGGCTGGTGGGCCACAGCCTCTTTTCCGGGAGCAGCAGCTAGTGCTCATGCCTGGTCAGCACGGGACTGGGGGCTCCCTGGACCTCGCAGGTCAGTGGCCTCCTTCAGGGCACTGCCTTTGCCCGGAGGACGACAGACCTGGGCTGGGACCAGGACGGAGGCTCTGCATAGAGGACACAACCATCCACACAATAGACCCACAATGGAAGTCCCGCTGGGGGCTACTTCTGTGACCCTGGGCCAGCAGCACAGTGTCACCTGGAAGGAATGCAGCCCTGACCACCACAGCCTCCAGCGGCATCCCAGGCCTGTGCAGGCCAGCCTGGAGGTGAGTGAGGAACCCTCGCCCACGCCGGGTGGGGCCTGAGGCCTCCAGTGTGAACCATGGCATCTCCAAGGGCTGGTGATGAGCAGACTGCCCAAGCGGAAAGAGCTTGCTGACAGTGTGGGCGCGTGCCACACAGCAGGGCATCAACTCCAGCTGCAGACCCCAGCAACAACCCCTGCAGATTTCCGGCCCCCCCAGGCTCCACCCACAGGGCCTGTGTGTGTGGTGACTGCTCACAGTGTGGCCAAGCCCGACCCCTGGTGGACAGAGGGCGCAAAGCACTCAGGGCTACAGCAGGGCAGACCCTCACAATAGGCAGACCCTTTCCTGGGGGCGGACCCTCACCCCGGGTGGTCCCCTCAGGCCTGGGCGGACCCACACCCCTCAGGCCTGGGCAGACCCTCACCCTGGGTGGTTTCCTCAGCCTTACCAGGCCCCAGCAGCCTGTGCCTTTCATAGAAAACCTTCTGTCCATTGCGGGTGGGGAGTGGGGGAAGGGTGGGATGCAAGTGAAAGAAGGCAACAACCACAGGCCTTGGGACCCCTCCCCTGGGAGGTATCACAGAGACCTGGCCAGCTGGGAGACCAAGTCCTGGCCCCGGAACCAGGGGGGCTTGGCTGCGCCCTTCAGCAAGGCTTGTGCTGCCCTGGCCTGAGGATGGGGTTGGAACACTCACCCATGCTGGGAGTGGGGGCCTCTGTGGGCTGAGCAGGTGGGGAAGGGGTGGGGTCCTCAGGCTGGGAGGCACAGCCTCCTCCCTGGTTCCTAGCGGTCTTTCCCAGCCCCTGAGCCCAGATGGGGTCTGCCCTGCACTTGCCCAGGTCCCCCTTGGCACCAATGACCTGCTCTTCCTGTTCCTACCTGGTCTCACCCGGGACTTGGCAGAGTCCACCCTGTGCCTTCTCCAGGTGACAGAGCTGCTGGGGTGGAGAGCCGTCGCAGCTCTGTGACCTGGGTGAGTCGCCCAGCCCCTCTGAGGCCCAGTGGAATAATGGGACAGGCCCTGAGAAGGCCTTGGGGTCACGCCTACAGCTCCCTCCCCTTGAGTATAGGCTGGCTGAGTGACCTGCTTCCGAAGGGCAGAGGTGGAGATGGGTCAAGGTTGGCGGCAGCAAGGCATGCTGACAGAGTACCCCATGTGTCACAAGAGGACCCTTCACCTTTGTGCCATTTCCCCAAGCTCACACCCCAGAGAACACAAGACAGCATCCAACCACCCAAATAGAACGAGGGACAGTCTGGCGTACCTGACCAGTATTCTTCAGAACTCAAGGTCAGGACAACATGAAGACAACCTGGATGGGCAAGGCAGTCTGCCAGGTGCTGGGCCCAGGACGGGAGGGGGAGGGTGGTCTGCCCACCAGGTGCCCACCAGGTAAGCTGGGAGGGGCCGCGCTCTGGGCATGCAGGACTGCATATGCTCACTAGATGGCAGTGACACCCTGCCACCTGGACAACCTCCAGACCCTTGGGAAGGCGGGTGGGCAGGGGCAGGGTGGCTGACTTCCCTCCTGGAAGGACCCTCAGGTTGGCAGCCAGGAAGGGCCGTCTGACGTGGATGCAGCTGGGCACACACAAGGTCTTCCTTGTGAAGACGTGCTGCTCCAGGTTTGGCACATGCGGTGTATGCTCTCCGTCTTTCTGTCTCTAACTCTCTGTCTCTGTCTCTCCCTCCCTCTGTCTCAGTCTCTGTCTTCCGTCATGTCCCAGCCCCTTTTCCTGATCCTGGACAGTTTGGTCCAAGCCCCAGGCCCCATTTCTGGGCCAATGACCTGACTCTCCATCCTCAGTTCCCTGGTGTCCCGCTGTGGAGGAGGGCACAAGCTGCTTTGTGAATGCGCCTGGACGTGCCCTGGGGCTGCTCGCAGCCTGTTAGGACTTATGGCCCTTGTCTGCCTCCATTAGGGCCTGAGGGCCCTCCTTCCTCTAACAGCCTGCCCCTGAGACTTGCCAGGGTCCCAACACTCAGCTCCTGGCCCGGCTGCTATGCCAGTTTGTCTTTGGTATGCCTATGATTTGTCCCTAAGCCACACACCAGGCAGCACTACTGGGAAGCCTATAAGCAATTGCTGGTTCCCCCAGATCTCCCTCCTGACACTGCCAGGCCCCCAGCCCAATGTCCCAGGAGGCCGAGGAAGCCGGCAGCAAAGCCCAGTTCCTGCAGGTGGCCTTCCCAGCCGAGCTGAGAGCGTCTTACATAGCTTCCCCTCAAAGCCAGTTTGCAGCTCCGGGGCAGGGCAGGGCAGGGCCACCACATCCTGGCCCACAGAGCAGAAGGCCTCAGGCAGCACTTTAGTTTTGTTGTTAATTAAAAGAAGCTGCCAGCTGAAAATTTCTGGCTCTTTGTATAGGCAGCAAGTTATCTTAAAGTCTAGTTTCTTTGTTCTGGAAAGTCACTGACTTACTGTGCTCTGTGTGTAGTTATGAATGTATATGTACGTGTGTATGTGTATATGTGTGTGTGTGTGTGTGTGCATGCACATATGTGGGTGTATATGCAGGCAGGCAGGGCCCAGGGAGAGGAGAAATTTGAACTGGATCTGGAGAGGATAGAATCTGTACAGCAATCTTGGTCCCAGGGTTCCAACCTGGAGGGAGAATCTGGGGTAACTGCAGCCTGTGGGACAGGAGAGCCCCTTTGGAGCCACAAGAGGGGTGTGGACAGAGGTCGGGGAGGTTCTGCCTGCAGGCATTTGAGGCCCTGTGTCCACTCAGCAATGATACCCCCTGTGACCCCTTGGCTGCCTCAGCCAAGACCGCCTTGAGGTCTTGGGCTAGGCTTCCTGCCATGGGCAGTGAGGGCCATCCCTCTGGTGCCACCTGAGCCCAGATGGAGCCCCCAGCCCCCTTTCAAGCCTCTTACAATGGGATCACCCTTGGAGACTCTGCTCACACACCCTGGCAGGTGGCAGCTCCCTGCTCCTACCTGGGCAAGTGGTCAGGGCCCACACTCAGGATGCCTGTGGCTGGCTCCATGGTTTGGGTGCTGAAGCTTCGTTTGTGAGGTGCTGGGGATTTCTCTCATCATGCGGTGGTACATTCCCAAAGCCACAGAGCTTCTGTAATCTACCAGGTGTCTTTTAGTTAACAAGGGAGGAAAAACTCACAGTGGTTTAAGAAGAAAGAAATAAAGGTCAATTTATTTACGTAAATGAAGTCCACAGGTGAGTGGCTCCCACGCAGCAGGTCCCAGGCACTCAGATGACGTCAGGACCTGCTGTTTCTGTGTCTGGGCTTTGTTCTCCAGTGAACCTTGAAGTGGAGGTGCAGTTGGGCCCCCAGGTCCCTGGCTGCAGTCCAGGCCAACAGGGATTTCTGCTCCCATAGGTTTAGCAGCATTCTAGGATGACTCTAAGGCCCCAGATCATGGGCCATTCTCCCAAATCAACACTGTAATTCTGGTTCACCTGGCCTGGATGGGGTGGCCACCCCAGGGCCTTGGGAGAAGACTGGTCTAGAACCCAGAGAACTGGTGCCAGGAGGAGAATGCTGGGCGTGCAGAGGCAGCTGAGCCAGGCACAGGTAAGGCATCTGGCTTAGGTCCAGGTATATGGGAGCCTAGACTGCCACACTAGAGCTCCATCAAAGGGCAGCACATGAAACATTTTGTGGTCAAAACTGAGTGTTCTGTTTGGTGAATAGCAATTAGCTAACTCCAGTGTAATAACTCCCTTGGTTCGTGGGTTGCCTCAGTTACTGGCCCAACAAGAGAAAGGGTGCTGAAAGGATTGTCACCCAGAAGGCATCTGAGGACTATCAAGGCTGGCAGAGTCCAGCCCTGGACTGGCTGGGGTCTAGCTGGGCTTGGAGGGGAGACAGCTTACACTTTTGGGGGACCAAAGGAGCCTAGGTCCCTGGGTCGCTCTAGGAATGACACCACACAGTTCTTCTGGCCCTACCTCTGCACTACTGGGCATTGTTGTCAGCTGGGGCCTCTGTCACCTGCTGTAAATCCAGGAGCGGATGAATGTGGAAGCCAAACCCCACATGAATGGTGAGTGAGCTGCCCGGCACGTGGGGTGTTTCATTCCCCCATTGGCCTCACCCTGGCGACAGGTGGCTCTGGTTAACAATCTGCACTAACTTGCAGAGTCTACATGGGCGCAGTCCTTTGCACTTGCTGGAATTCTCATCTTTTGTGGCACCCGGCATTTGTTTCCATCCTGAATTCACATCCTTCATGTTGAATTGATGCTGCTTCCTTATCTTCCATTGAAAGGGGTTGTGTCAGGATAACACATCTCACTCTGAAACACCACAAGGGAGTCGGAAAGTAAAACAATAATGACTTGGCTTTTTGAGCCAGTGTTAAGGAGACTCTCTCAAGAACAGAACCCTGTGCTCCTGCGTCTGACAATGCTCCCTGCTGTGCTCTAGTGCGGCCTCAGACACAAGCTTTCGGGAAGGTGATTTGCCATGTATTCCCCCACACCCACCTTTGTCCCCAGAGGATTTGCACCCCGGGATGCTGGTGTTGGCACTCCTGCTGTGACAGAGCATTATGGCCAGTCTGGGTCTGGGGGAGGGACGAGCAGGCTGAACAGGGGACCCTGACCTTCCCTTCTTCCAATCTGTTGTTATTTTGAAGTATTTTCACCTCAACTAGGTCAAAGGGCTCCTCCAGAAAGAGAAGCCAAGAGCCTTCACCTTCTCAACGCCTCCAGTGCCAGGGGGACATGGGCCTGGCACCTCAGGATGGGAAAGGGTGACTGCTGAGCTGCTCTTGGGCCTACCCCGGGTCCCCTCCTTTGGACAGAGAGCCTCAGCAGCTTCACGGCAAGCCTGTGAGCCTGGCGACAGCACGCCCAAAGGGCAGCTACTGCAGTCTCCCACCTCCAGCTGACCACAAGGCCCAGGCTGGGCCACATGACTGACCTCTGGGGCTGAGGGTGGAGCTGGGACTATGTGGCCCAAGAATGGGGGAGTGAGCCCCAAAGGGGGATGGGGCCATAGGCAAAGAGGGCCTCGACTGGGCAGCAGGGCAGTGGCAGCATGGGCCACCGCATGCCACCTCTCTCAGGGGCTGGGAGTCCCGCTCAAGGGCTGTCTGAGGAAGCCAAGGTCCTGCTGTGCCCATTTCCCCACCTGCTCTTGGCCAATCTCACACCATGAACAGAGATGGATCTGGGCCCGTCGTGCTGTTGAACATTCAGCCAGGAAGCCCTAGGAGCGTTTGTAGTTAGCAGGTACCCTCTGACTGTACTTGTACCACTCTGGGTGCCACTGGCGCTGTAGCTGGGCAGTGTCCCCAAGCCAGCATCTTGGGGGGCCTGCAGATTAAACTCACTGGGCCCTCACTTGGGCAGTGCTGTGTCTTAGCCTGGGCTAAGTGACAGACAGCTGGCAGCAAGGATAAACCTGAGCTCCTCTGGTGGCTTCATCCACACAGGCCAGGCAGCGTGGCTAGACACGCAGGGGGTGGGTGGGAGGCACCCAGAGGCCAATGTGTCCATCAGGCTGAATATAGCCTCCTGGGGATTGGAGGGCATGCTGGGGGCAGGTCCCTGGAGACCATTCAACTGTGCAGGAGGAAAAGTGTTCTGCATGGATATGGTAGCCTGGAGAGGTGGTGGAACCCCCTCCGACAATTACAGATGCATCTGGGACACCTGGGGATAGAGGTTTGACTCCATCTGGGAATGCCATGGGAGCTAGCCAGACTGGTTTCCTAGGGTGACCCCAGGATCCCGCCTCACTCATGAGCACGGGTGGGGCAGTGGGCAGAGGAGGTGGCACGTGTCAGGGGTGGTTTGAGTGGGAAGAAGGTGGTGGTCAGAGCCAGCAGCCAGTCTGGCTTTGACCCTGTCTGTCATCTCTGAAGCCCTGGGCTGTGCTGGGTGGTGGATGTGGGTACAGCTGCCAGTTTTGTAGCCGGGCATCCTATGGAAGTAGCTGCTCTGCAGATTCATCCTCCTGGTGCAGATGCAGGCAGTTTCTGAGGAAGAGGCTTTCTTGGGCTGCCCTCCATCCACACTCACCCTCTCCAGCCAGAGGAGGCTGGGTCAGGTTGGCCCCGTTCTTTTCCTGAAAAGAAAGCCTGAAAAACTCTAAATCAAGTCAAGGCCTGGGAGTCATAAAAGGGAAAAGAAAGAGTTTAATAAGTCTTATAAAATCACAACTTCTTCAGCCTAAATTCCCCAGCAAATCCACAAGAGGAAGAAGTATTTCTCGCAATCAGTACTGCACGCATGATAAATCCAGGCTGTCTCCGGAGAAAAGTGCTCTGCCATTGGCCTGGTTTTGTGTGCAGGCTAATTGTGCTCATGGGAGGATGTTCCTGGGTCTGAAGGCCCAGGGGTTACCTTGAAATGGGGTCTGCTGTGCAAAAGGGTTGGCCCTGCACCTGTCTCAGTGTCATGCGGGGTGGATGCTGCGTCCAGCTCCCACATGCTGCCCCTTGTGAGACGTCCCCCTCCAGCCCCCTGATTATCTCCAGGCTACTGTCTCCCTCTTTGCTGTAAGGCTGCGCCTGTGCCCTTGATGTGCAGGATGCCCCTGGGGGTCTGGGAAGGGCACCTTTGTGGTCAGGACTCATGCACTTCCATAATCACCTCTGCACCAGGACCCCAGGAGGAGGAAGGCCATGTGGGAGCACAGGCCAGATCTGCCCCACGCTCATGGCTGCTGACCTAAGGAGCACTGACCCTGACCAGCCTCCTCAGTCTAGCTCATGGGGACAAGTCAAATCCCCTCTGTCCTGAGAACCTGCACGTACTTCTCTGTCCCTGCTCACTGTCAGCAGGTGACCCTCCCACTCTACAGGAAACATTAAAGTCTGAAGATGGAAAAAGCATCAGTGAGAATGGGTCCCTCTGCGCAAAACAGCAACCCAACTAAGAGGGGCTCACCCCATGAAACTCGTGGAGTACCAGGAGACATGCTGGGAGTGGCCTGTCCTGGAAGGTAGTGTATAGAATTTGTGTAATGATAAGAGTGAGCAGACTGACTTTTAATTAGTTTTATTATTGGTATACATTCCCTTTAGGAAGTGCACCCCTCTTTGCCTTCACCCAGAGCAGGCTGCTCCTACCACCTCACCCCTGAAAAACCACTGAGTAAAGACTTTGTATTATCACACAAACACCTAAAGGTAAGCAGTTCTAAGTCTGGTTGAGGCAGCCCAATGACTCTACCATTTCTGTTTTCATTTCCACATTCTCAGTGTGCATGTCTCATGAACAATAAATGGCTGACACAGCCCTGAAGGTCACAGTCTCATGCAATGATATTTAAGAAGGCAGGAGAAGGGGGCCAAGTGGGAAAGGAGGTTTCCTCTGTCAGGGTGAATGTTCTTCCAGAACCCTCCAGCAGCCTTTTTTGTAGGTTCAGTTGAACACAATGGGTAACTCTTAGCTGCAAGAGACATTTGAATAGTACATGTCCATCAAAGGGAAATGGATTCTTGTTTTAATGATGGGCTTAAATAAACCAGGGTTTATTTCACAGAGCTGGGCACTTGCTGTCCTGGACAAAACTGGGGTTCCTTTGCAAGGGTTCTGTTTCCTTCCTTTTTCCTTCCATCTGTTGTGGCCATCCCATACGTCCCCGTGAGGTGACACTTCTCAGCCCACATTCTGAAGGGGCCGGCTCCACCCTGCCCTCCCATCCCCCACACAGGAGCAGTGCAGGTGACTTGCTGGGGGTCTGAGAGCCACGGGGCCTGCCCTGCCCAGCACACAGGACTGTGCCCCTCAGGACTTGCATCCCCAGAGCTGTCATTTACATTCACATTGGAGTTGCTTTTTACCTGACCTACTTTGTTGAAAGAAGAAGCTAAAATAATACTCCCTGAGTAAAAACGCCAGGGAGAAGGAAAGAAAAAAAAAGTTTTTGTTGAAGGCAGCTTTCATCTTTGCCTGTCAGAAATGCATGCTCAGGGTCCCTCACCTCTGGGTCCACAGCCTGGGGTACTTGGGGCTGCATGGCGGGGTGGAGAAGTCCGATGCTCTGTGCTCTTCCATGGAGGTGCTGAGTGCGTCCTGGCTCACAGCCACGAGGCTGCACAAAGGTGATGGTCACGTCACAAGCTGGACACGCCCAGGATCCCCGAGGCCCCTGTGCTTGCATCCAAACACCACAGATGGGTGGCCTAGACAGCAGCATTAGTTGTCTGTGTTCAGGTCGCTTCTGGCTATGGTGAGACCCTCCTTCGCTTGCGGACGTCCTGCCCTCCATGTCCTCATATGGCAACAAGGCATGGGGCCCTGGGGTCTTTTACAAGGGCACTAGTGCCACCACAGAGGCTCCACCCTTGTGACCTCATCACCTCCCAGAGGTCCCACCTCCTAACACCATCACTTGGGGGGCTGGGATTTCAACATGAGAATTTGGGGGGACACAAACATACAGTCCATGACAAACGGGTACCATTGTATCTACCAAAAATATACGTTTGAGTCCTTTGAGTCCTGGCCCTCTGTGAATATGATCGTACCTGGAAATGGGGTCTTCAGATGTAATTAGTGAACATGAGGTCATCTGGGATTAGGTGGGCCCTGAATCCAGTGGCTGGTGTTTTATAAGAGGCAGAGACAGGAGGGAAGTGTGTTACCACAGGAGCCCAGGATGCCTGGTTGCACTGGGAGTGAGAGGGGTCCTGGAACCTGTTCCCCCTTAGAATGACGTAGGCCTGAGACACCTTAACCTCAGCCTTCCAGCACCAGCCTGCGAGAGGACAGGTTCCTGTGGTTTTAGGCCCCCAGGCTGTGGTACTTTTGACAGTAGCCCCAGGAAACAAATAAAGCCCCACACTGGGAACATCTGCGCGGGCTTTGCATGAGGGATATACAAACGTCTATTGAATCAAGCCCTTTGACTGGGTTCTGGTGTCTCTGGACCACTCTGAGTGGTCAACTTATGGCTTGTCTTTGTCTCAGGACTGTTTCCTTCCCATACCCATAGAGAGGGCACCCCAGAGAACAAATTGTACCCCACCGCTCCTGTGCCAAGTTCAGCCTGTTGGCTCTGTTCTGACATAGAGCGTACAATCCTGACTGCTGGGGCGGAGAGACCCTTGGGGGAGATGAAGCCTTGGAAGTCTGAGCTCAGAGAGGAGCTGGCCTCCTTATTTATAGGCAGGCATGCTGGTTGTTTTCCATTAGCTTAGCTGAATTTTCAGTGATTGAGGTCCTGAGGCCAGTGCTGCTTTCGGAAAATGACCCCCTGTGCTGGAACTTACAATTACTGGAGACGTTTGTGCCATCTCCAGGTGTCATCAATGTCAGTGTTCCAGGGGGTCTTCTGGAGCCCACTGTGACTGACAGACTTGCCAGACCCTGGGGCCACATTTCCATTCATTGGTTTTTCTCCAAGTTATGGGGCGTGTGCTCCTCCATACCCTTCTTTCATGTCTACTAATTTGCTATTCAATGCTGGACATTGTGGTGTTCTGCTGTCAAGTAGCCGATATGTCAGTGACAGCAAACTGGCTGCTGTCTCCCAGCAGCTGTTCCTGGCCTGGCCCTGGGGGTGTCCCTTACACTTACATCTTAACTTTCAGCCAGACTCAAGGGGACCCCTGTGCAGGTTTCTGGATCTTTCTCTACATAGCTCTCTTTCTCTGACACTCACCTTGCAAATTCTGACTCTCTGATCTCTGATCTCTGTGTGCTCAACTCCCAGAGGCATCTGGGCTGTGTGAACTCCCCAGAAAGCATGCCTTGTGTGGCTCCAGTTTGAAGACAGTTGTCTCATGCATTTTGTCCAGGTTTCTTGTTGATGGTGGTAGACACATCTGTCCCAGGGCTCTACCGAGGCTGGATGAGGTTGTGCTGTTGGAGGTTTGGAACCTCCTAGGCAAATGGCATTCTTGTCTCCTGAACCTGATGATGGCTTCAGGTGGTGACATCAAGGCCACGAGAATGCAGGCCTGAGCTCAGTGGTGCTGCCCAGAAGACCATCAGTGTCCTGTTGAGAGGGACAGTCACCAAGCTTTTCCTTTCCCCAGAAGATGCATGCAGAGGGTCTGAGCCACACAACAATCCCGGACAAACCTGAGTGCCTGTGTGCATGATGGGGACCCCCCAGACATCTCTAACCAAGGCCTGGTAGCATGGGGTGGGTGGGAAGTTGGTCAGTCTCTTTGGTCTCAATGTAAGTCTGGGCTGACATGTCCTGTTGGGGACAGGTATCTGCCCCGTCATTCTTCTCCTACATGAAGGTGGCCCCGTTGCTCCCCTCTGCATGTTCCTGGGTTCCCTGATCTTGACATAGTTTAAGAAAGACCATGCCAAACTGGGGGTCAGTGTAGCAGGTTGAATTGTGTTCCCCAAAATGATGTGTGTAAGCTTGAACCCCAGGTACCTGTGAGTGTGGTGTGGTTTGGAGATAAGGTCTTTGCAGATGAAATCAAGTTGAGGATCTCAAGATGAGATCATCCTGGATCATCTGCTTGGGCCTAAATTCAGTGACTGGTTCAAAGTCACGGGGTCTCTTGCTGCATCCTCACATGGTGGAGGGTGAGTGAGCCTCTGGTCTCTGTTCTAAGGCACTGATCCATCCCAGGGTCATCCACCCTCCTGACACCCTCACCCTGAGGTTGAGAATCCCCATGTGAATTAGGGGGACACAATGTTCAGTCCATATAATGTGGACTGTAAGGTGCAGACCACACTGTGCCCTCAGCTGACAAGCACGGGCAGCTCTTACTGCTCCCGGGCCTTGCATGCCCCCTATTTTTGCACCGAGGTTCCCAGCATTTCTCGGGCACTGGCTCTCTTCTCTGAGCTTCCTGGCCCTTGTGGCTGGGTGGGCTGTGTGGCCAGGCTGGCTGATGAGTTGCGAATGGACTATCTGGGTCACCTCTGGGCTGGTGTTTTTTCTGGTGCTGATGCCAGTGCCAGCGTGTCTTTCCTCCATCCCTCGGCTGGCAGCATTTCATAAGCTACCCCACAGCCCTGGACCCCCAAGTGAAGTCTATGCCTCAGCTGCAGGACATGTGCAGCGGGAGCAAGAGGAAACTGTGACTGGGGGCTTCCTGCACCTCAGAGCAGCTCCGCCACACAACTGACCCTTCCTGAAACTCTCAAGCTTTGAAGAAGTCAGCAGGGGCTCTAGTTGCAGCTGGGTGCACACAGTCTCGTGGTCTCTTCCCCACGCTGAGCTAGGTGACTTTGGGTAGGAGTTCAAGCCTTAGTGGAGGAGCGCTGAGAGAGCCCGGTTCTCATCACAGCCCCAGGGTCATGTCAGCACAAACACTTCCAAACTCCAGATGGGCTTCGCATGGGTGAGAGACCACCCCCACATCCGCTGTGCATGGGGACATGCCTCAGCGTCCATGCAGCCATTGCCCCCACATCCACAGGGTGCACGGAGGATGGAGGGGCAGTTTCTACCAGGTGAACTGGCCTGAGCGGGCAAGGAGAGGGCAGGTGTCGGGAAACCGCCCACGAGACTGGGGCAGGAGGAGCCCTCCCTGTCTCTGTAGCCCCAGTCATCCCCTCCCACATGGCTAGTGTGATGTCTGGTAGTTGTCTGTCTGTAGTTGTTCTGAGAAGCAAGAAAGGTCTGGGTCTGAGGAACCCCACTCCCATCCCCTGGACCCACACCTCTGGCATCTCCCCCTCCTCATGCCCCCTGACACCTGCCTGCTTCTGGCTCCAGGGCCCCATGAGTCCCTCCCATGGTTATCAGTAGCCTGAGCTTCGGGGAAAAGCTGCAGTCTATTAAGATTTAAAGAGATTTAATGTAACGAGACAACCAAGAGAAGGAATTTAATTTAGTGATAAAAAAGTAATCAAATCTCAACTTGTGGACAGAACACTTGCCTGAATTGCCAATTGTTCTCTCACATTTGTTATGAAGCAATTAACTCCATGGCGGGTGGATTTTGGACCATAGACCCAGTTCCCACGTGAACAGGTGCAGAACTGCCCAGCACCCAAGGTTGCTGTGGGCTTGAGCACCTTTCAGCCTTGCTATAGATTCCAGGAGTTTCATTTAGAGGCCATGCATGGAATCTGCACAGCGCCTCAGCCTTACGGTTTTAGTGAGGTGTCTGGTCTGTGCTGCTCGCCCACCCTCCCTCCTGGGGGAGGCAGGGGGAGACACAGGACAGAAGGGCACATGGCCCCACCAGGACGAGGGGCTTGATCCATGCAGCTGCAGCTCTGCGCCTGAGTGGGAGACGTCAGGCCTGTCTGGAGCTGTGCTTTCCTGCACAGCCCTCCTGAATCCCACCCCTCCTCATGTCCTCTGCCCCGGACTGGGCTTGTGCCAGGGTGGCTGAGATCTCAGGTACACCGGTGATGCAGAATCCCCACCCTCTATGGCCACATGGCCTCTCCCGGGCGTCCCAACCCCCACCAAGACCTCACTCCACCGTGGTCCCTGGGGTGTGAGGTCAACGGAGTTCAAAAAACCACTTGGCCTGCACCTGGGGGGGCAGCCAGCTCTGGAGAGGGGCGGTTCCTGCATTGCTGCATCAGACTCCTGGATTGGGGTGAAATCCATCCACATGGGGAACACAAAGGGAAGTGACAGTCTGAAGGGTGGTCATGCATTCTACTTCTCTTTTTTTAATTAAAAAAAAAGTACAAAAATATTTATATTGTCATGATCCAGCACTAACAAGGGGTAGAATCCTGCAATATCTGTTTCTTGTCCTCTATTTTTTCCTCAGAGAAAGGTCCTCTGTTGTTTTTGTGGAAAGAAAGCATGCTCTTTACAAAGGATTCAATCAATGCAGACAAGTACGATAGAAATGCAAAATCTCTGCAGGTGCCTTGCCAAGGGAAATCTGCCATTAATGCTGGGCCACCATTACTCCAGGTAAGCAAGGCGTGGAGAGACAGGTAGAGAGATGCGCCCTCCTACAAATGTGAGCAGACTGCAGATGCTCACATTTTATTTTCAGTAAAACTGTTCAATTCCTTTACCCGAATTTAAGAAAAAAGGAACTAAGGAGTTTTGAGATGCAAATAAATATTTATGCCAGCTGCTACTTCTGGAAGGCTTCCTCTAAATGTAATTCTCAAAAGTTTGAGAAGAACAGTACAAGATTTGCCTAACCTCTCAGAAATAATGACTTAATTTCAGATGGGGCTGTAAAACATGAAAAATCAGTTGTGACAGGAAAAAGATAATCTACACTGCATATCTACTACTTCTGTAATAATAAAAGGGTTATTTTACAAATAAAGGTGGGATACAAAATTCTGCAGAAAATGATGCACTTTGAGTAGTGTTAGTTTCCTGCTACTTCTGGGCTGCTTACTAGCTCATCTGTGTCCTGTGCTTCTGTCTCCTGAAATCTGCAGTCTCTCTTTTCAAATCACTCTGTTATTTTATTATCTCATCTTACACACTCATTGTTGTTGAATCCATACTGCTATTGTTTCACTGAGAAAAAATTATAAGGAACCTCCTTCAATCCTAGAATCGTCTTGACTTTTTCTTCCTCTGCCTGTCTTTTGCACGTTTCTCTGCCCCTCCTGCAGTGTGTTGGGGTGACCTCGACCTTGCTATATCGGGCATAAGTCTCCAGACACTTGCTGTCCTCTGATGTGATCCCTGGTAACTGAAGCAGATTTGTCTGCCTCTCCAGCTTCAATTTGGAGATTTGCCCTTTTGTGGGGGTGGGGTGTGTTTGGGCACGACATGCACTCTGATAGCATATCTGGTGTAGCAGATGCTGCTACTTGCTTACCACATATCTATTTCCCTCTTCTTCATTTCTTACAAAACCTTGATTTTGTTCAGGGCAGCAATGTGCTCAGTTAAGAGCGAAATCTGTTATTCATAGCTTCTTCTGCAATTAGGTATGGCCATGTGGTGTGGTTCTGGTGTACGGGGACTTAAGGGGAGTTTTCTTTCCAGGTACTGTCCCTCCCTCTGCCCCTCTGTCTTCCTCCTTCCTTCCTGAAGTGTGGTTTGATGGTGGGGGCTGCAGCATGCATTTTGTAACCAGGAAGAGAAGATCAGGGACATTCTCTTGCAGACATCTCAGCTATGACATTCTTAAGCCACTGAAACAAGGCTGAGCGCTGCCCAGTTCTGGATTTCTTCCTGAGTGTGTATGACTTTCTGGGAATTTTGTTGAAACGCACATTCTGGTGCAGCAGGTCCAAGGAGAGCCTGTTCTGACAATCACATGGGCGATGCAAAGAGGGGCCAGCATTCTGATGGGTTCTCAGCTGCTCACGGCTGAACACAGCTCCTACTGGTATTCTGGGTGTCTGCTGTCTCCTGTAACAGGGTATGTCCCCTCAGGATTTCAGTCATTTGACTGTGGGGCTGCCCCTTTCCCTGGACACTGGCTTCCTGCTCACGTACGGACCTTCCCCTCCACATTCTTGTTACACCCTCTATCTCTCTGGTGCCCTTGGTGCCATTCCCTAGGCCTCAACCAGAAGAAGGAAGAAATGTAAGAATTCCCAGTGTTTGCTCCTCCTGTGTTTAGGAGAATGCTCAGGATTTTGCTAACCCACCAGTCTTTCTCTTTAAAATAATTTTATTTGGTATCAAAATGACAATTATAATTTGGAGGGCATTGCTCAGCACTGTTACAGTGAGAAATCATCATCGGCTTGTCTCTTTGAGCACGTGTAATCAGTCCGCATCACTCAGCTTCCTGTTCTGTCTGCAAGAACCAGCTGCTACTTGGGCTGGACAGGAGGCCTGTCTCTGCTTTGCACAAACGTACCACCAGAGCTGGGGAGAGGGGCTGAGGGCAAGATCAAGGCCGTACACTAAGGTGAGTCAAATCCGTCGAGGGCAGCTAGGGAAGGCCAGGCAGTGGGAGGCCGGAGAACAGAGCTTTGGTCCCCTGGACGGTCCCCTTCCCGGGGAGGAGGAAAGAAGGGGCAGGGTCACCTCAGACTCCTTTCCTGAGGATTAAACAAATATGGCAATGAGGACAAAGATCCCATGGGTTGTTCTGACCCAGCCAATATTTACTGACCCAGCTCCATGCACACCCAGTGCTGGGGGCTGAATGTGGTGAGAGCCCGGCTGACGTGGTCTTTCTCCTTGCAGGGCTGCTGGCTGAGGGGCATGCCAGGGAGCCGTGTTCTGACCCATGCGGACAGTTGGGAGGAAGACGTTGGAGCCCTGAGGGGTCCTGGCAGGGGGCCCGATTGAGTGGGGGGTGTTCTCCTTGGAGGTGAGGCCTGACCTCAGTGTCCAGTGAGCTTGGAGAGGAGGCAGGGGAGGGGCTCTAGGCTGGGGGCCAGCACGTGTCAGCTCATGGAGCCACATGGTCAGGCTGTCAGAGTGCAGGAGCTCTGTGGGGGGGCCAGAGTCCCCACAGAGGCTAGGTGCTCTCCTCCTCATGGTCACCATGAGAACATGCCCACTCCTGGCTGCAGGATGAGAGCTTGCTGCCCCCAGGCTAGTGAGGAAATGCGGGGAGTGCAGAGGCCTATGTCGTTGGCCTGTGGGCACCGGAGGGTCGGGCTGCAGATGTGGTCAGTTCTGCTTTGCTCAAGCATCTAGAACTGTGCAGGCAGCTCTAAAACTCCGCCTCAAGTTGGGGCTCAGTCAGAGGATGTGGTCCCTGCTGTGCAGGCCCAGGAAAGCATGGGGACAAGCCAGCAACAGATACCAGGCCCTGCCAGGAGGACCTCAGGTGCTCGGGCACCAGGAGTGCACTCAGGTAACTGGGCGCAGGTGTCTCCAGGAGGCCGTCCTCAGCAGGCATCTGGAAGCTCCCTCCAGGCCCACTGGGAGGGCTCTCTCCTTCAGAAGCACAGGTTCAAGTTCTAGCTTCTTGCTGGCCACTCCCTTGCCCTTCTCCCCACAGGAGCTCACACTACCACCCGGTTCTGGTCTTTCCAAGGTTGGGGGTGATCTCAAGTTTCATTGATATGAAAACTCATTTTATTTTTAATGGTCTTCAGCCTGGAAGTTAGTAGATTTCAGGAGGCTCTTAAATAAATTGCCTAGAAATAAAGATGAGCTCCTTGGTTTACAGGGAAATGTAACCTGTCTTCACTCTGACGTTTGCTGAGATGTGGTCCAGGGGAGGCGCCAGCCCAAGGAGAGCAGGAAGGCAATTCCCGCATGTCCTGGTGGCTCCTGTGGGCTGGTGTGTCCTTGTGCCTGGGGTGGGGCTGGCTGCTGCCTTCTTGTCGATGGTGCTGAAATCCCACCGCCCTGGACGGTCCTGTTTGTTGCACCAGGAGGGTCTGGGTGAGACTTGCTCTGCCTTCCTGCCCCAACCTTCACCACATGGCTCGGCCAGTGAATGGGAACAGGCAACATAGAGGGAGGGCAGGCGCTCTGGGTGGGCAGTGGGGTGAGAAGGTTACAGGCTTGCAAGCCAGGCCCCCTTCCTGGTATTACAATCCCTGGGGGTGACACTCTGTCCACCACAGGATACGGTCTTGGCTTCCTGCTGGGGGCAGGGTGTCTGAGGGCCTCCAAAGCCAGCTCTGCTTCTGTGGCCAGCGAGGCGGTGAGGAGCCACGGCTTTACCAGCTGGCAACCCTTCCACCCTCCAGTTGGTGCTGGTGGACATGGCCAAGCCCGGAAACATGCTCTGGTTGCTGCCTGACATAGGCCTGGCCATGGGCTGGGACCCCTCAGGCCCCACATCTGCGCTCCGTTCTGAAGGCCATCCCTTCCCAAGTGCCAAGACTCTGCCCAGGTGCTGAGTATGAGCACCCAAGGCTGCCTCTTTCTTCACAGCCACTGGGCTAGGCCACCTTGGGCTGCTGCCTTGGGGCTCCACTAAGAACGATTGCTTCTCTTTTAATTGAATGTGGAAATGTGCTCCATCCAAGGAGTACTGTTATTATTTGGTGCTGAATTTGAAGTAAAATTAAAATTAAAATTCCCAGCACTGGCTCGTCTGCAATCATGAATCTCATCTCTGTTTGCCGCACGGCGAGGCATGCAACTGTGGGACAGTCAGGCTGATGTATTCAGAAATGTAATTATATTTATAATTGGAAACATAAATTAGCTTCTTTTCTGGAGCTGGATCTAAATGTGGGGTGATGAGTGTGCTGTGTGTGTGTGTAAGTGCATGTGTGCACACATGTGTTTGTGTGCACATGTGTGCATGTACATGAACACATGTATATGTGCCCACGTGTGTGTGTGCCTGTCTGGCAGGTATTTAGAGGGCAGAAGTCCCATGTTGACCCACCCCTGGGAAGACCAGAGTAAGCAAGCAGGATACCACCCCTCCCTGCTTGGAAGGGTCCCTGGGCCTGACCTCATTCTGGCTTTAGAAGGTGGACCCTGCTGTACTGGTGTCCAGGGAGGCTAGAAGCCATTCCCAGGGACCCTCCTCAGGGAGGGTGTGCAGTTCTGCTCTTTGGGACAGAGAAAGTGTGCCAAGAAGGCTTCCTCCAGAGCAGCCCCCTGCCCCCTGATGTGGACACCACATTGCCCTGGGCCCGCCCTTGTTTGGCCAGTGCCCTCCTGCCCTTGCACCTTTGAGGTGGTGTCTGGCCAAGAGGATGGCAGTTGGTGAAAAGGTGGCTGACACCAGGCAACCTTCTCCCTGGCTAAGCAAACCCTGACTTTGTTCAGGCTTCAGGTGGCAGCAATGCACCAGGGGGCCAGTGCCCCCAACCCCCGGGAATTCTCACTTGGATGCAGCTGATCGTGCAATTCAGTCAGCCATGCTGGAGACTGGGGAGCCCCAGACCGGCCAGCCACCATGCTGATGGGACTTAGGGAGATGCCATAGCTGTTGGGAAGTGTCTGTCCTCCTAAAGGGACATGAGAAAGAGCTGGCTCCAGAAGCTTTTAGATGGTGACACATGAAGACGTGCTGCCGAGAACTGGGTGGCTGTCTTGCAGCCCAAGGAGAAACCTTCGCTGGGTGCAGATGGGCCTGCCCAGCCAGCTTTCACCTTCCTTGGATAACAAGCTCCTCAAGTCTTGGCTGCTTTCACTTGGGTCTGTTTTAGCATTTAGGAGGGTCCAGGACAGACCCATTAGCTGTGCAATTTTTACACTCAATCCAGAGTTAAGGCTTATTATGTAAAAAGTGGTGTGGTGGTGTATTGCCTCGTCTGCTTCTCCATGCAGGGACTCATAGGAACTCCGTTCCCCTCCACTCCCAGGAGGGGCCCCATAAGCTGAGAGCTCTGGCTGCCCACAGAGGAAGTGGGTGTGGGGGGCAGTTTCAGGCATGTGATGCTTTCCTGGAGTCCAAGACTTGCACAAAGTCCTTCATTGGTCAGAACTGCTCCTGGGAATGGAATTCCAGGCTTGGGCTGGAAGCACTCTGGCCTCTTCCCTAGATGATGGCAGGCCCTGCCCAGCCAGCCAGTTTGGGGGACTTTCAAGGGGGCTGGGCTGGCCCTTATTTTATTTGCCTGGAAAACATTTTGGACCACATCAGAGATTACAGAATGGCTATTATAGGTCAAATCTCGGTCATAGGACGTGTTTCATTTTCTTATCTCTGCAGTGTGTTAGTAGTAAATACTTAAAAATCAGGACATTTTTCATGAAAACCAGGGTTTCTGGCTTTCTTCTAAAACCAGGAGTCCTGGCAGCACTGGGCCTGTGTGGTGCCAGCTGGTAGAGCTAAGTGGCAGCTACCACCTTTCAACAGGGGCAGGCCCACGCTTTGCCATAGTGGGGGACTATGCTTTGCCTGCCCCATCTGGGCACCAGCTGATATTCATAACATCTATGTTGGCTTTCTCCCCATTTCTCTACCCACTCACCCACCTGCCCACCCACCCATCTATTTACTGAGTACCCAGTCATGCAACATGGCTCCAAGAGCTTGGTGAATGCCACTGAGTGAAGACCCCTGTCCCCCAGGGCTTCCTTTACCTGCCTGGCACATTGGGTTTGTGGCCCTTGGGCCAACCCTTTCAAGAGCTCCTGAGGGCCTGCCCTTCCCCCACTGTAGTCACTGCACAGGTGTTCGAGACTGATTGTCTGAGACCAGTGGCCTGCACACCCTGCAGCCATTCATCCCCTAACGCCCTGGGGTGCTGCCTGGGTGGTGTTCAAGGTTGAAGGGCCTTGAACCCTCAGGTGAGCATGTGACCAGCCTGGGCATGCTGTCACCCACTTTTGTCCATCTGAAGGTGGGAAAAGGCCATGTGACCAAGCCAAGCCAACCAGGTCACCTGAGCTATGCCCACAGTGACGGGAAAGAGGCTCCCTCTGTCCCAGGGCTTGGACAGTATGGTAGCATCCTGTCATCAGGAGGGAAGACCAGCTTGGAAGCAGAGCCAGTGCTAGTGAGACGTGGTCTCTGTGATGTCACTGGAACCCCTGGACCAAGGTGAGCTGGAGCTCCTGCTATCTCTGCACCTTTTGGCCACATGTGCCAGTGCATCCCCTTTTTTGATTCAAGCCACTTTCAGGAGTGACTTTCATTTTCTGTGACTGAACAGGTTCTGAAACCTGAGCTGCAGAGGAGAGAGGCTGTTGCCCAGGTCTTGTGGTGGGCTGACCTGGTACTGGGGACAGAGCCCTGGCCTCGGGCCTTCTGGCTCACGGGGCTGGTGCTTCCACCCTTGTCTGCACTACCTAGGGCTGTGAGCTGCTGCCATGGACAGGCAAGTCCTGTTGTGGCAAAGAAGGGGCCATATGCTGCCCCTGTTGCTGGCCTGGGTGGCCCGCCCCGACCCCTGCTGGTACCTGCAGCAGCCACCCAGCTGAGTTCAAAGCTGGCCATGCTTTCTTGAAGTCATCTCGGTAGATCTGGTCTCAAAGCCTTGAGGTCAAGGCCCCCTCAAGCGGCTCTGAAATAAGAGGTTTTATCTGAGGAAGAAAGCAAGGAGGCTGTGCCTAGGCCTGTGACATCGCTAGGCTTCCAGAGCAGCAGGGGAGGCTGAGGCACACATGTTCACAGAAAATGCAGAAGTTCCTTTCAATTACATTAAGCAAATTCAGAGGCAGTGGGTCTGGCTGCCTGTCTGCTGGCTCACCCTCACAGCCTTGGGGCCCACGCCGGCATCTCAGCACTGCACTGAGACCAAGATGCGCTCTGTGGTGCCCGGTGCCAGCGTCAGTGCTGCCCTGGGACTTGGCCACTGCCTGGCTTGGCCATGCCTTTTTGGATGACCCAGAGGTGTGGCCAGGCACCTCAGCTGTACCCACCCCAGGCTGGGCAGGCCACCCTGTCAGGCTGGAAGGAACAGCCCCCTCCTATCCCACGCTGGAAAGCCAGCCCTTCTTCATACTTGGTTGGAAGCCTGAGTTGGGGGGCCCCTTGGCACTGACTAATATTGACAAATTATTAATGCATACAGTTTATAATAGGTCCCATCGTGCTATGTCTCCACCATTACAGTATCACACGGGGGACTCACTCTGTTTATTTAATCCTCATAAAAGCCCCATGAGGGAGGTTGTGTTATTGTACCCTGGGGTGAGGTAGCACTGGGGGTGCCCAAGGCAGGAGTGGTTTCAGCAGCACTGTTTGAGGAGTCCTGGGCCCCAAGCCGTCCCTCCTGGCATGGTCCTGTGAGCTCCCAATACTGCGTGATGGCAACCTGCCCCCACACGCCAGTGTGGTGTCAGGCAGAGCAGCCAGGCCTTCCGAATAGAGAGAAGATGTCACAGTCTGTTATCTCTCCTGCAGAGGCGGGAACAGAAATATTTCAGATGTAATTTTATCCTTCTTTCCTGCTGCTCCAACATGCCTATTCATTCCGGGAGGCAGGGCAGGGTTTGCTGAGTAAACATCGTACCTGACAGTTGCCTCAACAGCACTTTGCAATTATTGCACTTAGTCCATGTAATTACCCATGATTGGAGGAGGGAGTGATCATGGATTTGCCATTTTCAGTAGCATCTTAGATGCCTGAGGAATCTGCACGGGGCACGGGGCACAGACGTGCGCTGCAGCAGGATGGGGGGAGTGAGCTGCTTGGCTGCATGCACCCTTGGGACTCTTCCCCTGGGTGGCCTAGATCTAGGCTTTGTGGCCTTGCCAGACCTGTCCCCAAGGTGATGTGGCTGAAACTCCTGTTCTCCCAGTCACTGTCAACATGTGCTGCTCCCATCGCACACTGTGCGACAGCACGTCGGCCTGAGCAGAATGTCCCACTTGCAGTGAGAGAAACTTCTGGCTCTAAGTGGTGCAGGTAGACGGGTCAGGTCACCTTGGGGCAGACCATCTGTGTAGGGACTGACTGCCCAGGCAGCCTCTGGATTTTGAGACTATAAGGGCCTGGCTCCCAGGGCCTGGGGAGGGGCGACAGGGCCGCCTTCAGGCCATGTGCATTCAGAGCTCCTTGTGGGGAGGAAGTGGCTCTGGATGCCGGGGCCCCAGATCTCTAGATGGAGGGTGTGTGGGTGGAGCGGGCCGTTCTGGGAAGACACTCATCCTGAGCCCATTTCTCAGACATGGAACCTTTTTAGCAATTTGCAAAGATAACTTGTTTTATGAGACCTGAGCAGAAAGACCTGGAAAAGCAAACTGCTGAACACACATCCCGGGGGGCTTCTCAGGGCAGAGCCTGCTTTTTTGGGTATTGGTGTCTCCTGCCTCTGTCCTCTTCCTCTTGGAGATAAAGGTCTCAGGTGTCTCATGGCAGCATGTATTTGCCAAAGACGGCTGCAACAGTACCTCCTAGCAGTAGTTTGTGTGGCCAAGTCACACAGCACCACAGGCTGGGGAGCTTAAACAGCAGAAATGTATGGTCATTCTCCTGGGAGCCCGAGATCCAGGTGTGGGCAGGTTAGACCTCCTCAGCCTCTCCTGTCTTCACATGGGCGGCCCTCTGTGCACGTCTGTGTTGCGATCTCTTCTTCCTATAAGGACAGTCAGATTGAATCAAGGCCTGGGTCCTAGTCATGTTGGAGCAAACAGCCCCTGAGTGAGCCCAGCCCACAGCTGCACCAACCTACCAGCTCTGGAGCAGAGATGACCCCTCCCTACCCACCCATGCCCAGTGCAGATCTGTGAACAAAATCAGTGTTGTTGCTTTAAGCCATTAAGTGGCTTGTGGCCCCAGTGAGTCACATTCCCAGTATAACTGATGGCTCAGTTCACACAGGGCCCAGCCCAGGCTCTGCGTCTTCGGTTGGCTGTGTCCTCAGGCAGGCTCCCCCACGGGGTCCCCTGGGAGGCTCTGCCTCAATACTGCAGCAAAGGCCCTCGGACTGTGTGGCCTTGCCTGCCTGGGCCATGTACCCTTTCCTGAATGTGCTGATTGGCCAGGATCGGGTCACAGGCCCCACTCTGGAAGAAAATTAGGAGGTCAGGTTCACACAAAGCTCAGAGGCTGAGAGCTGGGCGTGACTCCCCAGAGAGGCTGGGCTGTTACCACCAGCAGAAGGGTCGCTGGGTTCTGAGAGGCAGAAGGAGCAGGGGTTCATCACACAAGCAGTAAGGTCAGGTGCACGATGGAATGATTGGCTGGGGGCAAGGGGAAGGTGTGGGCTACCTCTGTCTCTTGAGCTGACAGCCAGCCACTGGCCATCGTGTCTGGAAACTCAAGAGTCAGCCTCCACTCACCAGACACCAGGGTGGGAAGATGCCCAATGTCTTTTCCTTCCTGCTTCTTTGGCCCAGTTGGGGCAAGGCCAGATCCTCCTGTGTGTCTGCAGGGCTGGCCTGTACCACTGATGGCAGGGTCCCTGGGGAAGCCTCTGGGTGCTCCCTCTGCATTTGTCCTTCATGCCAGCAGAAGAGGCCAGGGGCAGAAGGAGACGGGGGTTCATGCTGCCAGGAATCCTTGGCTGAGCCGTACCTTCATGAATGTATTCACTAAGATGCAGCAGAGCTGCCTCGTTGCTTAATTATGGGCTTCATTAAGAGGGGATCAATAGCCAGTATAACAAAAGCTCGAATAACGGAAACAAACTGCTCTGTCCTAGGTGACATAACAGATGTCTTGTCTGATGACGCCTTCCTTGAAGCCAAGCTTCCTGGCTCCTCCATCTGGGCAATTTGGGTTGAATTAAAAATGACTGTATGTCCAGCACAGCATCAAGGCCACAGACAATTCTCAGGAAGGGTGCTGTGCCCAATCCAAGAATTTCTCTGCTTTGGGTGAGAATTCCTTGCTTTGGGATGTCCCTGGGAGGGAGCCACAGAGTGCCAGCCTTTGGTCTCGTTGGTGTGGGCTGTGTCCTTTCCTACGTTTGCAAACGTTTGCATTCTGGAGATGTGACAGTGGGTGGGGATGCACATTCTGGTTTTCAGGGACCTCCTGGTCTAGCAGGAGAGACAGACACTAATCAGACAGTTGCAAAATGGTGTTCCTATAAACTGGTGAGTGTTATGAAGGATGGAAGGGAAAGGCAGGAGGTTCTGGGAGGGAGGGAGGCTCAGACTGAAGGGGGGCAGGTGGAGGAGGCAGAGGCAGTGGCACCTCAAATCCAGGTGAGCTCAGGGATAGGAGAGAGTAGGGTGGTGGCAGGTGCAGGGCCAGACCACCCTGGCTCTTGGAGGCAATGGTGAAGCCTCGGCATTGTTCTGGAGGTGGTGGTGCTCCTGGGCCCAGTGGAGCCAGAGCAAGCACACTGACCAGTGTTCCCACAAGGACAGTGAGGCAGGTGAAGCTGCTTGGGTGGGATATTCTGGCTGTCTGAGCCGCTGCCCGACCACGCACAGATGGTTCTCCACAAACTGCCGGCTTGGAGTGGCTCTGCTGGTGAGGAGGGGATGTGGGCTTGGAAAGATCCCTTGCCCAGAGGCCATACCTGGGCTGGCCACCTGCCTGGAGCATCCAATGGCCCACAGCTCCCCTGGGCTTTCTTTCAAAGCAGGTCTCTTTGGGGAGGGTGACAAAATGTGGCAGGTTCACATAGACCCAGATCATCACCCAGAGGGAAGTGGGCTGGAGAAGGAAGCCCAGCACAGCAGGATCGCTCTGCAGAGAAGAGCAATCCTGGCAGCACAGACGGTGCTCAGGTGGATAGAGGACGGTCCTGAGCTGCATGCTGTCTGGACCTGAGGGGGAGACTGATGCTCAGGTGACCATCCCCTGGCCTATCTGTGTCCAGGTGGGCATCTCTCTGCCAACCATGACTCATCCCAGGTATCTGGGCAGATGTCCCAGCAGCACTATTACTGGGCAGCTGTGTCTGGGGAGGTCTCTCTCTGCACACTAGGTGAAGCACTAGGAGAAACTTCAGCTTGGACAGGGGGGTTCTTGACTCTGAATGAGAAGGAATTGTTGAGCAGGTTGGATGAATATAGGTAAGGAAGGAATTCATTAAAGCCAGAGTAGCAGGGAATGGCAGCTGCCTTGCAGGCAGCAGAGGGCAAGGAAGAGCAGAGGGAGGAAAGGGAAGCTCATTGAACTCCCGTTCGGCATGGGGCAGATCCCTTGCCAACTCCTAAAGCCAGGGTCACCTTGCGTCTAGGGTCCTTTTGAATCTGCACTGTGTGGGAACTAAGTCCTTACCACCCCAGGATGTGGGGGAACCACAGAGCACTGGATGGAGTGGGATTACATTCTGAGAACTTCCCCAAGGCCAAAAAAGGAGATTTTCGGGCAGGCTACTAAAGAGCAAAATTGTACAGCTGCAGTCCTGTCTGGGTCACCCAGGTGATGGGAACTTGTAAGCCCAAATCAGAGTTTTCAGTAGCCCCTCCCTATTTATCTGGAGTAGAACAGAGAAGAGTGAAGACTTGTGATGGAGTCTGGAAAATAGAATGAAATAGCAAAGTGACAGACACTACTGGAAGAGCACAGAGACAAAAAGCATTAAGTTGAACAGCAAGAAGGTTTTATTTAAAAAGTACACACTTGAAAAAAGGGGAATGTGGGCAACCTTAGAGAGGAGGTGCATTTAAGGTCTCAGGACTCTCTTTTAAGGCTTTCAAGAATGGAGTAAAGGGTGGCTTATGTGTGTGTGTAGGCCTGACTTAAGGTCTCATGATGTCTCTCTCCTGTGAGATACATTATGTCACCACCCACAGTGAGTCATCTAGATAATTCTGTAACATAAACTTAACACAAAGAATTTATTGATCCTATTCTTCTCCAAGATAGTGGTTTCCCTCCAGCGCTGGGAACATATCAGTCAGGACTGTTTGCCCTGCCTTAAGATGGGTTTGCTGGCTGATTACCAAAGAATATGTCAGGACTCTTGTTTCCTAACTCCCTGGTTTTTTAAAATTAATTAATTAATTAATTTATTATTTTGGTATCATTAATCTACAATTACATGAAGAACATTATGTTTACTAGGCTCCTCCCTTCACCAAGTCCCTGCCACATACCCCTTCACAGTCACTGTCCATCTGCGTACTAAGATGCTGTAGAATCACTACTCGTCTTCTCTGTGTTGCACAGCCCTCCCTTCCCACCCATCCTCCCCAGTCCCTTTCCCTTTGGTACCTGTTAGTCCATTCATGGGTTCTGTAAGTCTGCTGCTGTTTTGTTCCTTCAGTTTTCCTTTGTTCTTATACTCCACAAATGAGTGAAATCATGTGGTACTTGTCTTTCTCCACCTGGCTTATTTCACTGAGCATAATACCCTCTAGCTCCACCCATGTTGTTGCAAATGGTAGGATTTGTTTTCTTCTTATGGCTGAATAATATTCCATTGTGTATATGTACCACATCTTCTTTATCCATTCATCTACTGAACTCCCTGGTTTTTTAAATGGAATCTTAGCCTTCAGATGGAGTCACTCCTGTTCTTACTATACTGTTTATATCTTGGCATTTTTCTTCATAGGCAGAAATATCATGATGTTTGTCCCATGTCCCCACACTACTTCAGCACCATCCAGTGTCCTTTACCATGTGTGTCTCTTCCTTCTCCCCCCATGTTCTAAGGGTGGCTCTCCTCCATAAGGGCCTCCCACCTGGGAAGGGAGGCCAGGACACTGGACATCTGTCTGGGAGATCCAGACACCAATCTTGTCACAGCTGATGGGCCTGGACATGTCCGGTGCTCACAGCTCGCTACACGGGAGGCTGGGCTGTACTCTTTATGAGGCAGCCACAGACCTTTGGGTTCTGTTACTATGTGGGGGACCAAGGGGCAATTTGGGGGATGGATAGCTCTCGACTGCCAAAGCCCATGCCTAGTGGAGGTGGGTCTGGGGTTGGCATGGAGGAAGCCAGGGAGAGGAGATGGCAGCCAGGTGTGAGAATGGAGAGGGGCTTGGCAGGTCCCCAAACTCAGATGTCTTGAGTTACACACCATTTCTAATTAAGCAAGTTCAAGTTGGGTTTCTACCATTTACCATCAAGAGCCAGGATGGTGTGTGTGCCAAGGGTCAGCTTGGAGCTGAGGTCCCCATTCCCAACTCATGACTTCCCAGGGGCTCACCCCTCTGCAACCTCCCCACAGTCCGTGTGTCTCAGGGAAGCCCAAGAAGACCGGGGCTCCACCCAGAGGCATAGGTGGGATTCCTGCCAGCCTAAGTCCTGCTCACCCTTCATGTGACCCTCACCTGTTATTCCCTCTGGGCCAACCTGGCACCTCAGAGCACACCTGCCTGGGTCCTGCCTGTGGGGTGCTTCCTGTCCTCCGGAACCACCAGGACTTCTCCTCTAGAGGGGAGTGCTTGGCAAAGGCTCTTCTCTCTTTCCTTCTTTTTTTGGTTTGTGTTTTTTAAGGACTGAGAACAAGCTGCTATGTGTCACTGGAACATATGAAAGGAGGCACGTGTTTTACACACACACAGTTGCTCCCAATCTCAGGCCCCAGGAATGCAAAGTTTTAGGAAGTAAACACCAACGGATCTGAGTGGGAACGTTCCAGATGGCAGGACTGAAATGGGAAGTCAGAACATTCCAGATGGCAGGACTGAAACAGGGAAGTTGGAACGTTCCCTGCCACACAGGAGCTGTGTGTGTCGCTCTGCACAGGGACGTCCTTTCTTCCAGCTTCCCTCCCTGAGTCTAGCAAAGGAGGGCAGGGCCACAAGACCGGAATCAAGTCTCCTGCATGTCTGCCTCTTTGTGGATGTGCAGTGGGGGTGCAGGCAGGCTCACTCATGGCCAGAGGGGACAGAGACCAAGTTTCCAAAATGCAACCCTCCCTGGGCCACTCTGTGGGTGGGACTGTGGATCCACTAACTCCTACGCCCAATCTATTGTCGTGATACTGTAACTGTGACGGTTCCTGGGGCAGGGGTTCTGGAGACCCAAGGGGACCAAGTGTGGGGGCTCCATCTGCTTTTCCATCTGCCCCAAAGGGCAGATCCCCAAAGGAAGCAGGTGGCTGGGCTTCACCTGCACCCTACGCCATATCCTCCCCCTGCGACTGCACCCTCTGGTTCTGGCACCCCTGTCTCTCGTGGGCCCAGCAAAGAGCACCCTGGATTCTCCAATGCCGGCTGCCCCTCTGTCAGCAGAACTGCCCCACTGCACTCTGTGGACCATGAGCTGAGGGGTCATTGTGTCTCTGCTGGACAATTGGAGCTCATGTGCCCCAGGACACTTGGCTCCTCCTGGTTACAGAGCTAGTAAATTCCTTTTTTTCTGCTCAAGCCCCTTTGAGCTGGATTTTTTGTTATTTGCCACAGACAAAGTCCTGACCAACCCACCATGTATTGTATTGACCCTAAAGCATTATTCAGCTAATATAAAGTGTGCTAGATGCAGGAATGGAGGCAACTATGAGACTCAGAGGCTTAATACAAAAAATGTTTACTTTCAGCATTAAAAAGCTCATGTCAGTATCCAATGTAGGTCATTACTCAACCCTGAGTGGTCAGCAAGTGACCCAGGCCCCACCCAGGTCTGTCCTCTGAGCCATCTCCATTCAGCCAGTGGTGGAGACAGGCCAGGATCAGGTACAATCCTGAAGGGAAGCCCATTTCTGCTCACACACCATTGGCCAGAACTCAGGCATATGGCTCCATCTGGCAGTAGGGGTGATGGGAAATGTAGTCTCTCCAGGCAGAAGGGGAGCGAAGACCTGCTCTCCTCTTCTCTCCTCTGCTGCAGACCTGCTCATGTCCTGGGTTTCTTCTTGCCAAATGCTGTACTGGTGTTCAGCGCTGGACCACACCACGTGCCTCCTCTCCAGCCTGCAGGTGAGCTGGCGGGTGCCCAGCTCCCTCCATACAGTTCTCCACACCTGGGACACTCCTTAGGTGGACAGAGGCAAGTGGCAGATAAGTAAACATTTGAGCCATAACAAAGTGAAGCCACTTCCGCTGATGAGGGAAGAGCCAGCTGTGTCTAAGTGGAGCCGCGAGGTGGCCAGAGGCGGCTGTTTGCATTGCCGGACCTGTGGGCTGTCTGGGGAGGGGAGCTGCTTCCTGGTTACCATCTGCAATAGTTTCAGTCCCTGCTTGTGGAGTAGGGCCCAGACCCTGAGCAAGACTCTCCCAGGGAAGGAGATATAAAAGCTGGTTTGCTGCAGGGCTGCCTCCTTCTCCAGACCGCCCTAGGAAACGCTTCCTGCCAGAGCAGCTTCTCACTCCTCTTCCCTTCCTGATTTTTCTGTTCATGCCCTGCTGCCTTCTTCCCTCCTGTGCTCAGTGGGGAAGGCAGAAAGGAAGCATGTGGACCTGCCACATCGGAAATGCCAAGACTTGGAATGTCGGCAGGAAGAGAGGAGATTAAACCCTTCCACTTGAGAAATGGTTCCTTTGGGAAGGAACCCCGCAAACTTGCTCAGTCAGTTCAGTCCTGACCCCTCCAAGGTCTCTCCTGCCAGGAAACTTGGGGTCCAGCATCATGGCCTCAGGAGGTGCAGACCAAGGGGAAGGGGATGGGGTAATGGGGGCCCTTGGTTCTTGGCCTGGTAACATGGGGCAGGTTGGGGTTGGTGATGCAGCATGAGGATCAGGACCAGGGTCAGAAGCTTTTTCCATTTGTAATTATTTGTGTCCTGAGGTTGTTCAATGTTTTGGCACCAGTTTTACCTATGAAATTATTATAATCTCAGTATATTTACCTATTGGAGCAACAGGGGACCTTGGAAGAGGAAGCTCTGCAGTGGGGCCCCGGGTATAGGGTCCTGTCCTGCACGTGCAGATACGAGCTTACTCTGTTTACCCTTGTGGCCAGTGTGTGGAGATGGTGGGAGAAGCAGGTCTGCATTCTTTCTCTCATTTTCTCACCTTCAGATTTTTATATGCATTTTAAAGATGAGAAAATCTGAAGTTTGTCCAAGGTCACACAGTTAGTCATGATGGATTTGGGCTCAGTACTTAATGAAACCAGAGGAACGAAACCTGGGCAGTCAAGACCCTCTTGAGATGGTAACTTGGTCAGTTTGAGCTGAGGGAAGAAAGTGGTCTGGGGGAGCTCCTTGGCTGAAGGGCATGGAGGGATGGGAACACAGATGTCCTGCTGTGCCCAAACCTGTGGGATGTGCCCAGACCCTCAGGAGCCCAAAGGACGAGCTTTCCCAGGGTTCTGTGGAGAGCCTTAGGTAATCATGTGACACCTGGGGCAAAGGGCCTGGGATGGTCACATGGTCTCACGCCTACACCTGCTTCTCAGGTGGCGCCAGGATGTCTGGGAAGGCCACTGAGTTCTCCCTGCATTGACTCTCCAGGAGCTGGTGCCCATTCCCAGCCTGTCCCCAGAGGGGCATGGCTGTTAAGCTGGGGTCTCCGAGGACAGACCCCGTAGTGGGACAGGCACACTTATTACTGTTGCTCAGGAATCTCACCCAGAAGACTGGCGCAGAGCTGGTAGTGGGGGCAGGTAGAGCCAACCCTGGAACGTCACCTCTTGCTGATTCCAAGGAGGCGACCTGGCTGACTAATAGCTGAGTGTTTTTGCATTGAGGAGGCACACTTGCCACATTTCTCGGGGAAGGCGATTCAAGCTGAGACGACATAATGACCTTTGAGCCCTGCAGTAGCCAGGCTGGGCTGGGATATTTCCAGGAACATCTTCCAGGAAAGGAAATGAGTATGTCAAGACTATTTAGATTTCTGTGACAGAAACCCAAATCAAAATGGCAGAAAGAGCAGCTTTATGGGTCGCAGGCCTGGATTCGGCACACTGGGAGAGGGGCTCAAATATTCCCTGGGGGCTCTTACCTTGCCTCTCCCAGGGTCTTTACTTTCTGCCCCCCAGCTGTTAGCAAACACATCCTCACCCACATCCTACCTGATGTGCAAGCCCAAAGGAAAAGAGTGCCATTTGCCAGGCTTCCATAACAACTCCCAAGAATTGGGTCTTGTTGGCCTGTCTTGGGCTATGTGTGCACCTCCAAACCAATGCTGGGACTGAGGTATGGAATATGCTAAGTGGTCACATGAGTCACGGACCCTTTCTGGATCTGGGGGTGGGGGCTACATCACCTCAGTCAATGGAGTTAGAGTAGGTGGCTTCTCAAAGAAATCTTGGAGAACAGTTGTAAGAGGAAGGAAAAATGGATGCTGGCCCAGCCAAGTAACAGATAGCCACCGCAGAAACAAATGGCCTGAGTAGCCTCCCATGGCTGGACACATGTTAAAATTGCACTGCATGAGCACGTTTCACCAACACATCTTCCTCAGGACTGGGCAAGATGGGTGATCTTAAGACAGGGTTCCGAGCCCACCAACACTACCACCCCCACCAGCTCTGAGCCAGGTGCACTAACTTGAACTTGTATGGACCAGCAACACTTGAAGCACTGAGGGGGATCCCATAGGAGCCAGAGGTAAGGAGGGAGAGAAGAACCTCTGTGTGTGCATACGGGTATGTGCAGTGGTGGAGGTGACGGTGATGGTGATGGTGATGGTGATGGTGATGGTGATGGTGGTGATGGTGATGGTGGTGATGGTGATGATAGTGATGGCGATGGTGATGGTGATGGTGGCGATGGTGATGGTGGTGATGGTGGTGGTGGTGGTGGTGATCGTGATGTGGTGATGGTGATGGTGGTGATAGTGATGGTGGTGGTAATGGTGGTGATGATGTTGGTGATGGTGATGGTGGTGATAGTGATGGTGGTGGTAATGGTGGTGATGATGTTGATGATGGTGATGATGGTGGTGATGGTGGTGATGGTGGTGATGGTGATGGTGCTGATGATGATGGTGATAGTGGTGGTGGTAATAGTGATGGTGGTGATGGTGGTGATGGTCATGGTGATGGTGATGATGGTGGTGATGGTGATAGTGATGGTGATGGTGATGGTAGTGATGATGGTGATGGTGGTGGTGGTGATAGTGATGGTGGTGATGGTGATGATTGTGGTGATGGTGGTGATGGCGATGGTGGTGATGGTCATGGTGATGGTGATGATGGTGGTGATGGTGGTGATGAAGCCTGGAAGCTCTTAGAACTTCCAATGAACAGACCTACTGGGAACACTGGACAGCTTCCTTGAAATGGAGCTGTGGTGAGGGAGGGCAGAGTAAAATCACAGGGACGTTGGGAGCGAGACCCTTAACCTTCACAGCTGCATCCAGAAAGGTGGGGTCAGGCCTGCCTCAGGGCTCCAGCCTGCAAATCCATCTCCCTTCCATTTCCAAGGCCTGGTGTGTATGGTCCCACAATATGAGAGCACCCCTGCCTTCTCATGAGGTGGGAGTCCCAGTAGCCTGCTGTGTAAAGTATTTATATTCAAATCAAAATGGAGCTTGTTTGGGAAAACTCAGTTCCACAGAAGCCTGTAATTGGAGCCTGTGGGAACATTTGCACTTACAGAGAATTAATGGAAAGCTTCACTGCTGTGTAAAGAGAATTTTACCACTAGGGACTTGAGAGCCCCTCCCAGCCCCTTGAGGAGACAGCAAGGAGACAGCCCTGGACAGGAGCTCTTCCCCCACTGGGCCTGGCCAGGAGAGTCCCCACCTTACCCCAGGCCTGGCGAGGTAAGTGGAAGGGCCTCTGGGGCAGGGGTGGGGCCGGGCAGAGCTGTAGATCTGGAGGTGGCAGAGGAAGCAGGCTGGGGGCTGGGCTGCATCCCATTCTGGTCAGTAACAATGACGGCCAATATTTATTGATTATTCACCTTTATTCTCCTTTACTTGCTCACAACAATCTTAGCTGGAAAGCAAATACCTCTGAATGTGACCTTATGTAGAAATAGGATCTTTGCAGATGTAATTAGTCAGTTAAGAAGAGGTCACATGGGAGTACGGTGGCCCTAACCCACATGACTTTGTCCCTATACAAAGGGGAGATTTGGATGCAGACACACACAGGGAGAAGGTTGTGAGGCTGAGCCTGGGTATGCCAAGGCCTGCCAGCCACCGCCAGCTGCCGGGAATGGGCTCCCCTCAGCCACAGAAGGATCAGCCATTGTGTGGTGATGGTCATCAGCCTAGCAGGTGGTGTGGCACCAGGTCCAGAGTCTAGCCAAGCAGCCCAGCTCCAGCAGGCCCTCCTCCCCTGCCAGCATGGGTGTCACACTGGTGGGCAGGTGCTGTCCTAAGAGGAATGAGCCACCCAACATGGGGTGGGCTGTACCTCATGGACTGGACTTCACGGGTGGTTGGCACTGAGCACATGCTCCCCATGCAACTCCTCCAGGCACTGCTGAGGTCTGCGTTCGACAGGAGAACAAGGTTACGGCTCAGACCCGGAGGGCCAGGTGACTTGCCTAGGGTCACAGCATAGACCTTGGGCTTGAGTGTGTCCCCCAGTAGCCCTTTGGCTTGAGTGTGTCCCCCAGTGGCAGGGTCTTGGGGATACCCACTCTCACCTCCAGGACATGCCAGAGGGCCCCTGACAACCCACAACCACCCAGGATCCCTCTGATCCCCAGTGTTGGCGGGGAAATAGAGGATCAGCAACACCCACAACATGCAGACATGCAAGCGTATGCACACACCAAGGCCAGACATACATGGTACGCACACATAGGCATACACCCACAGCATGCATACAGCATGTGCATGCACACACAGAGGTTGGACATACACATGCATACACACACAGCACACTACCACATGTGTGAACACACACATGCATGCACACTCAGAGGCCAGACACACATGCACACACACACGCATGCACACAGCACTGTACACACATGCATATACACATGTACACATGCACATATACATAATCTCAGAGTACATGCATGCACACACATATATACATACACACTCAGACCGGGAGCTAGGACCACCACCCCAGTAGCTCAGTCCTCCCCACCACCCACTTTGCATCAGTCTGACTGTCCTGGCCCCCTGTCCTCTCCTGGCCTCACTGGGTCCTGCTCTCAGGTACCAGCTCTCCGCCCTGGACATGCCCCTGGTTTGGAGTAGCTGCTGGGCTGCCCAGCGTCTCTTCCCTGCTGACTCCCAGCCTTGCTCTTCCTCTCAGATCAGCTGCCTCCTGAGTTCCCGCCTGCTGATGCTCTGCCTAGACAAGCCTGGAGGCGATGGCTGCCCACTCCCCTGCGGGTGCTCTGTAGCAGCCCCTCCTCTGGCTGCACAGCTCCACTGAGGCAACTCAGAGCCCTGGCCTCAGCATCCGAGTCCTACAGCCGCCTAACTAAGTGCTGAAGACATTTATACCTCATGTCCTGGTGGCTGGGATCCAAGGCCAATGTGTGAACCCGTGATGTCCAGTCCATGAGGTCCAGCCCATCCCATGTTGGGTGACTCCTGGGGCTCCCCTGGTGTGGGGACACCCTCTCCCTGCCTCACACAGCTGTCCCTCTGCACGTGTTTGTGTCCTAATGTCCTCTTATGAGGATGCCAGTCCTGTGGGATCAGGGCCCACCCTATTCCACCGCGACCTCATCCTGAGGTAGCTAACTGTATTGCAATGACCCTATTTCCAGTAAGGTCATGTCTTGAGACACTGGGGGTTAGGACATGCACACATGAATTGAGGGGACCCAATTCAGCCCATAACATCTGCAAAATGGGAACAGATCATTAGATCACGGAGTTGGGTAAGGACTGAATGGGCTGCACCGATTCAGGTCTGGAAGAACCAACCAGCCTACCAGTGAGCAAATGTGAGCATTTGTGGCAGGCCTCTGAGGTTCTGCATGGTTGTTACACAGCATAACTGAGGCAATAGACAATCAATCCAAAATCCCACAGAGGAGATAGGAAGCACCACAATATCCCCACAAGGTTGGGTGACAAGCCCATCAAACACTCAACACAGAGGGGCCTCCAAAGGGCCCCTACATCAGACCCACAGCAAGCCACCTCCTCCCACGAGGGCCATGATCCCCACCAGGCCAGTGAGCTCTGAGAACAAGCTGCTCCCTAAAGCCCTGAGGGTCTTGAAGCTGCAGAGATGACAGTTTCTGCAGTGCACACAGCAAATCCCAGTGAGCGATTTCCTTTGATAAAGTCGTTAAGGAAATTATGTGTAGTACTGAAATTATATAACTGTTATTATGGCTTGTTTAAAAATTATTTGGATTTAATTCATCAATTAGATTAAATTATATAGTATGGGTGCTGGCAAAGGCCCAGTCCAGAGCTTGCAGAATTTGACTAGCCCGGCCCACAAGCCTTGAAGCCTTAAAGCCAGCACAGATTGTTTCTGTTTAATGAGGTTGTTACGGGTTGTTGCGCACGCTGAACTCACAGCCGTCTGTGAGTGGTGCCTGCTCCATGGAGCATTCCCAGGGCACTCTGGGTGCTGCACCCACCCCATTTCCCCACCTCCTGGGGCCCCTGCAGCAGACACACCCACAATGGGGCCAGCTTTCTGCCTCAATACTCATGATGGGGAAACATACATGGGTGGCCTGGAGGGGACCAGATCCCTCAGAGGCACTGTGCCAGCCTGGACAGCTTCAGAGAGTCTCAGACACAGGACCCACATTGCAGGTCCCAGGGACCACCACCTGAAGCATTGTGGGTGTGTGTGGTGGGCTAATGGGTGTGCGGGCTGTGTGAGCAGAGAGCAGGGGAGGCCGAGAGCCCACCTACCTCTGTGCCAGGTGCCACTTGGGCTAAATCAAATCCGTTGGGTGGCGGATGGGAATTGCTGCAGGGTGTTTTCTCTGTCAGGCCAAAAGAGCACTGATTGCTCCTAAAAATTAATTCATGGAGTTATAACAACAGTGTAGGATACAGGTGTCCTCCAATGCCTGGGATAGTCCGGCCACCCCCACACCCTCTGTGGTCTTCTCCAACTCGCCCTTCTCTGATAACTCTCCATCCAACTGAGGTTTTGATTAAAGCCAACTGCCAGCTCACCTTGCCTTTTAGAAGCACACGGCCAGCATGGCTCCCCCCTTTCTGTATCTGTCCCAAAAAAACAACTGGGAAGGGGGCATCAGGCTGTCCAGACATAAGCCCCACCCTCAGAACTAAGTCCCCAACCACTTATGGGGCCTTTGTTAGGGTCCCGCTTGACCCTGGGCTCCTTGAAAGGAGGGCTGGTCCAGGGGTCCTATCTTCCTCTGACTCCAACCTCCACCCTCCACACAGGTGGTGTATGTCCTTGCCCACTGGCTTCTCCACAGAAGCCTCACATGGCTCATCTCCCCTTTGGACCCTGGAAACAGAAAGCAAGTATTTATGGGGTTTCCCCCAAGTGCTCAGAGTCTGAGCCAGAGACAAGACCCAGAAATGCAAACACCCCCAGGCTCTACTGCACCCGACGGTGCTGGAGCCCCAGGTACTGCTCTTTTGTAGTGATGGCCCCAAGGGACAATGGATAGAGGGACTATGAGGGGCTCTGAGGGGAACAGGGTACCCATGGGGGCGATGACATCTGAGCCAGGGCTGAGGGGCCAGGAGGGGTGAGTGGTGTAAAGACTAGGTAAGACACTCTGCAGATGAAGGACCCCAGAGACAAGACTCTGAAATGATTGGGAGCAGCTGGCAGAGGCAGTGTGCCCACCCTTCCACTCTCCGTTCCAAACACTCGCTTGGCAAATGTTTTCTGTGCTGGGCAGAGGGATGAGTAAGGCTGATCTCAGCTCTGGAGGAGCTCAGGGCTGCACCCTTCATTCACTCAGCACACACTGGGGCCTGTGGGCTGGTGCTGGGAGACACCAGAGTACGAAATGACACCTACCCCAGCCCACCTGCCGGCCCTCGGGTGGCTGACCATTCCCCTGGAGAGGAGAGGCTGGAGCTGAGCGGTGACAGCACCTGCCCATCCACCCGGAAGGTGTTCCAGAGCACCGGTTTCATGGGGAGCGTGTGAATGTGGTTTAGGAGTAGCTTGCTCCTGACATTAAATAAAACAAAAGAGTGCAGCAGGGATGTCTTGCCTGGGCACATTTGTGTGTACAGACCGTCATACATCTTTCTGGGTGGGGGCTTGCTCAGTGGCCCATCTTTGGGGAGTGCAGCCAGTAGCCAGAATGGGAGAGACAGCGGACGGTTTGCAGGTGGGGGCTGGCCTGCGTCCCACCCCATTCCCATTGCTCCTCTCAGTTCCCAAATGTCACTAACAACGCAAGACTTTCTGCCGCAGCTTGAAAAGATCTGTTTGTGATTCCTGGGGAGACCACTTCTTAGAACGAAGAGAACACTTGCTGGGACCTGCAGTTGGGTTTTATGTTAGTAAGGGAGGTGTTGGTAAGCAGCAGAGACCCAGCCCAGACAAGCTTAACCAACATGGGACATGTATTGATTTATGTAACCAGGGCTTGTGTGCTGGATTTGGGACTGCAGGCATAGCTGTATCCAGAGGCAGAAATGGCCTCATCACAACCCACCTGTGTGTGTGTGTGTGTGCACTATGATCATTATTCTCAGTAGTCATGCTCTATAAAGTCACTGCAAATACTAAACCATTGCTCCTGCAGAAAAACAGGATTAGGATTGTGTGAACTTCTGGTCACCTTTCATCAACTGATCAACCTTGTTTCATCTGTGTTTCTGTTCAAAGACACATTATTTAACCTTTGCAGGCATTTCCTACTCATCTAATCTTGTCTTGCCACAGATTGGACATAAATTGTATAATTTCTTCAGGCATTGATTGATCCAGGGCCCAATCCCTGCTTCAGGGTCTTAGCTCTTCCCATCCCAAAGTTCTGGCTGCATCATCCACCCCTGAATTATTTCCCTGCAGGAGCCATTGCCTGCTCCAGGGTCACAGCCCCAAACCCCTCTGTCCCTGTCACTCAAGTAGAAGTCATGGTTACTTCTGACCAGCTCCAACAGCCTGGTCAGAGTCCGTCTGTCGGTCATCCACAGTCACCAGCACAATGCAGCCTGGGCCCAGGGGCAGAACCGTGCCAAGCCCCTGGACTGAGGCTGAATCAGGATGGTTCCCAAAAAACAGACCAGAAGAAGTGGGTGGTGGGGTGGACAGCAAAATGACACCTGCTGGCAGAGGTTTAACTGAGTGACTAGCCCCTCCACCCCACCCCACCCCCGCCATGTGTGTGCATGTGCAATGGAATATTACTCCATGTTAAAGGAGGGAAATCCTGTCGCCTGCAACAGCAGGGATGAACCTGCCGGGCATGATGCCTGGTAACATAAGCCAGACTCAGAAAGAGGGAGAAATTGAAAAAAGCCAAATCCATAGAAGCAGAGTAGAGTGGGGGTTGCCTGGGGCTGGGGGAGGGGGAAATGGGGGATTTTGGTCGGAGGGGACAGACTCCCAGTGATGAGAGAATAAGCAGCTCTGGGGCCCCGATGCACAGTGTAGATATGTATCATGAGAGATCGTAATTGCCCCCCACCCTCAGAATGGCAGCCATGCGAGGTGGTGGGTGTGTAGCCACCCTTGTTGTGGGGATTGGCTCATGGTGTATGCATGTATCACATCACCACATTGCATGTCTTAAAGACCTATACCTCTTATTTGTCAACTTCTCCAATAAACCTGAAAAACTCGACCTTATCTTGTGGTTCTGTGGCTACCTCCTCCAGCTGTAGCCACGTCGTGGACGCCTCCCATGCCAGGTTAGAGTGCAGAGCTGGCCCCAGGACAGCGGGCCCTCCCTGCACACCTGCCCCTCCTCTGACACCACATATCCCAGAGCATTGTGCAATGCCAGCCATTCCCCCCAGTTCGGGACCTTACAGGCTGGACACTCGGCCTTGCAGGGCTGGTGCTGTGTGGGCCCACCATTGGCTTGTTCACCTGCGTCTGTTCTCTTCTGGGAGCCTTGGCGATGATGCCCCATGACGGGCTGCCCAGACAGGAGGAGGGCTGGTCCCAGCCTCACAGCGGCTGCATGCTGGTTCTGCCACAGAGCCAGGCTGCCCTGCCGAGGTGTCATGCTGTGTCTGCTCCCCAAGGTCCCATGGAGACTGAGCGGCAGGTGCATTGGGAGCCACAGGTCCCTGGGAACTGTGTGGGGGGTCATACTGGGGTACTGGCAAGCTCTCAGGGGCCCAAATGAGGGCGGGCTCGCAGCCCACATGGATGGAATGACAACCACGCTGAAGACCGTTTTCCTCTGATGGAAGGGGAATGTCCAGTAGTGGCCTTTTCCAGCCAAAGTGCCCTCTGTGAGCTCTGAGCTGACCCTCCCCACAGCACAGAGGGAAACCAAAGCCCTCTCTGGACTGATGGTGGTTTCATGTTCCTAATGTGCTGCTTCTCCTTCAAAGGTGTCTGGTTCTCTTTGGTGATGCCCAGACCCACGTCACATCACTTCTGATCTGGCAGTGCAGGCACCCCAAGCAAGGTGCTCTTCATCTTGTCCTCCCAGGCCTGGGACGCTGGACAGAAGCTCTCCGCATCCCGCCCTGGCAATCAGACAGGGGACCCTGGCCACGTGCCCTCCAGGGGAGGTGCAGGTGGTAGCCCCAGCCGTGCACAGCTGAGGTCCCACCCTGAAGATGACCTCCACCAAGGCAGAGCGTGTGGCAGGCGCAGGGGCGTGGGTACCACGGCCCTCCTTCCATCCAGCCTCTCTGAACTTCTGTTTCCTTGTTGTCACTTGGGGGTGAGCATAGCATTACTGGTGTCTGGGGATTCCTCGGTGAGCTCAAGTGCAGGACAGGAGTATAGAGCAGGTATTCAGGAAACAGCACAGTTTCCAGATTATGCGGCCCTGAGGGGTGCTGTGGAGTTGCAGGAGGGCACAGATGCCCCGAGGCCATGTGGAGAACAGACCTATCCTACAGGCAGCAGGTAGCCATGACAGCATGCGAGGGAGAGCACCCCCATCAGAGCTGTGCTCAGACAGCATCCTATGCCACCTGACCACAGAACGGCTGGTGTCCAGAGGAAGATGAATGAGGCCCTGCCCAGGGACAGGCAAGAAGGAACACCAGCGTGGGGAGAAAAGAATCGAAGGAGCGGGCAGCTGAACAGGGGGCCGGACAGGGCTTTGGCTGCAGGACCTGGGGGCGTTTGCCAACCGCCTCTCATTCTGCTGGAGTCTCTGCTTCTGAGACTTGGGTCCACAGGCCTCCCTCCAGAGGGCTACTTCAGGGAAACTAAGCTAAGCTGACTTGAGATGTTGAGATGGAATTGGGAGCAGGTGGGATGCGACTGCATGGGGCATGTCGTAGGGAACAAAGGGCCAGGATAGGCTGTGGCGCTGATGTGTACAGGTGTGGGGAGGACCAGTCCCCAGCAGAGTTGAGAAGACACAGCCAAAGAGGCCACAGGGAAGCCGAGGACATGGTGTCACCCAGCTGGGAAGGGAGAGTGCCACAGTGTCTGTGCTGTGGGGCTGTGCCAGCTGGTGGGCCGACTGCTTACCTGGCACAACCATTCCACACACCTCCCCAGCCCTGTGCTCTGTGGTGATGCATTGTGGGCTTGAGCAGCCATGGTGGGAGCATGCATACCATGGAAATCAGCGAGCCCCATGGTCAGCGTCCGACCCCCAGAGGGCTGGCAGTTCACCCTCCACCTGTACAGCTCAAGGGTCACAGAGCCCAAGTGCCCTCACAGAAGCCCTTCTGGCCCAAAGTCTGGTGCATCTGGCAGGGTGAGTGAGGGTGGAGATGAGCCAGGAAATGACCATGGCTGTCCTGGGAGACTGAGCTACAGGGGACAGGGGCAGAGAACAAGGCAAGGGAGGCCCTGGTACTCCACAGAAGGCCACAGTCCAGACCGCATGGACCCTGCCTCAGCACTGCACGCTGTTGTGTATGGCGGTTTGGCCGTGCTTTGAACACCCTGACAGGTTAGCAATGCACCAGCTCAAGCATCTGTGATGAAGGGACAGGTGGCATCATGGGGTGGTAGGAAACAGGAGAGATTAGTCTTCCATGTGCAGAGAGGAAGAATACGTTCTGGGTAGGTCACTGGCTGCAGAGGAGGCTCAGAGTGGAGCTTACAAGCTGACTCTAGAGCCTGCCAACCCAGGTTGAATCCCAGCTTCATCTCCTATAGCTGTGTGGCTTCAGGCAAGTTAATAAACCTCTCTGTGCCTCTAGGTCTTCATCAGTAAGATGGATATAATGATTCCTCCCTGACAGATGGTTGCTATGAGGATGGAGTGAATGCATTTGTAAAGTACCTCTTTAAGAATTTGGTAAACACGTTGAAAGTAAAAAGCGAAACCCTCCTAGAGGAGGTTTTTGTTTTACCTAACAGACCAGTGAGAAGCAGGCATTGAACCTGCTGACAGTCACTACCAGACTCACGATGATGAGGTGCATATTAATTATGGAGCTGGGTCAGCTCAGGACCCAAGGGATAGATGCTGTTTAGGCAGTGAGGAAACTCAAAATTTATAACCGTTTTAGAATGTTTTGGGAAGAAAATGACACCCAGAGTCTTCCATTATGACTAACCATCCCCCGACTCTCCTCATCTTGTGCACCCCCCTCCTTGTCCCGGCAGGACCCCTTCCCCTCCGGACTCAGTGAAACTGCCTTTTCTGCTGGTGGGGCAGGTGTGGCTCAGCCTGCGGGCTGCAATGTCCCTACTCTTCTTCAGGGAGGACATCTGCCTGAGGACTGACGTGTGCACTGGCAGGGTTAATAGCAGTGGGCCCACGAACTGTCGCATGGGGCATCCAAGGGTGGGATCCGCGGCTAATGAACCTACTCCTCGACATTTCTGTTGACTCTTCTGAGCCACTTAATATCAGATCGGTGGCCTAAGTTGGAGTCAGGGGAAGACAAATGGGACTCGGCACTCTGGGGTGTCCTCAGCTCCCACTTTGTCTCCAGGGTTGAGCTGGGTTGTTGATGGGTTTCTGGAGGTCAGTTTCTCAGCTAGAACTCCAGCTGAGACCCTCCAGGAGGAGAAAGGCAGCCACCATTCAGGAGCTCACCTTTCCATTCTCGGGGACCTTGGCTCAGGAAAGTGAAGCAGATGCTTGCAATTCTACCTCATCAACAAATCTGGTCTAACCCAAAATCCACCAGTCACTTGTTGCTCTAGTCTTTTCTTCTATAAAATGGTTGCATTAAACTCTGATTTAACAATGTCATGCATTGCTCCCCTGGGGAGCCTGGCATTTGAGAATCTGGGTGTATTTGGAATAAACCCTGGTTTCTGGAAGGCTGCTCTGTGGCCATGAGTACTGCTCGCCCAGCACCTCCAGCTTGGGCTCTGCCAAGCACATGGTAATTTCCCCTCCTATCCCATGTTTGTGCTGGGGTGTCTGCATGGCAGTTTCTGGCCAGTAAGTCACAAGTGAAATCAAGTGCCACATCTGGGCTGGGCAGTCTGCGGCAGCATGAGGCTGCCCTCTGGGGCTCTTCTTTTCCCACAATGGCACCAGCAAACCCCTTGGCTGCTCCTGAAGACTGGGTCCCAAAGTGGCGGTCAGCAGAGTGCACTGTTGGCTGGGGTGTGCGGCAGTGTGAGAAATGGCCCTGCAATGTTTGAGACATGGAGACTGGGGACTCATTTGCTATTGCAACATAACTCAGCTTATCCTGACTTATGTTTAGATGGCATGGCATGCCATTGACCCAGGCTGGACCAGGAGCAAGAAAGTCATTCTTTCCACGAAATAAGAAAGAACCAGTGTGTGACTCTTGAATTTCAGTTTGTGATACGAGGCAAGAGGAACTTGTGGCCCAACTAGAGCAGATTCTGCTCTGTCTGAGAGCTGTCTCAAGGCTAAACTACAAAAGAGTTTGACTTCCCTGCATGAAAGAACCCTGCATTTCCCTTGGCCTTTACTGCTCCATATCCCCTTAGCCTATACCTCAGGCACCTGCCTTCCTCAAGATTTAACCACACAACCTCCCCAGAAACAGTGGATGCCTTCCCACATGACATCTGCCATACCAGTGAGGGGATTTCCTAGCCAACACAGTGACACTCTGGACCTCCACACACTCATGGCTTCCAGGGGGCTGGCCTCTGAGGAAACCCCTGGGAAACCTGGGCTTGTCAGAGGGAAGAAGGGTGCATGTGTGGAGTGCACATGTAATTTCTTCAGTACTGGTGCCCAGATGGGCTTGCTTCCCTTCTGTGGCCACTGCCTAGTGTCCACATTATCACACCACACCTCACAACCCACAGGTGAGCATTCAGTATTTTTAAAGATCAAAATGAATACTGGTTTGCTGACTATTAGATACAGTCTCTCCCAGCAGAATACACCCAAATTTTCAATATGCTTGTATTTTGAATGAAATTTAGCCAAATATTGATGCATACTTTGATGTATCATTTCCTACTAAATTTTAGCATGCACCAAAATGTATTTACATGAACAAAATAATGTTTTCTTGTGCAAAACCACTTTAACATCACTTTCAATAAACATATAATGAAAAATGCTTGATTTTTTTTCTTGAGTGACAGTGGCTAATAAATTTAATTCTGGAACCAAATTGTCTGGGCTTGGATCCCAGATCCATGCTTTGCATTGATGTGACCTTGACAGAGCCATTCACCCTTTTGCTGTCTCAGTTTCCTCATACATAAAACAGATAATAACAGTTTGTGCCAGAATGCTGTTGCTATTAGTCTTAATCAGTTAACAGCCATAAAGGACTTAAAATAGTGCTAAGGACTTAGAATAGTTAGCTTTTTGTACTATTATTCCAAAAGCTTTCCTTATAAAACTGGGAAACATTTACAATCTGGCATTTTATAAACAGAAAAATACAGTATTTCCTAAGAAGGGACATGGGAGTGGCTATTTATCAAACTTGCTGCAACCTAAGACTCTCCTGGAGTGATGATTAAAAACAGGACTCCCAGGCTGCTCTCAGAACAAGCGATTTATATGATGAACAGCCTGTAGACAGCTGGTCTCAAGCCCAGTGGCTGGGTCCTTCCTGATGGGGGTCCTCTGAATTTCTTGAAACAAATATTCTAAGAAAGAAAAGAAAGTGTTAGTGAGGAAGAGGAGAAATGGGTCTTTTAGCTCATTCCAGAATCTACCAAGGGGCACAAAACTTCCCAGCTGGGTAGCCTGGCACATCTGAAGTCAAGAAATGTAGACTGGAGGAGAGAGTGCTGGGCTGGGAGCCAGAAGACCCTAATGTCCTCCCCTCCCCACACAGTGACACACACACAGTGGTGTACACATGGATACACAGTCACACACATGCACACTCATACTGACACATGTGTGCACATGTGGGTGCACACACAGCCAAGAGCTCCCTGAAGCCAAGGTCCTTGTCTTCTCACCTCTGTATATTGAAGGCCCAGCACAAAGTCAGCTCTTAATAAATGTTCCACCATTTATTCACTCAACACATTCACTGAGCACCAGGTGCTGTTTCAGACACTGGGATACACCGTGAAGCAGGCAGGCAGAACCCTCCTCGTGGGCTCCCACAGTCTCACCTGATAGACTTGGGATTTGCTGAGTCTTTCTCTCTCTGGACCCCACTGTCTCATCTATAAGGTGCTGGTTTGGGGCTAGATTAAGGGATGGGGTGGGGATGGGCAGTTGGGTGTGCTCTCCTCTGAGGTCTGAGAACCACGACCTGGGGAACCCAATGCCTGGGAGTCTGCACCTTTCCCCTCTCCTGGGGGGTGTCTGGCTTTAGACTGGTGGCACCCCTGGCTCCCATTGAATCTCAAGCCTGCCCACCTGTCCTTGAACTCAGTTCTTCCCAGTCCTCAGCCCCTGGGAAGGGAAGCAGGGGGCCGGGAGTTGACCTCGTTCGGCTAGAAACATGGGGTGGCCACCAAGGTGGGTCTGGTCCCTCTGCAGGCCTCCTCCCCACAAAGCCTTGACCAGGCGCTCCCCCAGACCCCGATTCCTCAGGTCAACTTCGAGTTCTTTCTGAGTCTGGGAGGGGGCGTGGGGAGGGAGAGCCAGCGCGCTCCACCCCCGCCGCGCCTGCCGGATGCCCTTGGTCGGGGTCCGGGAGCTCGTAGTCCTGCCCCATCCGCAGGCCGCCAGGCTGGGCAATGGGAGCGCCCCCCTCCCCGAGCCAGGGGGCTGCAGGCGGGGTGGGGGCGGTCCCGGCGGCTGGCGGCGCGGAGGCCCGCGTGCATGCTGATGAGCTGGGCGCCGCGTCACTCCGCACCGGCGCCGTGGCTGCGGGGCGGGCAGAGCCGCGCGGACGCCCGAGCGCCCGCCGGCCAGCTCCCGCCGAGCTTCCGCCCCAGGCCCGCACGCCACCCTGGGACCCGACCGCGCCCCTTTGCGGAGGATGCGGGCTGTGCCCTGCGCCCCAGGGCAGCCCGTGCGCGCGGGAACCGCGGGCGGCTGAACGCGTGCCGGGGGTGCTGAAGGGACAGCTCCCTGGCCCGGCAGCCGAGCGCGCAGCCACCCCGCAGCGCCCGCCCCCGCCAGCCCGCAGACCCCAGCCGGCAGCGCCCACCCACCACCAGGCAGCGCCCTCACTACCCCATCTCCGCTCCCGCCCGCAGACCCACGCCGGCAGCGCCCTCACCACCACCCCGACCCTGCCCCCGCCCGCCCGCACACCCCAGCTGGCAGCACCCCATATACCCTTCCTGTCCGCCCCACCCCACAGTCCCCGCCCCAGCCCAACCCGGCCCGTCCCAGCCCGCAGCCTACAGCCCGCAGCCCTCCCCCTGCAGCCGCCGTCCGCTGACTGTAGCCGGCAGCCCCCGCAGCCCCCTAGCACCCAGCCCGCGTGCCACAGCCGGGCTGGCTCATGGTGCCCCAAGCTGCTGGCCGCGCTGAGGCTTCTGCGGCCGCTGGGCCCACGGGAATGCCCCGCGGGTGAGGCAGTCCCCAGCTTCCAGCCGCGTTCATGGCGGTGGCCAGGAAGATCAAAACTTTGCTGACGGTCAACATCCTGGTGTTCGTGGGCATCATCCTGTTCTCCGTGTACTGCCGCCTGCAGGACCGCTCGGAGGGGCTGGTGCAGATAGTGCGCAGCGCCGAGCGCAGGGCACGCAGCCGGCACACCAAGGGGGGTGTGCTGGTGGACCGCGAAGCCATCCTACAGCGCCTGGACCACCTGGAGGAGGTGGTCTACAACCAGCTGAATGGTGAGCAGGCCAGCTGGGGCAGGACCGAGGGCCCTGGGAGGAGGATTGTCCCCAGTGATGGGGACACTGCTCAGTGTCCTGGGCATGGGAACCCACGCTGACTCCAGGGGCCTGAAGGCAGACAGGGGCTGGGCTGCAGCTCCCTCTGCTACTTGGGAGGGAGTGGGCAGCAGGCAGGAAGAGATAGCTACCTTTAGAAGAGGGTGCTGGCCTGGATGATCCGTTTTTATTTGCTCACCCAAGGGACACTTGAGACCCCACCCCCACCCCATCCCACATGGTATCTCCAGCTTCCTCCTGGAGATGCCTTGAGAGAATTTCTGAAGAGATGCTAGGACCTGCTCTGAGAGTGGGCAGTGTTGAGGTCCAAGACTGAGAGCACATGCTTTTCCAGGGTGTCAGGGATTAACCTGGAGCCCCCCCCGACTGTACCCTAAAGATGTGGAGCCAGGAAGGAGGGTGGCGTTGGCCTTCAGAGGTTCTGACATGGTGTTCTTTCCTGCCCCCTGCACCTGCTGGGTCTCTCCAGCCTCCTGCCCTGGGGATGCTTGGGGCTTGCTTCATAAAGTCATGGGGGACAGCATGAGGCCAAAAGCTGGTGACCCTGGGCAAGCAGAGGTGTCTACCAGGGGTACAGCAGGTGTTAATTACCTAGATGGATGCTGGGCTGTGGGGGAATCCTTGGAAACTTCTACAGAAAGCTCAGTGCCTGGTGATGGGTGCCCTGTTTCACCCCAAGCAGGTGTGGGTCACTCCCAAGAGTCACGTTGGTGTCAGGGCATATGGCCTCAGCTGGCAGAGACAAGTACTTTTCCGCTTGGGATTTAGATGAACAGAATAAATGACTGCTGCTCCCCCGCCTGCGTGTACCGCCCTTCAAGGAGGCGGGGGATGTGCTTGTTTCATTAGTGGGTCTCCCTTCTGCTCTGTGCTGCTCTGTTTCTGCATCAGCAGCCCAGCAAACCTCAGAAAGCACCAGGCACAGGCTCCGAGGGGAGGTGTCTGGGTTGGGGTTCCCTCAGCATGCTGCCTACCCTATGCAGGGTTGGTGGGGGTGTGGGGTCTTCTCGGGTTTCCCTCTAGAGGCCCACCTGCCTGTGAGCAGCCGCTCTAAACCTGGAGGCTTGGTGACCCTGGGATGAGGGAGCTGTCTGTGCCCTTGACCTCTGGTATAGAGCAGAGTGGCCTCCTACACGCTCTTGCCACCCCTAGAACTCCTGGCTCTCCTCTGGAGGGGTTTCTGGTGAGCGCTGTGGCTTTCCTGGTCTCTCCTGAAGCCAGGAGGGGAGAAAAGTTTAGTTCAACTGCCACTTGGCCATTCTGCAGTGTGATTCACGGAAAGGCGGTGCACCCCGGGAACAGCACACGGCTTTATGGACGCGTGTTTGCCAGGGTGTTATGGCCTGTTTTATGGGGAGAACCGGAGAATTATATAAACACATTGGCAGCAGTCGGGTTGTGTGACATCATGACGGCTAGCCCAGCACCATGCACCGCCCGGGCTTCACCCGTCAAGGGGAGAAGCGGCCAGCTTCCAGGTGGCAGGACAAGCCGGGGCCATCCACAGACCTTCCTGATGCTGACCAGAGGCAGTGAAATGTTCTGGGAACCTGGACTACCCCATGCCCACCCAGCCTCTCCCTTTCCCCTCACCAATTTCCCTTTCTTAGTTTTCTTTATCTCTTTCTCCAAACAACCCCCTCACCCCGTCTCTCTCCTCCTATCTCTGTGCCTCTCTCTCTTCTCTTTGTCTCTCCCTCTGTCTTTCTCTCCTTCCGTTTCTGTCTCCCGCTCTCCCTCCCTCTGTCTCTGCCTCTCTCTTCCCCTCTCTCTGTCTCTCACTGTGTTCTCTCTCCCTCTCATCTCCCCCTGCCCCACCCTCTTCTGTTGGGCTCTTGAATCCTTCCCTTGGGCCATGTGCCCAGCATGGTGTCACACCCAGAAGTCAATCAGTATTTGCTCCTGGAAGTGACAAGAGGTCCCCAATCTAACATTCATCCCAGGTTGGTCTCTAAGGAGGGACAATACAAGAACAAGGTTGACATTTGTTTGCAAGAAACCATTTGAAAACGGTGCTGTGCTGCCCAAACTGGGGCAGATTCCCTGTGTTTAAGGTTCTTTGTGTCAAAGAGCAGCAGAGTGCTTTCTGGAGGAGGAGGCCCATCCTTGCAGTTACTGCCTGCTCTGGTTTAGATCCAAGAAATGTGAAATTGATTCTTAGGAGTTTCCCACCTGATACCAGTTCATCTGAGTGTAGAAAGGAGAGGAAGAAATCCAAAACAAGGTCGATTTATCACTTATATTTCCTTATTTCCTCTACCTTGACTGGTTCCTGGAAATACCTCTCCGGGCTTGAAGGTGCTGGTGGGAAGGAGAGGGTGTCCCAGGGAGGAGGACCCAGAAGCAGGACATTCTCCCCAAACCCTTCCTTTACCTGGTCCAGTGGCCATTATTTGGGATATCTTATTGACCTCAGCAAAGACCTATCAAGTGGGGTGTATAGATTCAAATTTACAGGGCCCGGGAGGGACTATCTCTAAGGAAAAGCAGTGTGGCCACATCCTATATGTGCATGAGAGTTTGTTTCTAAATTCAGTGCTCAAGGCAAGAGAAACTGTTTATAGTGAGGTATCACCCTTCCGAGTGTCATAAATTGTACATAAAGCATCCATGATCCTGCGTGTGTAACCGAAAATGGTGCATCTGAGAACCTATAAGCTTCATCAGAAGGGACATGGAAAGAATGTCCCACTCAGTTGGCTGGGTGTTTAAGCCTTACTGAAGAAAATGGCAAATCTGGGGGTGAGAAGGAAAGGGGCAGAGAGCTGAGCTCCTGGGCTTGCAGGGCTTCTGTGTCAGTACTGACCCAAAGTAAGCCTGAGCCTCTTCTCTTGACTTGCAGCAGTAAACAGGTAGAGGCAACTGCTCTGGAGGCCTCACACACAGGAGGGGCTGAGCCACCTCAATTCAGAGAAAATCTGGCCACCGACGGGCCACCCCATGACTTTGTGCCACTGGACATGTTCTTATGCCCCCTTAAGAGCTGTGAGTCTGCAGTGGGGCTGGGAGTGGGGATGGTGAGGTTCCAGTTTGCATTGGCTTCTTGCTTTTGAGGGAGTTAATTCCTAAAATGCAGAGCACACACATGTTAGTTCCGTCTAACTTGACCTACCCAGACAAAGTTGGTCCTGCACCTGGAACCATCCAAGGTCAAAGCTGTGCATCGGACATGCAGATGGAAAAGTGTAAAGCCTGTGAGACAGCGTGGGTGCCTGCATTGTTTGCAAGTTAGTGGCAGCAGCTGCTGAGAGTGGCATGTGCCTCCGCATGGCCCAGGCTTCTGGGGTGACTGAAAGTCTGTTTCATAGTAGCGAAGGCCCAGTGGGGGACCCTGTCCCTCTCCCTCCCCCAGGGAGGGTTACCTGCCAACTCTGCCCTCTCTCAAACTTCAGAAATTCGTGCACGTCTGGCACCATTTGTACTGTTTTGTGCACACCTGTCCTGTTAGTTGAGGGTGGGGAATTTTGTCTGTTTTGTTCATGGCTCTAATGCCTAGGGTCTGGGGTGTACCCCACGTATAGTTAGTGCTCCACAAATATTTGTTGAATTGGCAAGGGGTTGGATCTTCCAACAGTGCACTGTTTTTGCTTAAAATAAATTTATTTCACGAGACAGCTGCAGATCACTACAGTACCCACAGGTAGGCTATTTAATCCCAGAAGGACCCTTGTCACCAGAGGCTCTGAGCCCTAGGCCTGCCCCCCACCCGTTAATAGGGGGCTTCCCAGGTGGTAGCATGCGCAAGTGTGTCAGCATCAAACCCAGACTTTCTCTTGGACGAAATCTGGAGGCAGAGCTGGACTTTAGCGGGAGGTGTCTCATGCGGCAATGCCATGCTTTGGCTTGTCAGTTTTGGCCAGAACTCCTGTCCAGCTCTCTGGTGGTCCTACCAGGATTCTTCTGCCATGGTGTTTGCATCACAGATAGGCAGATATCAGAGCTGAGAAGCTGATGCTGGGGACCGTGTACAAAGATCTCCCATCCCCATGCACAACAGCCCTGCCTGGGGCTTCACATGTGCATGGGAACATAAGCCACATGAGGATGTGAGCATGTCCCATGCCCTCAGCACACAGTAGACGCCCATCAACTCTGTTTGAGTCATAAAGGGCTGAGTAAAACACACCTCCAGAAGCGTGTCATGGAGGGGGTTCAGGGGCTGGGAGGATCTGGCTGTTCCTGAGGGAATCTCCTTGTCTCCAGAGGGTGCCTTCCAGGCCCACCCATCCCAGAGAAGGTGCAGGCTTCTCAGGAGGGGTCCCCATGCACCTGTTGTGAGGGCTTTGTGTTGAGAATGCCTGGGACACCCCACTTGTCAGGGATGGGGCTTCCTCCAGAAAGCATCCCCTTTTCACTGAGCGTTTTAATTCCAGAAGTGGCTTCCCTCTGGTTCTGGGGACTTTTCCAGCTTGAGTTGATCGATCTTCTCTGCTCCCACAACCCTACTTGGCTGTCTGAGTCACACCATCCTGAATTGCTGACCCCAGTCATCAGAGTTGCTGAGGCCAGGAGAATAGCCCCAGTTACTGGTGACTGAAACATGGATCCTGGCAGGTCTTGCCTCAAAATGGCATTGGCATTAATGGGTTGGCCATTTCCCCTGGGTCAGTGACTGGCTGGCCTCTTGCCCCACATGTTCCACAACTCTCCCCAGTGATGTTGGTTTACTACAAAAACTCCCACCTGGAGCCCAACCCTGCACAGGCTGCAGGGGGTTCAGCAGGAGCTGCCTTCTCTACCATGTCCACCTATGTGCACAGCACACAGAGCAGCCTGCCATTACATCTCACTCACTCTTAGAAGATTAAGAGCCTTTGACTTTGGTTTTTGTTCTCTTCTTCGCCTGCATTCTTCTGCCTGCTGGGCTGGCTCTGATCCCATTCCACCACTGAGGAGTCAGAACAGCTGAGGCCACTCCCTGGACACAGAGGTCAGCTCTGGGTAGGTCTGGCCCTTAGCGTTTGGGGAATGACACACAAGGACACTTCACCCTGCAACAAGCACCTCTCATGTTACTGCCTGTGGGCAGCGTGGACTTCACCAGGGTTGGCTCCATCCAGAGGTGTATGTCTGCAAACCTGCAGCCTATACCTGTAGGAATAATTCATGTGGGTATTGGTCCCTGACTTGGGAGCGTGGTGCTAAGTGATTGCATTTACAATTCAGCTCAGCAATCTGCATATTTCAGAGGCTCGGCATATTTTCTGAAAGGACAGTTTATCCTTCATCATCTGGAAACTGTACATTCCATACCCAACGTCCCACTGAAGACATTCCAGGATGGCGTCCAAGTCCTAGGACCAGCTCAGTTTCTCGTTCTGCTCTCGAAAAGCAGATACCCTTCAAGGGAGCTGGCACTGAAAGGGGTGGCAAGCTGGGCCTTAGGACGCCACTGTGGCCAGGTCTCCCTTACTGGAATCCATCCAGGGTCACAAAGGCTAATATGGTATACCCAGCATTGAGCACTGTGGCTGACTGGTGCCCACAGAAGCTGACAACCCCTGGAGGTTCACAGAAGGGGGCTTGTTTCCAGGTTGTTTTAAAGGCACTTGAGAGCTGCATTATCCTGGGGTGGGGGCCCGGGGAGCTTGGCCCCCACCGTGGGTCTGACAGCAGCAGAGCAAAGGGGCTTTGTTTCCTAGGCTGTCCTTGGGCAGGCGGCCCTTGCATCTGTTGCTGACCTACAAACCCTGAGTGCACCTCTGGGGATGTCCTGATGTCTGCTTCACTCTGGGGCAGCAGAGGACACAGGGAGCAGGGTGACAGGCCTGCAGGGGACAAGGGGCTGCCTCTCCTGCACACAATCATCCGCCTGCCCCACGGTGATGTCACGGGCCCTTCCTGCTTGGAATTAGCTTTCGTGGGTCTGACAGCCACAAAGTGGTAGTCTCCTCTCCTCAAATGAAGGCAAACGTCATTTTCTGTGGACTTGCTCATCCCCCACGTGCTTCGTGACCACCTGCCATGTTTCCAATGCTGCCAGGATGCCTAAGTGAATGAGATGCAGCTGCCAGCTTTGGGCTGGCACCCCAGCAAGGAAGACAGGTGATGAACAAGAACCATAAATGGGGCAATTTCAGATGGAGACAAATGCCATGAAAACAGTGCAGAGAGAGGATAGGAGCGTGACACCATCGCCGGTGTGCTGAGTGGAGCAGCATTCTCAAACAGGTCCACCCAGAAGTCTTTGCAGAAGTACTTGGTTAAGCTGAGGTCATGCTAGAGTGGGTGGGCCCTAAAATCGGTGACTTATAAGGACAATGGTGTCCTGATAAGAGGAGCAAGGGCACAGACACAGAAAAGAGACAGAGGAGGCAGAGGCTGGGGCTGTGCCTACCAGCCAAGGACCCCAAGGATGCCGGCAACACCAGGAGCTGCAGAGGCAGGAGGGACCTTCCCTGGGGCCTTAGGTTTCCCGGATTTCATGTGACAGTTGGGGCACTGCTGGCTGCCTGTGTTTCTCCGGGTTCTCACCTGGGCTCCCTGCCCTGCCCTTCTTTGCTGTCGCCGTGCAAACATTGCTGCTGCTCAGAGAACGTTCTCAGGGTGAGAGGCTGTTGTCCTCCTCCCCACACCCTGATCCCCTGCCCAGCGTCATGGTTCTGAGCAGACCCCAGGACAAGCTCACTCAACGGCTGTGGGGTAGAGCCCAGTCTGTCTGTTAATTGTAAATGCAATCACTGTCAAAAGGTTAGAACCTTTGCTGGGGCTGTTTCATGCACACCTGTAACAAGGATCAAGGCAAATGCACCCCAGTGAGGGCGTGAACACAGCCATCCAAGAGGGAGGCCATCGCTCCACCCCGTTTCACCTATGGAGACCAGGGGCAAGTGAAGTCAGGCCACCGTGTAGGGCGGGGTTGAACCCAGGGCCCCTGCCCTGTGCCATCTGCCTGGACACAGGCTGAGAAGACATTGCTTAGTCCTTTGGTGGCCAGGGAATGGTGTGTCCAGCTTCTCAGAGCAAAAGGAATTTTTTACTTTGAACAGAATAATTTCATCAGATCAGTGGTGCGTGCAGCCTCCGTCTGAAACCCAGCAAGCCTTGACTTCATTTCCGAGGACAGAAACAACAAAGAGCAGCTGGGCTAAGCAAGGGACCATCTCCTCACTGAGAAGGTTGTGGGACATGCCTGCTTACATCCCTGAGCCTGAGCACTTAGCGGTGGACATGGGAACAAACAGCCTTCCTTAACTGGTAGGAGCTGAGTGTCCTGGTGGGCTGCAGAGCCAGACCCCTGGGGCTGAGCTGGGTGCAGCCTCGCCTGTGGTTGCGCTCATGTCCCTCCGTGTCCTGGCTGTGTCTGTAAGATGGGATGAGATAATACTTACCTCCTGGCATCACCATGAGAACCAGGTGAGGGAACATGAAAGGCCCTGGGAGGCATGCCTAGTGTGTAGTTTTGCTCAGGATGGAGCCTGGCTCCCAGCAGAAGGGTCCCACATGGCAGCCCCTGAGGAGCCTGCCATTCACTCCTCGGCACTGCCCGTTGCTCAGCTCCCAGGAAATGTGGGCTGAAGTTCGGGAGACTGGAGCTGGTGCTGAGCCGGTTAAGGCTTGGGCTTTGGATGGGGTGAGTGTATTTGGCATGAAAGAAGGACTTGAATCTGGGGGCCCTGGAGTGGAAGACAGTGTGCCCCCGAAATTCCTGGGGTGCTTTGGGAGGTGGGGCCTCTGCAAGGTGATCAGGTTTGGATGGATCATGAGGGCGACCCCACACTGTGAAGAAGACAGGCCTCTGCTCCCACGAGGACAGACCATGTGGGCACATGGGGAGAAAGTGGCATCTGCAGGAGGGATCTCTGGCAGACTGGTGCCCTGACCTGAGCATCCAGCCCCCGGGACTGTGAGGACCGGATGCTGTGGTCTTCACTCGGCAGCTGAGACGGGACATGGCCCTATATGCACTTCACAATTTCAAGGTCAGCATGAAGTCCTGAGCTTGCCCACCATTCCTGGCCCGGTGGTCACTCTGTGGCAGCCCCCGCAGCTCCAGACTGTCTCCTTTGGTGGGGAGCCCACCAGTGTCCCTCTTCCCTCCCTTGGAAGTACTCACTGAGCACTGGCTGTGAACCAGGTCCTGGAGCTTTGGCAGTGAGCAGGGCCCACAGCTCCTGTCCTCGGTTCAGCAGGCAAGCTAAGGGGGGCTGTGTCCTTTGTACGCACCCAGTGGGGGCTCCCAGACTCCCAGCTCTCTGGGGACTGGCCCTGCATCCCCACTTCACTCCCTAGAGTGCAGGCTCTGGATCTCCTGACTATGATCCCCAGTGCTGGGCTGGGTCCAGCACTTCCTGGGAGATTGTGCATCAGGTCTGAGCAGGGGACCAAGCCCGCTGGAGCCAGGGCATGTCCACCATCAGAGGCTGGGCTTGGGCAGGGAGGGCTGGGGACCTGACCCCTTGGGGCCCCTGGGGCAGTGTCACTCAGAGCCAGGTGGTTGCTGAAGTGACAGGACACCGAAATGTCCCCACACCCACTTCCCAGCAGTAACTAGGCCCAAATCTGGGGCAGGTTGGCACTGTTACTGCACAGAGCCGGTGGTGTGACATCCCATATGCCTCATGAGCTTTACAAAGTGAAAGAAAGCCAGGAAATCCATTTTGCCAGATACCTCTACAGCCAGCCTTTATCTCCCATGCTTCGGCCCCATGAATATTCCTATTAGTTGAACACAAGTATTATGTATGGAGATTTATCAAACACTATATGAGTCTCAGTGAGGATATATTTTACAGGTATTGCTGTGTCCTGCAAAATATTCATGAGTTCATAGTTTCAGAAGGGCAGTCAGTTGCTATTGACAATATGTTGTTAGTTCAGGCCCCCAGGGAAACCTAAAAGACCTGTCTGTAATGCAGTTAGCTGTTGTGTTTGGGCAGAGTGGATAAAGCTGGGAGAAAGAGCGACATCGTCTACAAAGGCAAACCATGGTGTCGGCACTCTATCTCCACTCGGTAATCATCAGACTTAATAGTCAGGCACGTTAAATTGGCGTAAATCTTTATAGGGTGAAGAGAGAGGAGCTGGAGCTGGTGGGATGTTCTGCCATTTCCTCCCCACCCTGCCTCTGCCAAGGTCACCCAGGAGGCCCTGCCTGGAACCTGGCAGATAATAGGTGATTTCTCCATTGCAAGCCGTGCAGTCCCAACTGCTAGGCAATGTTAGCAGGGGGTGACCGGTGACCACGCTTGGCGTGAGTGCCCACCATTCATGGCAGCGCCGCATCTGTCTGTCTCAGTCCCTGCTCGCATCCCTCGGGCATGTGCCACACACTGGTCATCATCAGGAGCAAATTGTCCAGGCTGCACAGGATTGCAGCTGCCCCTCCAGGCTCCTGGGGGCTCCCTCCCACCTCATTCAAGGCTGGAGGGCCCCCCAGGCCACGTGCCCCATGTGCCACATGGGGTCTGTTTGGCCCTCTGACCTCTTACTTGAAATGTCGACTTTGCCACAGTGCTCAGATCAGAACCACTCTCCCACCCACCCCACCACCTGGCAGAAAGTGTATTGCAGATATCCTTGCCTCCCAGGTCCCCGTTTTCCTTCACGCTTGTCTTACTTGCTTCTTCCTGTCCTGTCAGATACTCACTGCTTTTTAGCAATCAGTGGTGTTCTTGTTGAGTTAAACTGAACAATCTTAGTGGTTTTCAGGGTGTCCACAGGGGCAGCCCACCCACCTTGCAGAGGACAACAGTCTCCACATTTCCCAAAGGTGCCTTCGATCCTCCTGTTCCTCTTGGATTATCTTGTGACCAACAGCCTCTCCATTTGGGCTGTTTCCTCTCTGGGAATGTTGGCTCAAGTCACTGTGACAGATGGAAATCTGTGACTCAAAGAGAAGCTGGGATCTTGAAAGCCACACTTCCTTCCAAGTTGAAAAATTGCAGCCGCCCACATATCCCAGGTATTCGGTGCCGGAAGGTGTGGGCTGGACAAGTGTGAAATGACTCTTCTGGGGAGAGAAGTTTGGAGACCCCTGGGGAGCTGGCAGCTACTTCTCTCTGGAGGCTGTGCCAGCCAAGTCGGGGTCTGGGAGGCACCACTGCGAAGCTTGCTGCAGTTGCTCTGCATCCCAGCGGCTCACTCCCTTGCTCCTCAGCGTGAATCCAGCCCCTGACATCGCCCTGACTAAGTGGCCAAACTGCAATGTGATCTGTTTTTCTCTCATGGGACATTAACTCCAGAGGGCGAGTGGACTTAAAGAGCCCGGCCTCCTTTGAATTCCAGCTCCTTCCTTCCTCTGGTTTGGCATTCGACCTCATGGCTGCTGCAGTCCCAGGCATTGAGTCCCAGTACCAGGCAGGAGAAAGGGGGAAGGACTCTATTCCACTTACATCTTATGGACCAGATCTTGTTCTTGGCCACCTAGCTGTTAGGTCAGCCTAGACAGGCGAGTGTTTTAGCTGAACTCATTTCTATTCCGACAGATTGTTGTTCTACTAATAAAGAGGATGGAGAGGATAGAGGCTGGCCAAGTGGCCATGGTGCCTGCCACTCTTTGCTGCTATGACAAGTGACCATTTAAACAGTGGGAATTTAGGACCTACCCTAATCCAGGATGATCTCATCTCAAAGTCCTCACCTTAGTTCATTTGCAAAGACCTTATTTTCAGTAAGGCTGCATTCACAAGTTCCAGCTGGACATAGGGTCACTCTCCAGCCCCCAGCCCCTCTCCATCCATCTAAGCCAGGGGCGCACCTCTGCACCTCCAGGGCCATCCCAGGTAAGTGGGTGCCACTCGGCTCCAGCCAGCTGCTGCCCTGTGGTGACGCAGCCCCATGCAGTCGGATTGCTGGCTCCTTCCAAAGGAGCTGGAAGTTCAGGCTCTCATGTGGGTCTACAGGTGGATTTGTAGGAGCACCACATGGCACAAACACCTGTGGCCAGCAGGCAGGGAGGGCCCTGAGGCTTGGTCTAAACCCCCAACTCCCTCCTAGTTCCTCTGCAATGTCCAGACTGACCATATGAGCAGCTGCTGAGGGCCAGTGCTCCGTGGGTCCAGAGGCAGCTGCGGCCCTTCCTCCCGCCCTGAAAGCGGGCATTTTGAGCCACCCCAGGTCCTGCCCAGGGTCCTTCCCAGTTGGGAGCAGAAGGGTCTGCTTCTTCCAGCCTTCTGACCCCCAGGTTTGGGGAAGCTGCCTGCAAGGTCACAGTGCAGCTGTCGCCAGTCGCCAGCCCTGGGATGAGGCAGTGTGGCTTAATGGTTACACATGTAGGCTCAGAAAGGCTGTAGCCGATCTCGGCTGTGGCCAGCACAAGCATGCAAGCTTGTTTCCTCACCTGCAGAATGGGATGCCATGGTGTCAACAGCAGGGCCACTGGCCCCACAGTCCCTTCCTCCCTGTGGTCAGTGTTGGGGGGCAGTGTCGGCCCACCAGGGGGTGCAGGCACAGGCTTTTCCAGTGTGGCAGGGCCCGGACTGGGAAGCACAGGGGGACGCTTCTGGGAACACACACTCCTGTTTGCACTTAGTGCTCAGCTCCTTGAATTAAACCGCCGCACACTTGGGATCCTCCTGCTCCCTCCAGTCTCTGGTGGCTGTGCCTTGATGTCCCCATCACCCCGGCTCTGCTTCCAGGTCTCACGCCTCCCTTCTGTCTGTGTGAAATCCCCCCCACAAGGGCACCTGTATTGGCGTGGAAGGTCCTCCTGGATGGGGACATCTCAGGGTATTTACCCCCATCCTGCTTGTTACCAAGTCAGGAGAAGGGCGAGTCCACAGGCTCTAGGCAGAACCTGGTACCTTCGCCTTCAGTCATATGCCCATCATGGCTGTCTACCAGATGTAAACCCCACCTGCAAACTTAATGCTATTTTTTCCAAAGTACAGATGAGTCGCTGGTATTTAGAGTTGGGTCTGTGTGGCTGCCTCTCCTGCAAGTCCAAGTGGTGTGGTGTCCTGACCACGTCTGGAGCAGTGGCCCTGAAGGTGGAGTGTGAGGGCCCACCATGCGCCACTCCCTGCCACCCCAGATGCAGATGCTGAGGGACAGTCCTGTAAGCTTCCCATGGCATTTTTCTCAGGGTTCAGCTGGCAACAGTGTCTGGGAGCTGGGCTGGAGGTCCTGCTCCTGACCTACCCAAGAGAAGTCCTCCCAGTCACCTCCTGCAATTAGAAAAGTACATCCCCTCAGCTCACCAGAGGAGGGTTCCATAAAAGCAGAATTGCTGTGGCATCTGTGGCCTTTCAAAACAGTGCAAGATCTCCAGTTACAGCAACAGTGCATTTGGGAGGGCAGGGGCCCCACTTAGCACCCCCCAACAGGAAACTGCTGCTCTGGAATGTCAGATCGCTGCCTCTGGGGCCAGATGTGTTTCATCACAGGTACAATATGGGGCTCTGAGCTACAGCATCAGAGCAGAGAACACTCTGGAAGAAGGGGTGCTCCAGCTGGCACCCCATCAGCAGGGAATGGGTTGCTTTGGATTTGGGAAGGCTCTGTGAGCTGGGCCTGCATCCTCGAGCCTTCTTTCCACCCCGACCTTGACAACTTGCTCCCCACAGCCCAGAACTCACCTCTGCTCCCTCTACCTGGCCTCCCAGATATCTGGACACCTGGAGGAGCTTCATCCCCCAGGACTCTGTCATGGCCAAGCTCAGCTCATGACCACCTGCCTATGGGACCAGGATGGGCATACCTGAGTGGGTTACCCACCTGGGCTGGGCCAGGCACACCTGAGCAGGTAGCCTCCTTTTTGACACTGATGACCCTTAAACCCCTTGTCTTCGGTGATCAAGATATCAGAGGAGGGTGCTCTTTCCTGGTGATCAGTTAATCCAGTTGGGGCACATTGGCCAGGCACTGTGTCCAGGGGATGAAGTACCAGTTAGAGGAGGCAGGTCATGTGGGTGACAGTGACCAAGTGTGGGAGGGGGCTGGTTTCTGAAAGAACAGAGAGTGTCTGTTGAGTGGAAGATGGAGGCATGGAGGGAGGGAGAGGCAGAGAAAAAGGGAAACAGGTTGGGGAGAGATGGGGAGAGAAGGAGGGAGGGAACTGAGTCATCACTGTCCACTGCCACCAGGCTGTGACTCAACACAGGCCCCTGGGTCCCACTCTCATGCCCCCCAAGCTCCCTCCTCCATGGCTACTGTGCCCCCACTACAGTGAGCCCCATTTCCTGCAGGCTCAAAGCTAACTCCCCTGGAAGCTCCAGGAAGCTGAAACTGACCCTCACCCCCGCCCCTCGTGTGTGGAGTCAATTGCCCTGTGGCCGTTCCCATGACCCCTGGGCATGCGTCTCTGACCCTGCACGAGCACACACCTGTATGTGGACGTGACTGTACCCTGCCCCAGAGGACAGGCAGGCCCTGTGCCCCTTCCCCTGGGTACCTACCCAGCACTTGGCATAGCTCCTGGAATTTAGGGGATGCTGCACACACAGGTGAAGAAGGAACAGATGCTCCAGCCACAAGGTAGAATTTCATGTTTGCAAGCCACAAAGTTATATTTATGCAGAAGTTTTAGTGACACAGGAAAATGCTAACGATGTAGAGATACAAGAGCACAGACCTGTATATCATCATACACATCTGCTGAACTAGTTGAGCCATCACATATAATCTTATACAGATAATATGGAATAGCAAAATACCGATATTGGTTTTCCCCAGGGAGTGAGACCCTAAGCTGGTTCACGTACGTTTAGATACCTGTAAAACTGAAAAATGGCACGTAAGTGGGTAGCAACTCCTGGGAGGGTGCTAATTTTCCTCTAACCTGGTGAGGTTCAATAGCTACTGGCTAACAATATTTCCAAAATAGAGCCACAAGTATTCCTTATATGGTCACAAAAGTAACCACCAGATTAACTAAAAATAACAGCAGAGAAAACCAGAGCGAGGGAGGCGCAGGGTGGGGATGTGGCTGCGGAGAAACAGACCGGCTCCTCGTCTTTCAAGCCAAGAAGCCAAGGGAGCCTGTCTCCAGCTGACAGTGCAAGAACCAGACCCAAAAAATTACTGAGCATGTGTGCGGTGGACAGAAGGAGGGACTAAAACCAGAGAATGTGTGCTGGAGAGAAAGGCTTGCTCCCTCTCGTTGTCCAACTTTCTTGATGGTTTGGATTTCCCACGTGTGTGGATTTTACCTTCGCAAGCTAACAAGTGACATACAAACCCAGGAGTTTCCAGGGCTGGCTGCCATACCGATGCCCTTCTCCGGCAGCCCACCCGGCTGGGGCAGAGCCCCCAGGAGCAGGAGGCTGCTGGCTCGCCAGGTGGGAAGCATGTCTGCCTGTGGAGACGGCTGTTTACAGACATGTCAAAGTGGAGAACCCACGTGCAGAGCATTTAAAGAGCATGATTACATAGATGTTCTGCAATATTAAAATAAGAACTGGAGATGATTGCACGTAATGTAATTTTTCAATTTCAACTCCAGTATGTAGCCTTTGATCCCACCTAAATACCAACACTATTGGCCCATTTAAGATGGAATATTCCAGAACACTTGGCAGTCCTGAGCCTAAGGGCCGAGACTCTAGTGAGCAGACTGCCCATGGGGTGGGTGGGTGGGGGCAGAGATGGGCTCCCTGGGCACTTGCTGGGCCTGTTAAAAGGTAGATGCAGGCCTGTTGACATGGGAATCATTATTTGAGCAGAAAACCTGTTAGAATGGCCAGTTGGGGCTGGTAGTACCCCCAGAGCTGGAGAGACTTCTGGTGAGCTAGGCAGCCAAAGCTGGGGCCTGGCCAGTGTGTGACTGCCTGTCCATTTCCCAACCTGGAGGCACCTTCAGGCTTAGCCTTTGGCTTCCTAAGCACCTTGGTCCAGTGGCCTTTCTCTCTGGTTAATTAAACAAACTTAAGGGGCAGTGGGCATTGCAGGAGGGGGCCCTCCTCCCTGCAAAGGGCTGCTAGTCATCAACGTTACACATGTCCCCAGACTATGCCCTTCCCTGGCCTGAGGAGACTCCCTGACGCTCCCTGGTGCAGCTGGGACTGAATCTATCTGCTCTTTCTGGCTCACACCCCTGGGCCCTGGCCAAGCCCAGATGCCCCTGACCACTGTTCCAGAGAGGCCAAGTGGTGTTGTCTTTGCCCCGCCAGCCGTGTTCTGGTTGCTGGTCCCTAAGAGCCGAGTTCCTCTACTGGCACAAGTGACCAGATGGAGGACCACACCAACAGAGCACTCCCCTGGCCTCGCCTTCCCGGGCACTGCTTGTATACAGGCCCTGGTGGCCCAGAGGTCCCGCCCCTACACCAGGCCACCTGCCAGTTGGTCTGTGCCCCAGCCAGTGTGAAGATGCCCTCAGCGCACTTCCTCTTGTGTCCTTGGAAGTGTTTCATTCCACGTGGTGCTTTCTGAGGTCTCTGCAGGTTACTGCATGTGTCAGCAGCTCCTTTTTGTCCCCAGAGTGTCCCATCATGTGGATGTGCAGTTAGCTTAAACTATAAAGATGACAAGATTAGAGGTTGGCAAGCATGTGGACAACTCCTTGCATTATTGAAATTCACTTTTATTCTTAATTTTTAAAAATTAATAGGCCTTACTGTTCAGAGCAGTTTAGGCTTACAGAAAAACATAGTGGACAGTACAGACAGCTCCCAGGTAGCCTGCCTCAGTTTCCCCCTTATTAACACATGCATTAGTGCATTTGTGATAGGGAAAAATTTATGAGGACAGCAGTCTAGTCCAGGTGGCTCCCCTCTGTCTCCCCCTCCTTAACACAAACAACAAAAACACTCCTTTGATTTCCCGCTCTGCCGAGCACCCGCTCCCTAGGTTCACTTCCTAAACTCCCTCCCCCTTGCCTGCTCACTTGCTGTGCACGTAGGAATGTTACAGATACAGAAGCAGAAAGATATATATTGCTCCCTTTGCCTTTGTTCAGGGCTCAGACTTTTGGGAGATTACTCCCCTCTGAGCCCGCCAGTGTGAAATAAAGCCTCAACACTCCAAGACCTCCGAGTGCCACTTGGTTCTTCCATCAGTGATCCAGTCCAGGCTTTCCAGTATTTTCCGTAACATTTGTACTCCAATGTGCTGATATTGTTATGTGATTACAAACTACAGTCCGTGGTTTGCAAAAGGGTCACCATTGGTGTCCACTCTGTGGGTTTAGATGAATGCACCCACCATTACAGTATCCCAGAGTCTTCTTGCAGTCCTGAAAACCCTCTGTGCTCACCTGTTCATCCCCCCCAGCCCCCCAGCCCCTGGCAACCACGGGCCTGTGTTTCTGTAGTTTTGCCTTGTCTGATGTCCTCAGCTGGAACCACTCAGGGTGTAAGGCATTTGCTGAGTTTGCACCTGCAAGTAAGAATGGTTTAGGGGAGGCTGAGAGGGTCCTGGGACCACCTGACCCCTCTTCTCTCATTTCCACCAGGCTTGGCCAAGCCCATGGGCCTGGTGGAGGGGCCGGGGGGCCTGGGCCAGGGTGGCGTGGCGGCCAGCCTGCATGATGACAGCCAGGAGGCGGAGGGCAAGTACGAGGAATATGGGTACAATGCGCAGCTCAGCGACCGCATCTCCCTGGACAGGACCATCCCCGACTACAGACCCAAAAAGTGAGTACACTGCTTCCCCTTCAGCCCATGTACAAGCCCAGTGCCCGGCAAGTCACATGATGTTCACAAACTGCAGCACAGGCAGAGGGAATGGCTGTGCTGGAACGTGTGGGGCCCTGAACATCCATGGTCTCCTCTTGGGTTTCTCTGCTTGCTGCCACCTGCGTCCTCTCAGGGGCCTGGAGCTGCGCAGTCCCTTTCGATACAGATATTTGGAGGTGAAAAAAAGTTGCCACTGTCACCTCCCCTGTTTTGAGAGAAATCTTCTGCATCTGTGGATGTTTCGTTGCCCTTGTCTAGCTTGGATTAATACTTAGTCTATAGGCACACACCTGATCATCTACATTTGCCCTCTTACAGCACTAAATTATGTTTTCTACCTTTATCTTGCATCTACCTACCACTTCAGCATTTCATTAAAAAAAAAAATAAGGGAGAAATGTGGGATTCACATATAAATCAAGTATAAAAATCAAATGAATAATCATATCTGACTTGATTGTTTATAGTTCATAATGCGTGATCAAAACCAAAAGTTTCTGTGATGACTGCCCTTGCACTGTTCACCATGTAAGAACTTATTCACTATGTAAGAACTTGTTCACCATGTAAGAACTTGTTCGTTATGCTTCAGAAGATGGGAGACTGTTGAGAATTAGGCTTGGGGTTGATTAATGATTGTGCATTGAGTCCCCTATACAGAATTTTATTGTTGTTAACAACCATTTGATCAATAAAATGCCCTCTCAAAAAAAAAAAGTTGCCACTGCTCACAGCACGCAGATGACAGAATGATGGAATCGTGAAGCCACGGTGTGTGTCCCGCAGGTCTGTCCCATTTGCTTTTGGTTCAGGGATGGGTGAGGCTGTTTAAACAAGCATTGCTGTGTCTATAACGTATTTGCCATTTGTCTGTGGGCCTGTAACCCATGTCTGCACCACCCACACCACTGGAGTTGATGGATGCCCTGCAGTCTGTGGCTTCACCCTGTGGTTACTCAGGACCTAGGCTGTGAGTCTTGTGTCCTGTGTGAAAGCTCACCAGGTACCTTGGCAGATGTGACATTTGAACAAAATACAGAATAAAGTGGATGTCATTACTTTAACAAAGTTCAGTCAAGTGCGTCATGTGCATCCTGGAAATGAATGGTGTGGTGAGTTTAGCCACGCTCATTTCCAAAGCTCCGTCTGCAGAGCCCAGCCTGGAGCAGGGAACCTCAACAGGAAAGACACTGTCAGCAGGGCTAGCCTGGTGTAAGCCAGAGTTCAGGCTGTGCTGGGCTGAGCTGTGCTGGGCTGAGCTGGGCTGTACTATGCTAGGTTGGGCTATGCTGAGCTGAGCTAGGCTGGCCTGGGCCGTGCCAGGCTGGACTGTGCTGGGCTGTGCTGTGCTGGACCAAGCTGGGCTGTGCTGTGCTGGGCTGTACTGAGCTGAGCTGGGTTGTGCTGGGCCAGGCTGTGCTGTGCTGGGCCAAGATGTACTGAGCTGAGCTAGGCTGTGCTGGGCCAGGCTGTGCTGGGCAGCCACTGTTCATAGTTGCTGTGCTAGGTGGGTGACAGGTGGGGCGTGGGCCTCTGGAGCAAACTTCAAGGAAAGGTGAATGGATGCCCATTTTTAGCTCCTGTCTGGTTTGCCCCCTCCACATCCCCCAGCCTCTGTGGACCCTGAGACAAGGACTCTGGGGAAGTGATCCCAGAAGCCCTGGAGAGGGTGGGAGGGCCAACAGGTAAGGCAGGAAGCATGTGAAAGTGCATCATCTGTGTGGCTACAGGGTTGCAGAAGCCTAGCTTGCTTGAGGGCTGCTTTGGGGCATGTTGCTGCCCTGTCCCCTGGCAAGCTGAGATGGGATGAGGTGCCTTGAGTCAAGTCTTCAGAGTGGGCACTTGCTGGAGTGCCCACCACAGCAGCGATAGTGCATCTGCCCCCACTCTACCATATGGGCTCCGTATGTGCACCTCTTTGGGAACTGATGTCAGTTGCCACACATGCCCTGGATGACGTGGAGCCAGTCAGTGAGAGGCTGCTGCCTGGCTTCCTGCTTCCCTTGTGACTTGGTCCCAGAGAAACTCCCCTTCTGCCCAGTTACAGAGTGCAGAGGACTGGTTATAGACTCCATACACATGTAACATGTGGTTTTATTTTCATTGCATTTATTTTCTTGGTCGCCATTGATTTAGCATGAGTAAGGGCAGCTTCCATTTGCATAATGAAATAAGGATTCCTTTTTGAATAAAAAATGCATTTAGGTGTAAAACAGACAATTGAAGCAGCATCCTGAGTAAATGGTAAGGCAGGTGGTGGCTATGTGACAACACTCACAGGCACAGGGAATGACTCAGGTTTGAGGAGCACCCAGTCTGTGCTCTAAGGGTGCACGTGCATGTGTGTATATGTGTGTGTGCAAGTGTGCACATGCATGTGCATGGTTTTGCACATGGGTGCATGTGCGTGTGTGACTGTGTTAGCACACACATGTGGGTGCATTGTATAATGTGGGTGTTGCATGTGCACATGTGTGTGCATACATGTTTGTATACAAGTATTGTGTGTGCATGAACACGTATACATGTGGGCATGTGTGGGTATGTGTATGTGTGAAAGTGTGCACACATGTACAAGTGTGTGTTTGTGAGCATGCGTGTGTGGGTATGTGCATGAGTGCATGTGGATGAACCTGTGTGGGTGTGTGTGCACATGTGTGCATGTGTGTGCCTGACTGTTTCAGAGTGCTCCCTGGTGTTGAGCTTGTTCTTAGCTCTGAGATGCTGGGTTTGTGCTGTTTGGGGAGCCAAGACTGTATGGAGGCTCAGTAATTCATGAAAGGGCCCCTGGGGTCAGCTCAGCTGTTACACTCATGGTTTATTGTTAGGGAAGAACAGACTGGCATCACAGAGGGCAGGGGCCAGGAGAGACCAGGTGGCAGAGTCTAGGGGCCAGCCTGCTGCTCCAGGAGGAGGAAGTTCTCCACTCTGGGCAAGTTCAGTACGAATTCCATGAGATGGAATAATGACAACGGAATGTTAGGAATAAAAAGGGACTCAGACCCAGCTTTATTCTCACAGCAGTAGGTTGAGCACTAGATCCCCATCTGCGTCTCAGTTTCTGACTCCGGCTCCAGGCTCCGCTCCCCAGGCACTGCCTTCACTGGTGGCTCCATGTCTACTTCCATCTGCTCCCCTGCTCCGGGTTCCTTGCCTTCCCTCTCTGCTTCCTGGCACAGGGCTCCGTGGTTTCCCTCTGCCAGCCTCCACTCCATCCTGCTTCCCAGCACGGGGCTCGGGCACTTCTGCCTCCTGTTTCCCTCTGCCCTACCCCCCAGCCAATACTTAAGTTTGTTTGAAGCAGCTTTATCAGCTGGTAAGCAGCTCACTGCCAACGGGCATGGAAGCAGGCTAAGTATGTATACAAAGGGTGATATTAGAGTCAGGGGAGATGAGAATCCTGGCCATAAAATTTCTGTTTTCCCTACATGGCCCTCCCAGGGTGCCATACAGATGGCACTAATTCTCTCGGTGAGGACACATGATGGCAGCAAAGAAGTATTGCCAACCAGGGGCTCCCCAAGCCTTGGTGCTCAGGCTTGCACTGGCTGACTTAGCCTCCAGCCTCCAGAGGTCAAACTGATACCACATGGCAAGAGGCCCTACCGTAAATCCACTGCAGTGTGGACTACCGGGTGTGGCCCACGGACACGCTCATGGGGCAGGATGTCTCTGCCCCAAGGGCTCAGAGGTTACCTCCCAGGAGCTGGCAGTGTGGACAAGTTGAGCCTGCTGTGTTAACCCCTTGGTGTACACACACAGTAGTCGACTTGGCAGAGGTGGCACCCTGCATCTTCGTCTGTGGCACTTGTGGCCATGAGGGATGAATGCCAGCCTTGAGTGCCCAAGCCACCAGAGCCCAGAGGCTGGACCACTCGCCAAGCAGCCCCATTGCCCTGGATGGGTGGGGCTCTCCAGCTGTCCTGCCATATCCCCAGATCAGAGCAGTGGCCTTTACAGAGCGGACGAGAGTGTGTGTGCCATGCACCTGTTGGTAGCCTCCCCGAGAACCAGTTTTTGTTTTCTGGGCATGAGTCCCCTTCCCATGTGGGAGCCCATGGGAACTTCCGTTCCAGCTGTGGGTGGGTCACCCAACCCAGGACTAAGCCAGTCAGAGCCTTGTTTCCACTAGCCACAGTGGTTGGCTCAGGGCGTCACTTGGTCCAGGCCAGTCCAATCCGGGTGAATCTTGGAATTACCTGAGGCCACTGGGGAGAATAATCAGGCTTTTCTCTCCAAAGGAAAGCTTCAGGGATGGGAACCTGGGGAGCTGCACCATTTCATCATCATGAGGGGAAGGCCTGGAGCAGGGGAGGAGTCTGGTTCCACAATGTTAGTGGGAGCACCCAGATCTAGCTGTTCCTGAAGCTGGCAACAAGTTATAAATAGACTAAATCCTCTAGGCTCTACAGTGACAGCACACACACACACCTTTTTAAAATCTTTTGCTCAAGCAAATTTGGATTGGATTCTCTGCTTCTTAAAGATGAAAGTGCTCTGCCTGTTCTGTCTGGTATGTGGCTGCCCATCCTCAGGACCATTTTACTCTGGAATTTCGCAGGAGTCCTCCCTGGAGGGACCTCAGCTGGCCAAAACAAAACTGAAGGGAGTGACCAGTCACACATACAAAAGACATCAGGGCAAACTTTGAAAGACTTGATATTCACAACGCCATACTGATAGAAGCTTGATTTACAGAAACTGCCCCTCTGAACTGGAGGGTGTGGGTTGTGCTTATTTATGTGAATTTTTATTTATGTCACTTTGATGCCAGCAATGTGCACAAACGTGTAGACCATAAGCTAGGACTCAGAAAGAGGCTCCCCAGAACATGGGAGCAGGGCTGGGTCTTCCTGGTGGCCAGCCCCCATCTAGGAGCCCACCCAGGGTCACCTCATTAGAACAAAAGCCAGGCACTGCCAAAGCCTTCAGGAGGTAAACACTGCCCATGCCCCCCATCACTTAGAAGATCCCAAGGCTTTAGGAGCTCAGTGCCCCCTCTTCCTGCCTGGGGCAGAGACTTCTCTGTATTCCCCATTGTTTCATAGGCCAGATGGTCCAGTTGGTAAACATTTTAGGCTGTGGGGCCTGTCAAGAGCAGCCATTCAATACGTGCATGAATGGGTGTGGGTGTGGCCAGACAAAACCTCATTTACAAAACCAGCAGGCTGCAGCATTGGGCCATGTAGACCCCTGTTCTACACTATGCATGCCCCAGAGCAGGCCTCCTTCACAGGACCAGTGTGGCAGATTGTGTTTTCCAAAGATGGATAAAAATCCCCATGAAGAGGTGAAGACCATGTCCCTCCCCTTGAAACTGGGTGGGATTCTGTGGCTGGTCATCCAGCGGTCGAGGGAGGATGTGAGCGTGGGCTCCCAGGGCCCCGCCCCACGCTGGCCCACAGCCCCCAAGGAAGCAGGCCATGTGCTGAAGCCGCAGAGTTGTGAGGAGGCATCCACAGGACAGGCTGAGCCCCCGGAGGACAAGGCAGGCAGTGCCAGCTGCTCCAGCCCCGTCTGAGCCCACAGGCCAGTCCCTGACCTGGACCACCAGCCAAGGCCTTCCGGGACCCATGGCAGGAAACAAAGGATGGCTGTGTTGCTCAGCTGAAGGCCAGCTTTGGTGGCTGGCACCATGGGGAGGATGCCTTGGGCTGGGCATGGCCGTGTCAGCATGGTTTGGGAAGTCAGTAGGGGGTTTCCATTCCACAAACAGCAGTTCCACGTTTTCACATGTTGGGGACCATGCCTGGCACTTAGTAGGACCTCAGCAAATGTTAATGGACGATTAAATGAATAAACACATAAATGCTAGCTCAGTCTGTGCCCATTTGAAACTTTCAGGTTTGATTCCTTTATTGGCCTTCATCTCATGAAGCTGTCCCACCCAGTCATAAACTGCCTTGGGGATTGGCTTAGACACACGGGATGTAGGAGTGTGTGTGTGTGCATGTGTGTGTGTGTTCACATGTGTGTGTGCACATTCCATCCAATCTCAAACCTAAGTTCTCACTAACTTTCTCCCATTAGATACATTATTGATTTCCCTTTGTCTGGAGGGGGATAGCTTTTCTAATTAAGCAGCAGCTTTAATTATGCCACAAAGCACATAACATAGATCTTGATTATTAAGACTGGCCCATGGGATAATCAAAGGAAGCCTGGCAAATCCAAATTAAATAGTATTGTTAAAACGAGCAGCCTTATCCTAGACCTGGGCTGATTTCCAGTGCAGTTAACGACCCCCTGCTATGCGTTCCCGAAGTCTTCTTGCATATTAATCGTCTGGGCTGTGAACAGCTTGGTGGACAAATCTCCTAAGTGCAGATTCAGTGAATGGTGGATGCGAGGAGCTTGGAATTAGGTACCCAGTGCCCAGTCTGGTTCCTCCGATGTTAAGGGTCTGCAAGTGGAGGCTGTGTTGTCAGACAAGGTGGCAGCAGTGTGGTGTAACCTGGAGATGCCCTGAGTGGTGTGACTGGCTCCAGAGGAAAGGCACCTGCTTTCTTTCCTTCAGAGAACAGAACTGCAGCTGGCAGAGCCCACATCCTGACCAGGTAGTCTTCCTGGCCAGACGACGTGCCCCCTCTTCCTGCCAGCCCCCAACCCATCTCCAGGGAAGGAGAAGCCTGTGGGGAGCGCATCCCTGCTGCAGTAGTCCAGGGCTGCCTGCCGCATGCTCCCTCTCAGCTACAGAGGTGCTGGGAAGAGGGAAGAGCCCTCTGGGTGTAGGGCTGTTCTGTCAGCCAGTGGAGATAAAATACCTGGGACTTCGTTTGTCCTTCCTCCTACCAGCGTCCACCCTAAGGGCTCACTGGGGCCACCGAAGCTGAGGGCCACAGGACCATGTCCTTGCTGGGCTGCACCCTCGCCCAGTGACCCCAGGGACCATCTGAGGAAGAGCCTGGAGGGCTGGAGGTCACGGGCACTAAAGATCGAGCACAGTGTGTGCCTGTGCAAGTGTGTACATAAGTATGTGTTCAGGGATTTGTGTGTGTGAATTGGCTCATGTGTGCACATATGTGTGCGCGCAAGTACATATATGTTTCTGGGAGGTCTTACAGCCACTGCCTGGATAGACAGATGGACCCAACCTTGGAAAGAGGACCCAGAAGCAGGAGGCCCCACCGTATCTCATTCTGTATGTCGCCTTCCTGTGTTCCCAAGCAGTCCCTCCTGTGCTGGGACCCTCTGCCTCTGTGCATCCGGAATCCTGCCTCAGGTTTCTCTGCGCCCCCTGCCAGCAGGAAGGGCCTGTCATTAAGGATTCTGACCTCGCACAGAGGTTCCCGTGAGGGCAGGAGCATGTCACACGGCAGGCAAATGCCATTACCGGGAAGGCACCCACAGGGCATTGGAGGCCGAACTGGCCCCTGGTGATGCATTTTCGAGAGCCTCCTGGCAGCTCTTCCCAGAAACATCCATCTTGGCTCCCAAGGGCAGCTTTCTGGGTGTGAGCTAAGCCCAAACCCGTCTCCATCGAGGAGACAGATGGGTGTCCGGCTGCCGTGAGGCGAAGCTCAGAGTTGCCCTGGGAGGGTGCTGACACTTTGTTCCTTCTCCATCCTGCATTTATTTCTCCTGCAGCACAAAGGGCATCCCCATAAATTTCCATTAGTGTCGCTGCCGTGGCCCTGTTTCCTGTGAGGCCAGCTGGGACACTGCCTGCTGTGTGTTCTAACCAAAACCTTGGAAGTGGCTTTCAAGAGCCCCATAAGAACTCCCGCTCCTTGGTGGGTTTATAGATCCTGGAGACATGTTTGTGGTTGAGGACGTCCTGCTCCTCTGGCTCTGGGTCGGGATGTGAAGACCAAGGGACACTTTGCTGCACAAAAGTCCAGGCCACCCAACCAGCTGTGACCTGGCCAGCCCGGCTGCCCAGCTGCAGGAAGCGCCACTGTGTGCCCAACACTGCACATTGGGTGTCCAAGGGAGAGACGCGCTCAGTCAGACTATTGCTGCTTGGCCAATCACTCTTCAGTTGGCTGTTAAACCACGTTTTAGGGGACTCAGAGGCTGGAATTCAGATGAGATCACAGGATGGCCTCTGAGCAGTCCTTCAGGGCCTCAGCTAGAGAGTGCAATGGTGGGGGGCGCTCAACAGCTAGAACCACGGGGTTCATCATGCACATGGGTGCCAGTTGCTGGCTGTCCACCAGAGCATCCACGCATGGCCTCTTCATTGGGCCTGGGCTGCCTCACAGCATGGCGGCCTGGGAGGGGTCATTTGCTTCTATGGCACCTTAGGGCTCCAAACACAAAGCTCTCAGAACTACCTTTATAAAATAGATTGGCTTAAATTACACAGGGAGCTGGCCTAATCCAGCACAATGTATTTCTAGCCTGTTGGTGGGCAGAGCTGGGAAGACCAGGCCTATTTTGTCAGTTAGAAACCCAGACCTTTGGATCTTGTGGGTGGCACTGTGTCGCCCCTGCATCTACCCAGCATTTCAGGCCATGACCTTAGATGGAGACTGCATTTAGGACAGCAGCTTCCCCCACATCTCGGACAGGGCTGTGCATTGGCACAGAGAGAGATACTGGTGAGGGTTTCAGGAGGCAGGGACTGAGCAGTGGGCCCATCCGCTCATTAATGAGTGTTTATTAAGCACCTACTGTGTGCAGGCACAGCTTTGGGTTCTTGGGGTACAGCAGAGAAGGGGCCTGCCTTTGGGGCTTGCATTCTGGTGGGAAGATATCAACCCTAAGGAGCACACCACCACGTGAAGATGCAGGGCTGCGAGCCATAGCAGAGGGCAGGATGGGGCGACCCAGGCTGGCCGCACAGTGTGACTGCAGCCTGGCCCCCTCCCAGGCCTCCTGGGCCCCAGGGCCTCCAGAGTGTCCCCTTCCATGTTTCCATGTGTAGTCTTTCTTAGGATGTATTTCCTTCCTCACGTTTTTTTTTTCTTCTGTTTTACACATTTTGCAAGTTCATGAAAATTATTACACTAACTTCAGACTCATTAGCAAATACATATTATTTAACTATCATTTAAAAACAAGGCCTTGCTCCCCTTGGGCCCTCAGTTCTCAGCTACTCCAGTCCCTAACTGCTGGGTCCCCTGGCCGACGTTAGCCCCCAGCTGGTAGGAGCACCCACCATCCTGGGCTGCCGGCCACTGTCCATGTGGGCTTCACTTGAGGGGACAGCTCCCCAGGTGCGGCTGCCTGGCCCCAGGACCCCAGGCACCCGTGGGGCTCACCCTGACGTGACCACCTTCCTTCACCTCTGGCCCACACTTCCATTCCAAAGGCTTTGCGGAAAAAGGCTCCATGTGGTGCCAAGGGGAATTTTCACACCTGGCAACGCAAGCCCTTGCCTGCCGGCCAGGATCTGCGAGCCAGACTCAGAGTGTGGAGTGCGAGGGGTTCCACCAGGGCACGCAGAGTGTCCCCCCAGTACTGGCTCCATTCTGCACTGCACCTACTCTTCCCTTGGTAGGAGGTTTGGAACACCGAGCTGGTTCCTTCAAAGCCTGGGCTCCCCCTGTCCCAGCTGACTGCATCCCCTGCAGGTGCCGACTGGCGGTCCCTGCCGACGGGCTGCCGCAGATCGCTGTGGTGTTCATCTTCGCCAATGAAGCCCTGTCTGTCATCCTGCGGTCGGTGCACAGCGTGGTCAACCACACGCCCTCCCGGCTCCTCAAGGAGATCGTCCTGGTGGACGACAACAGTGATAATGGTGAGTGGGGCCAACCGGCTGGCTGGGCACGGGAGTCGGACAGGGAGGGCCAGGCCACGTCCCCTTGGAGGCTCCGGGAGGCTCCACCGTCCTCTGCCAGCTTCTGCCTGTGGCCGCATGGCCCTGCCTCTGCTGTCATCACATGGCCCCTCCTCTCCTGGTAAGGACACTTGTCGCTGCATTTGGGGCCACCCTATGAATCCAAGAGGATTTCATCTCAAGATCCTTAAATGGTAATCATTTCCAAATAAGGTCCCATTCTGAGGTTCTGGGTAGACAAATTTTGGGGGTAACCATTCCACCCCTTCAGCTGTCATCCGGAAAGGCCCGGCAGTGTCATTGTCCTCCATGCTGATCACTGAGACTCAGGGCTTCAAGGGGCATTTGCTGTTGGAGCTGGGCTGGTGCTCACGGCCGGGACCTCCAGGTCCCATGGGCCTCCCAGCATGGCCTGTGTCAGCCTCAGGCCCACGGGGGCGTGTCCTATACCACCAGGCACAGAGGGCTCAAACCCCAGCAAGGGTCTGGGGCTGCAGAAGCAGGACAAGAGGGGCCCGAGCCCCACTGTAGGCATTGAAATCGGGGTCCCAGTGGGCTGAGCTGCACCCGCCCCACCACTGCTCCAGGATCTTTGGAATCACTTCCCGGAAGGGGAGGTGGCGGAACCAGGGAGACACCTTCCAAGGCTTCCAGGAAGGCTGGCGGTGCCGTGTTATAGGGAGAGCTTCAGGCCCAGTGTCTGGCCTGGGCGTCAATGCTGTGAACAGCCCTGAGCTGACTGGGTGGTGGGGTCCGCGTCTGCTGGGAAAGGCAGCACAGCATACAGGAGGCTGCTCCCGGGAAGACAGCTGGCCTCCCAGGAAGGACTGGGCTCCCAGCAACAGGGCATTTACAAGTGGTCACTGGGCCTGAGGCATGTCAAGGGTCAGCAAACACCCAGAGGCATGTTTGGGGTTTCCAGTCCTCCTTGGGCACCCCCCTGCCCACCCCAACCTGGCCTCCCCATCCCAGAACAGGGCAAGCTGCCTGCTCCTTTCCCATGCCATTATTGTCCACACTGCTCCCAGCTGCCCTTTCTTCACAGCCAGGTCAGGGCCCAAAGTCGCCTCCCAGACAGGTGCCCGGTCCAGCTGCCAGGAGGAGCCTGCTACCCTCAGGCCCACGCCTGATGTCTTTTTCATACCAGCTCTAATCTGTACTATTAGACTTCGTGTTTGCCTGCACATCTGGCCACTGGGAGCTTCCTCAGGCTGACTCCTGCCTTTTACACATACCTTCATCAATTTTTAATAGTTTATTGAGTTGAAATTCTCATAGCATGAAATTAACTTTTTAAAAACGTAACAGTTCAGCTCAGGGGCATTCGGGGGGTCCATGCTGTGGTGCAGCCTCCCCACCTCTGCCTTGGGGACTTGCTCATCCTCCCATCTAAACTCCATCCCCACAAATCTCTAACCCATCCTGCTCCCCCAGCCCCTGGCCCCCACCATCCTGCTCCCTGTCTGTGAGTTTGACGACCTAGGGACCTCATGTAGGTAGTCATACAGGGTCTGCCCTTTGGGACTGGCTGATTTCACTGAGCCCCATGCCCTCATGGTCCACCCACATAGCAGGTGTTGGGATTTCCTCCTCTTACGGCTGAGTAACGTTTTACCCTGATGATGGCCACATTTGCTTATCCACTCATCCTCCCATGGACTGTACTCCTGTTTAGGGCTCAGTAATTGAGTCCCATTTTCCCCTCATAACACTTGCCTCTGTCTGGACCGGCCCTGAATGCTCTCTTGTTTGCCGTCTCCCGCAGCAATGCCAACTTCACGGTGCAGCAGCTGGGGCCCTGTCTCCCTGTGGTCTCCCAGCATCTTGGACCACCAGCCGCACTGGGTCCTCTTAAACGTGTATGAGGTCTGGATCTGGGGCACAGTGCCCCAGCCTATCCACGCCGATCTTGGGTCTCCAGGACCTCAGGCCCCTCCTGAGATGTTGGCGGGCTGTGCTGAGATGCCTGCTTTCCTCCTTTGCAGTGGAACTCAAGTTCAACCTGGACCAGTACGTCAACAAGAGGTACCCAGGCCTCGTGAAGATTGTCCGCAACAGCCGGCGAGAAGGCCTGATCCGGGCACGGCTGCAGGGTTGGAAGGTCGCCACCGCCCCTGTGGTTGGCTTCTTTGATGCCCATGTGGAATTCAGCACAGGCTGGTAAGGGCTGGCACCAGGTGGGCATAATAGGCAGGATGGTCTCCTGCATGGGAGGCTGTTGGGGAGATCACAGCTCATGTAGGAATGGATTTAGGGAATCTGTGGCAGGACCCTGGCACAGAGGAGTAGCCTGGCAAGGCCAACGGGCACCTGAGCCCAGCCCTGCGGACTCTCTGTTCAGCTCCATGAATCCAGAAAGCATCTGTGAGGAATAAAATGAGGATGTTCCTGTGAACTCAGACCAGGGAAATGCCCACAGGGCCCCAAACAGATACTAGACACCTGTGCCACTGGGCACACAGCGGAAGCAACTTCTCATCTTCATGGAAAATTCTAGATCAAAGAGCCCACAGGTTCCATGTTAGCCCCTCCACACAGGGAACATGTCTGGTGGGGACGCTGGGATGCCTATGGTGACTCAGAAACAGGTATGCAGATGACCCAGAGGGGGGACCCCTGAAACAGGAAGGCTGGGTCCTGGGCTTGCCCTTGCCTACAGGTCCTCCAAACCCAGGCTAGCAGCATCAGTGGCCCCTGAGGCTGGCAGAGCTGCAGGTCTGTGCTACCCAGGGTCTCTAGAGTGGGGTCCTGGGGTCTGTCCCCCACTGGGGTCTCTCAGGCCTGGACCACTTGGAGTCCTCTCCCAGCTCTAAGGAGCCCAGCGATTCCTTGAGAACTGAGTCACTTGTCCACAAGCAAGGGGGAGGCAGAAGGTCCCCACAGGTGCTGGACGCAGGGGAGGTTCTAGCACTCTGTCCAGACCCTGCTCACCCAAGGCTGTGAGCACATGCTAGAGGATGTGTAGACAGAAGGCAGGATGTGCCTCCAAGTGTTCTGGAAAGTGCTGCTGTGCTTCTCACGTGGTCCTTAATTTCCTCTCGGGCTGCAGGGAGGCACCCCCCGCCCTGAGCCCTGCTCACTAGAGGGCGGCAACCACAGAAGGCTCAGTGTACAGGAATCGTGCATGACGGTCAGATGCCCCATGAGGCGTGTGCAGGGAGAATGCGCTGTGTGGGGGGCGGGTAGTGAGCTCCACACCTCCATCTCCTCTTCTGCAGAATGGCAGGGTTGGAGGCATGCGTCGGGGACTGCTGCCAGGGTTGGCCATGTGATGTTTGGGAAGCCCTCAATGGTGCCAGGCACACATGTGTCAGCGAAGAACTTAACCCAGAGTGTAAACCAGCACCCAGGGGACTGCTTGTGTTGGAGGTGGTCTGAGAGTGATGGTGACTCTGAACAAACAAGTGTGGGCAGGGGAGGGCCACTCAGGGTACCAGGGTCCTGCCTGCCTTGTCCCTTCTGGGGTCCAGGTGTTCCTTTTCATAAGGCCCTGTCCCTGCTGTCTCTGCCTCTGAGGTCATGTGATCTCTCATCTGGGTCTTTAACTCCCTCTGCCTTTCTCTTAAAAGGACACCAGTCCTTGGACTTAGGGCCCCCAAATTCAGGAGGATTTCCTCTTGACCTCTTTAATTGAATTACACTACAAACAGTTTATTTCCAAATTAGGTCACACTCACAGGTTCTGCATGGACATCTTTTTGGGAAATCCACCATCCAACCCTCTGCCAGCTCCTGTGGCCCCAGGTGACCTCAGCTTGCGGCTGTGTCCCTTCTGTCTCTGCCTCCATCCTCGCACAGCCTCTTCTCTTCTTTTATTAGGGTCTTTGTCATTGGATTTAGGGCCCACTTGGTAGTCCAGGGTGATCCTCTCAAGGTCCTTAAATTAAATCCGCAGAGGATGAGTCCACAGTGAACAGGGGGCTGCCTGCAGCACCTGTCAACTGAGCCACAGGGAAAAGGGTCTAGAGCGGCCAGCTCACCCCAACTCTTCCTTTCCCATGACATCTATCACCTGCTATTATTATTTATATGTTATTGTCTGTCCCTACCAGGGTCACTCCATACAGGTATGCAAGTTGTGCACTGCACAACCATACTGATATATCTTAAGCTCCTTGAGGCATTTGGAGGCCACTTGGGAGACCCATGAGTCTGTCACATTAAAATGCAATTTTAAACTGTGTAACTTTAATTTTCTCAACTGCCAGTTATCCATTTGCAAATAGCCCTCCCCTCCCAAAATCGCCTCTACAAAGATCCTGCCTCATTAGCACATATGGCATTTGCAGAGAGCTTTTTATCTCCAAGGCACTTTGCTAACACTAATTAATTAATCCTCCTAGAGAAGCTGAAAGAGGTAAATACAAGCCTTTCATTCAGAAGGACGCAAAAGAAGACAGGCCACTCATAGCTCACCAGATGGGGTCAGAAGACTTGCCTCCGACCCTGCTTTGGACCTTTCTGTCCCTCACTGCAGGTGTGTGGTCACTGCATCAGCAGGCAGCTCATGACCGTAGCTGAACTCCAGTTCAAGGGCAGGCCTCTGGGCATCTCTTATCCTTGCAGTGGACAAGGTTGTCTCCAAGGGTGAAGTGGCACATGCTTCCCTGGGGGCTCTTTGCACAGAGAAACTGCAACTCGTGCTGGGGAGGTCACAGGAGGAGCCCATGTCCTTGGTCCTCTCCCCTCTGGCTTCATCGCCAGCCCCATTTCTCCCCCTAGGCTCCTAGCCTGCTCCCCAGGTGCACCAGTGCATCCCAGGGCCTCAGCGTTGCTGTTACTTCTTCATGGAATGCCCACTTCCCCCACCCCCTCTCCAACACCGTCAGGTCATCACTAGTGCATCCTACACTGGACGCCCTGTTTACAACTGCAACTCCGAACCCTCTCCAGGTCCATAAGGTCTCCCTAACCTTGCTTTCTTTTCACTCCACAATAGCTATCACCTTCTAAAGTATTTTGCTATTTACTTACAGGTTATTGTCTGGTCCCTCTGCAAGCCCAGTCAGGCAGGACCACTGCGTACTGTTGTGTAGGTGGCACACTGCACAACAGTTCCTGATAGTCTTTCCTGGTCCTTCCAATACATCATAAGCTCCCTGAGGCATGGGTTTTTCTCTTTTTCAGTTCATTAATGTACTCCAGTTTGTGCCATGGGGCATGGCACATAACTGGTCCTCAATGCTTATAAATGAATGTGCTGCCCACAGGTGTAAGAAAGGAAGGTCAGAAAGTGGGGCTCAGTGGCGAGAGAAGCTGAGCTATGAAGTAGGCCCACTGACACTCAGCCGGCCCACAGGAAACCCTGGAGCAAGGACAGCCCTTCAGAAATGTCAGGGGCTGGGCCAAAATCATTTCTGTAACCCTAGTGTCAATCTGGAAGCGCAAGCCCTGGTGAGCAGGGGGAGCAGGGCAGGCCTGCACCCCAGACTGCCCGGGGCATGCAGCTGGGAGGTGCTCAGACCCAGCACTCAGCAGGCAGGTGGTCAAGGGGCCATCAGACCCAGGTGCAGCCGCGTAGCCCAGGCTCCTGCCTGTGGGTGAGCTGGCCCCTCCTCGGGGCACAGGGTAGGGCCCAGAGTCCAGGCCTTCCTCATGGCCGTGTGCTTCCCCACAGGGCCGAGCCTGCCCTCACGCGGATCCAGGAGGACCGCCGGCGCATCGTCCTGCCGGCCATCGACAACATCAAGTACGACACGTTCGAGGTACAGCAATACGCCAGCGCAGCCCATGGCTACAACTGGGGCCTCTGGTGCATGTACATCATCCCGCCCCAGGACTGGCTGGATCGTGGAGACGAGGCGGCACCCATCAGGTGAGCCAGCTGCTGTGGGGGGTTAGGGGCCGGGGCCTGGACAACCTTCCCCTGGGAGAATTGCGGCAGGAGGCAGCAGGCAGGAGTTGGTCCAGGTGTGCAGGGGATCTGATCTTGGGGAGACTGGGGAGCTGGCTCCGGTCTCTGACCTGAGGTGTGGCCAGGTCAGGTGTAGAGAGAAGGAGGGAGAGGGAAGGAGACAGACACAGAGAGGGGTACGGGCAGCTGGGCCCAAGTTACTGCTGGTCAGTCAGGGCAGCACATGGTCCCCTCCACTGCCGTCAGCCTTCCTCACTCGGCAGGGCCGGCAGCGGGAGGGCGTCGGACATCACCTTGCCACATGCTGGAGGATCTGTGCCCTTGACAGAAGGACAGGCCTGATCCCCTTGAGGAAGGGTCCTCTGCATGGCCAAAATTTGTCCTCTTAGCCTTCTTGTCAGCCTCTGTGAAGGCCCACTGGACTGGTGGCGACTAGCCAGGAATTAACAGAATCTGTGCTTTGGAAAAGGGAATTTCCCCAAAAGGGAGCTTTGGGGGTTGTTGGACGTTGGCTGTGCCTGAATTCCCAGAGATCAGTGGCCCTGCCCTGAAGTCCTAGGAGGGCATGGAGTCCCTCAGTTTCCTCCCCCAGGTCTGGAATAACTGGGGCAGCAAGTCGGAGACACTCACCAAAGGAAAGATGTGGAGGCATGGCCAGGGGAGAGCTCCTCAGCTGACCCAGGGGCAGAGGTGGTCAAGTGCACCTGGGGGATACGGAGGCTTCTGGGCTCCCAGCGGTGCGGAGTGCAGGCCAGACCAGCGCTGGCAATTCAGGTTCCCCACTGCCCTGAAGTTCTTTGTTGCAGCAGTTGTTGCACCCTTACCCAGGGGATGCCTCCAGGCTCCCCATGCCCGGGGAAGGGCTCCCCACAACCCCCAACAACGGCAGACATTCAGAGTGAGCCCTGTACCCAGTTCCCTGCAGAAAGCTCTCTTGAAGACTCTCTGGTGGAGGCAGATCACAAGACCACCCCCAGCTGGGGAAATCGCCTCCCCAAGACATGTGTGGGCCCACAGCCCTGGAGGGAAGAGCGCTGCCCTTCTCTTGAAGGATACGGCTCGTACATCCCCATCTGAAGCCCATGCCGGAAGTTATTCAGCACTGGGAGAGACTGACATCTGAAGATTTACCTTGAGAAATTTTTGGCCATTCACGTGGCTGCCCTCCACGTCTAGCATGGAATACATGCAAAATGGCTCCTCCTACCTGCTTCTCATATCCCCGGAGGAGAAACTGAGCATAGAGCAGCTGAGCGAGTCTCTGAGGCCCCACAGCCTGGGCACAGGGCCAGGGTGGGCTCTCAAACCCACGCCCGTCACCACTGCACTAAACCCTCACTCGAAGCTCAGTGCAATGATTTTGGTTCTCAATTCGTAGCTCAAGGAAGAGAGAATGGAAGGCATCATTAAGGCTTGCACTCCAGGGAAGGTATTTCGGTGTTGGTGGGACCGAAAAGCACCTCCCCTGCGCCGGGTAGGCAGGGAGCAGGGGGTGCCCTGGGAAGGGCTACTGGCCCACGGGTCCACGCTGCCCTATGCTGAGGGTGCTGGCCTTGAACAATATCAAAATGGAGATATTTTCAGGGTTGTGAACAAGGTCCCCTGAGACCCACACACAAGAGGCTTCCTGGTTCTGCCTGCGTAGTGCTCTGAGCTCCTTAGTGGCAGGACCCCTCCCCACTGCACAAGGCCCCAGGGTCCTCCGGGGAGCAGCTACAATGCCATGTGGCTCCCAGCGGCCTCTCCCTGCCACCACGGAGCCTTGGCCAGGCTTGTACTCTGTGCCCAGGAGGAGTCAGATCCCAACCCAAGTGTCTGGTGGACTGTGGAGGGCCTGCGGGCATTGGCAGCTTCTTACTGGGGCAAGAGGAGCCCCAAGGAGCAGCCTCCAGGAAGGGAGACCCCCCACCTGGCACCCCACTCCTCCCTGTAGGACAGACCCTGTGGGACCAAGGCTTGGGTCACACCGGCTCACACACACACTCAGGAGCGCAGTGCCTCTGCTTTCTGACTTTTCCACTTAACACCTGAGAAGGTTTCTGGGTGCTGGGTGGTGTGATGACAGAGGGGCTTGGTGGCTAGGTGACATCCCATCAAAGGGATACTCAAAATAATCTCTCCGTTTACATGAATGGCCGCTAAGCTGATCCAGCTTTGTGCCACTCTAAGTCACACAGCAACACCCAGCTGTGTGTGAGGAGCTTTCAGATCCACCTCCCAGGATAAATGCCAGGGGTGGGATTAGGGAACGAAATAATCAGCAAATGGTCCCCAGGCTGCAGACTCTGCCAGCAGCTTGTGTTCATTGACAGTGTTCATCTGTACAGCAGGCCTCAGAAGGAGGTGCGGCCTGCTTCTCATATCCCCGGAGGAGAAACTGAGCATAGAGCAGCTGAGCGAGTCTCTGAGGCCCCACAGCCTGGGCACAGGGCCAGGGTGGGCTCTCAAACCCACGCCCGTCACCACTGCACTAAACCCTCACTCGAAGCTCAGTGCAATGATTTTGGTTCTCAATTCGTAGCCCCAAACTTTTCCAAGCAGTTGAACCAATCCACACCAGTTTTTCCACAAACTCCACCGCCGTGTGCTGCCCTCCACGTCTAGCATGGAATACATGCAAAATGGCTCCTCCTACTGCCAGTGCAACACACTCTCCCTGGGCTCACTAGTCGAGCACGTGTGTGTTTGGTATGATGCCAAAAGCAAGTTGACTCACCCTGACCTTGTCAGCGCTGGAGGCTGAAGGACACGTTCGGGATCTGCGTTTTATCAGCCCCCAATTAGGGGGACTAGGGAGTGTGTGCTGTGTATCTGTGTGCCTTTGTGCAAGTGCTGCATGTATGTCTATGTGTATCCGTGTGTGTCTGCTGAGGAGGTATATCTGTGTTTATGTAGGGGGTACATATGTGTGTTTGTGTGCATGTATTTGTGGGACCACATGTGTGTGTATCTTTGTGTGTCTGTGTGTGTATGATGCTGTGTGTGTACTTATGGGTGCGTGTGCCTATGTGTCACCTCAACCAGGCATGGGCCCTGGTGAGGGTCCTTTGCCATGTACCCCCACCTCTAGCAGGTGTAGAGCAGCCCAGAGATATGGATGCCCCAGAACTGAGGACCCCCAGCTCAGGCTGTTTTCTGAAATCATAGCAAGGATTTCCCACACAAATACATCCAGTGCCAGCTGATTCTGCTCCTGCGGCCTTACAAGTTTAAGTTCATTTGGGGACTCTGAACAATAACAAAAGAACCATTACCAGCAATCATAGACTTGGCAGAGAATCTGGCACTTGAATTCATCAGAGATGACCCTGAGATTCTTCCCTGTTGTTGTTTAAAATGAGAAAAGTATGTGCCATACATTGGTGAACTGTACTTAACCACATGCTCGTTATTAAAAGACAAATGTGGCATTAAAACTTCATTACCATTAGATTTGCGACTGAAATCTAATGATAGAACAAATTGGATTTTTGTACAAATAAAAGGATAATCTATGTTTAAAGCCTGTGTTATTCTTGGACATTCACTTCTGACTTCCTAGTCACTGGGGGCAGAAATACTTCTTTGTGATGGAAAGCAATGTTTCACTGTAGTTTTCGTTGCAGAGGAATTTAACACCTGTAGGAGCAGAGGGCGGGCATGAGGCAGACATGGAGGAGGGAGCAGCCTCAGCCTTCACCTTTGAGGCGCCACAAGAGCCTTTGGGACAAGGGGAAGCCTTGGCTGGCTGCTCCTGGAGCTCAGGGGGAAACTAAGCCTAAGCCCTCAGCCTACAAGGGTATTGTCTTTGATTTGACACAAAATCTTTCATCAAAAGCTTAGAAGGTCCTGTTTTCTTACAACATATAGACTGTGCCAACTTCTTGCTGGAGAGACATTCTCCTTTTCTGTTTTCTGTCTCTTTTTATCCTTACCACCTAGCACTCACTATATCCTTAATTCCATGTTGATGAGTGAATGTGCAATCCTGCCCACTATTCCCCACCATTCTGCCTCATTATGGCCTGCTCTGTCATGCTCCAGGAGATCACTTCCTTGGGGACACACACCACTGGCAGAATTTCATGCATACTAAAAAAAATAAAACTAGCACTTCGATGCATGATTTCACAGACACAATTGCTCCCAACACTTCTTAAATATGCAGATGTACATAGAATGATTACAGAAATAATAGTAGAGTTGGCTATCTGTGGCATATAGCTGCACAGGCTGTACACTATACAGCTTCAAGGTGTGTCATTCAGAGTCTGATATCAATGAGGGAACTGCAGAGTTGAGCAGTGCACAACCCACACAACTGCCCATGGCAACCCCAACTACTGATACACAGATAGGACAAAATAATGGAGAAGATAGGCAGGTGACTCAAGCTTGGGAAGTTATGTTCACAGCAATGAAACAATTCGTCAGATACACTTAGTTTTTTAACTCTCTACTCTGAGTTGCCTGAATTGAACGCTGGCTTTTGTCACCAGCTGATGTTCTTCAGAGAGTGTTTGGACTTGGTCTATGCTGGGTGTTTGGTGGAACCCCAGGCTCTGAGGGATGCAAAGACAAGTGTTTTTCCTAGAAGCTGGAGAAGCAGCTGTCCCGAGCCCTGGACACAGTCACCAAGCAGAGATGAGAAACCCAGGGATGAGGGGTGAGGATGAGGAAGGACAGGTGGTGGACCCATATGGGCTCCCCTGCTGCTGGCCCAGTCTGTGCACTGCACCCTGGCAGGGGCTCAGGGTCAGAAGTGGCAACCTGCTCATGTCACTGTCTGCTTCCCACCAGGACTCCAGCCATGATCGGCTGCTCATTCGTGGTGGACCGGGAGTATTTCGGGGACATTGGCCTGCTGGATCCAGGCATGGAGGTGTATGGTGGAGAGAACATTGAACTGGGCATGAGGGTGAGTGACGCTGGGCTGGGGAAACCTAGACCTCCCAGGGGAGCCCTGCAGTGGAGGTCTATGCACCTAGACCTCCCAGGGGGTACCCCGCAGTGGGGGGTCCTCAGTGGGGGTCTGCAGTGGGAGTGTCTGCAGTGGGGGGTCCAGAGTGGGGAGTGGGTACAACACGATGGGCTCTAGGCATGGAGGAGGGTATGGATGTCACTGTACATGGGCGTAGATGTGGAAAGACATCAGTACGGGTGCAGACATACATGCAGGAGATCTCTTCACATATAGTCACATGATGTACATAAAGCTTATAGATGAGTATGCACTTATAGATGTATTTTTCACTTTTATGGCGGACCAGATTTAACTGCCAGAAACAGAAAAATTCTAGCAACGTAAAGTGAATTGTAAATAGTGAAGGAAGAAAGAAAAAATGAAAAGGAGGCAGACAGAGGCTGACACCAAACCCCCTGGGGTCTGCTGGGGTGTGTGTGGGGGGAACACCCAGCCTGAACTGCAGGCCGAGCAGCAGGCTGGTCTCACGTCCAAGATGGGGCCTCAGAAGGCTGAGGCCCATGCTCTGGGCCAGCAGCGGAAGGCAAGGGCCCTGAGGCCAGCACCTCGTCTGCACCTGCCACCAGCCTACGTGCAGCTCAATCCCCCAGTGCAGAGCAGGGGCTCCCACAAACCCATCAGCCCATGAACTAGAGAGTGGTGCATGGGGACGGAGCAGTGGGTTGGGCAGGGTAAGACTGGGCATGCCCGTGGCCAGCAAGCTGGGGGAGGGACCTTCCCACCTCAGTTCTCAGGGAGCGGCTGTCCCAGGTCAGAGCGAGGCTGACCCACAGCACGCTCCACAAAAGCCTGCCGCCGGCCAGGGGCCTCTGTCTCCTGTGTTCAGGACTTGCAGGCTGCACACACTGCTCAGGGCCTCTGGGCAAAGGCCCCTGGCACCGGGCAACCTGCTCAATAATCTCTGGCTGCCCCCTGGGCCCACTGGCTCCCCTGGCCCTGCCACCCTGATCAATCCTGGGCCTGTCCGCACCTGGAGTTTCTGCTACAGGCCATGTTGTCCCTGGAGGACCAGCCAAACCGAAGGCCTCCACCCACCAGACACAGTGAAGGGTAAAAGCCAATGGGGCTTAGGCCTGAAGCTCAAGATGGAGGCTGGACCCGAAATCAGGCCTGAGAGGTGCCAACCAGGAAACTGAGTCCAAGCCAGGACTCATGGCACTCCCTGGGAAAGTGGAGGGGAGTCTGCCCTCCTGACTCCCAAGTCTTTGTCTCTCTGTCTCTTTCCTCCCAAGCCCAAGCTCAAGGCCGTGTCAGACCCACACCCCGAGTGCTCCCACCGCAGGATGTGATCACCATCTGCCCCCCACAAGCGGCCCTGGGCTCTCTCGCCCTCTTGTGGCCTCTGGCAGAAGCGTCCTTGGGGCTCCAGGCCTTTGGACGCCCCTTTGGAGAGGACCTGGGCTGCGGGCGGTAGCATCCTGTGCCGTCCACAGTGGCGCCGTGCCTCTCTGCGCTGGTGGTACAGTCACCTTCTTTTTGGTGGCAGGTGATGGTTTTGGAAGCAGGATGGGAGGTTGCCTCCCAAATTCACGCGTTCAGTGTCTGAGGCAAGTGGGTGTGCTGTGTGCAGGTAGAAGGGTGCTCCTGCCCCGTTTCCAGTTCCCTCTGGTTTCTTCCACAGGGTGTGTGTCAGGTGGGCTTCTCAGAAAGAAAGGAGCTGTGGTCTGGAATCTGAAAATGAAGGTGGAAGGAAGGGCAGAGGTGAAGGGGGGCAGGAGAGCCACAGACTGGTGGCACGGCAGCTGTCCCGAAAGATACTATGACGGTTTCACTGGTATTTCAGGAACCCCTCACCTGCCACAGGAGCCTGGGGAAGTGGTCTGGGTGGTGGGGTGAGCTAAGGGGCACCCCCAGGGGAGCACAAGCAGGTACACACAGTTCTGTCGACACCAGGGCTGCACTCATCTGAAAGCCTGGCTGGGTGGGGCACCCCTCCCTGTGACCCCCAGGTGGCTGGTGGTGGCTGCTGACTGTCCTAAGGGTTCAGTGGGGCTTTCAACAAGAGCCGTGACCCCCACCTGCCAGCTGTGACTTGGGCACGCCCATAGCCTCCCCTGCCTCTGTTTACAAATCCAGATAGTGTAGTTTCACGAGGATTAAACCAACCAACACTTGTGTGGTCTTAAGCCCAGTACCTGGCACAGGATGAGCCCTCTGAAACCCATTACTGTTACTCATGTCTTAGGTGGACACAGAGGGGAGCCCCACGGCTTCTGACCAGGAACTGGCCCTCTGCAGTGCCCAGGGGCCCCAGTGAGGCAGGACTGGCTGGGCGGATGTGGAGGCTGGGTTTCCCTTGACCTCTGACCATGTCACCTCTACTGGACACCCGTGCAAATGTCAGCAGTGAGGGTTCTGCATTATGCGCGTGGCCATGTGCGCTTCCTGGACTGCTCCCACACACGTGAGCCTCACAGCCATGCTCTTGTTGATCTGTCATTAACACAGGTGGCCCACTGGCCTCTCTGATTGATTCAGGTAATTAGAGGAGTAATTCTGTGGTATGGGGCCAATTTACATTTCTGTGATTATAGTAATGCCAGCCGCTCATCCCCTAATGAGGGAAGTCCTAGAGCCAATTAGGGGAAAATGAATCTGTCGCATCCATTAGGTTAATAAAGGTCAAGACAAGATCAAGCAGCATGTGTCCTGGTGAGGACAGCCACCTGCAGCACGCAAGCAGGAAATCATTGGCTTATCTATCTATTCCTGAACTTTCAGACTTGCTGCTCCTCCAGGCGTCACAGGGAACCCTCAGCACTGAGAGCAGTCGCTGAGCTCTCAAACCCTGGCCCTTTGAGGGGCTGCACTGACCTTAGAACATCTGGGTCCCAGGGTGGTGGGCTTTTCCTCATCCTCCCAAGAGTGGGTTTATACAAGCTCCTGTCTATACAAGCAGAGAAGTGGTATGTGGCGGGAGCGAGGGAAGCGTACCCATGGTCCACACTCGGGAAAGAGGTCAGGCACCAGAGGAGTGCACAGTGTCCCCCAGGCTGGTCCTAGGCCTTCCTTAGTGAGCAGAAGTCAGACAGGGAGGGTGGGGAGCAGACAGCAGCCCAGGGGTGGCTCCTTTTAGGAAGGGCTTGCTCTAGTCGCAGTGGGTCTGGCTGCCTGATAAGGTGAGAACGCATCCGCTCCCAGCATCCCTCCCTGCTCCACCTGTACAGGTGAGCCAGTCCTGGGGGAGAAGCAAGTGCCCCTCAGGGAGGGAGTCTCTTTCCTCTTGAATGTCTTTGTGCCATCTTTGACTGCACGGGGTTCAGAAGACCCCTTGGCCCTGCCTTTGGAGCCCTCCCCAGCTGGCCTCTCTCTCAGCCTGTCTCCCCACCTGTCATGGAGGAGCGATAGGAATTGGCTCCCAGAGCTGTTCGCAGAGTTGGTGCACTGGAAGCCCTTAGCGCCTGAAATGTGACTAGTGCTCAGTGGGTCTCCCCACTGCCACAGAGACAGCTCGTAAGAGCACTTCACTTTGCTTTATAAAAATAACTTTATTAGAAAAACACTGGGGCCAGTCTGCCAGAACCAAGTAAAAGCCACTGTGATTGTCCGCCAGGCTGAGATGTGTATCCTTTCAGAGCAGGTTTGCAAACATCCAAACGTGATAGTGTGTGTACATACATGTAACACATACATGCATAGAATGTGTACTGTGTGTTATGTTTGCACATGTCTACATTTCCTAGCTGCATGATCCCAGCCTCCTTTCTGTAGCCTGCTGTGCAAGTCACAGGGTGATGGACGATAGATGGTGTACCGATTCTTCCCACTGGCAGCCACGCCAGCACAGAGTTGGCTCCACAGCGGGCTTCATGTCATGCCTCAAGCCCCTTCCCGTGTTGGCTACTTTGTGCAGCACTGAAGTCAGTGTCCTAGTGTTGGAAACGAAATTGCTGGATCCAATGGATCACATATTTGTACAGCTTTGGTACAACTTTTCAAATCCTCCTCCTTGCCCTCCCAACACTTGGTGTGTGTGTGTGTGTGTGTGTCTATGTGTATGTCTCTCTATGTGTCCATGTGTCTATGTGTTTCTATGTCTGAGTGTCTCTGTGTCTGTGTGAGAGTGTCTGTGTGTGTCTCTGTGTCTGTTTCTATGTGTGCACGTCTGTGTCTCTGTGAGCGTGTGTCTGTGTTCTCACTACTGTGTGTCAGGGAGGCAGTTTCCCTGGCCTTGTAATACACAGGTCTGATTATAACTTCTACTTTTTGCAAACATGACGGAGACAAAGGAAATGTCTTTATTGGCTTAACTTGCATTTCTTCAGTCACTAATATGCCTGCTCACTTTTCACACATTTGTTGACCATCTGTTTTCCTTCCTCTGCCAATTTTTTCTCACAGCATTCCTCCTTTCCTAGTTGATTTTAGAGTCCCTTAGACACTGGGGAAATCAACCCTTTGCTGTGTGTTGCAGGTGTTTTCCTGCTCACCACTTTACAATATAGACTTTTATATGTAAAATTATTTTAATGTAAGTTATCTATCTTATTTTTTTAATGGCCTGGCACTCGCCATCATTCTTAGGGAGACCTATTTGAAAGACTCTTTGACCATATCTCCTTCTGACACTTTTATAGTTATTTTCCCACATTAAAAGGTTTAATCCATCTGGAATATATTTTTATATAAGTAAGGTTGTGGTCCTTTTTATTGCTTAAAATGCTGGACTAACATTCTCACTCATTCATTTATATTCCATTGTTTGCACGGATTGGAAGGAAGTCCTCCTTTACCATACCCTCGGTGCCATTAGACATACTTGTATTTATTTGGAACCTTGTGCTTTTAGCCATCACATCCTGCTTGATAGAATATGCTAATGTTCAGCAATTGAGTGCTTGTCCATTATTATTTTGGAGTTTTCTTGGCTGTTCTCTTGTTCCTCTTTCACATGAGCTTAGAAACATTTTATCAGATCTGTTCCATCCTTGCATAGGTTAGGTTTACAGAGTCTTAGGTGGCGGCACACAGCTGGAGATGGCTGGGAAGATGGTTGTGGGCCCCACATGCTCTGTGTGCAGTGGACTCTCCCTCGGTCCATATACATTGCCAACCCGGGGTGCAACTCTCTACAATCTGGGAGATGCTCACATTCCCAGTGGTAGGTCTCACCTGATCCAGAGATCCCACAGGGTCCCTCCTGGCCTCCTCAGTTCCCTCTGTTGTCTCCACCCTCTCCTCATTCTACCACATGTTCTGGGTAACTTCCTCAACTCTGTACTCCAATGAGTAAGTTTTCTCTTCAACCATGTCAGATGGCTGCATGGGCACTTGCTTGGCTTTGATCTTTAATTTACATTTCATGTTTGGAAGGCCTGTATCAACATGTTTGTGTCTGGTTGTTCTTTTCACAACAGTTTGTTTTGACTCTTGGCCTCCCATTTGTTTTTGATGAATGCTTTTCCCATATTCTTTCATCTCTGAAAATCTTAGTTTACATCCCATCCTTTTCAGCCAGTTTTTCTCCTTCCTGGGGTTTAAATTCACCCACTGGAGGGGCTAGCACCTCACCTGGAGCTGGGTCTCCTCGTGTGCCTAGTGAATTTCTGAGAGAGCTCATCTGTCATAGGGTCCATGTCCACATTCACTTGTCCTTGAGCGAAGCTTCAGGTCCCCTGGTCCCCACACCCCCAGACCCATGGCTCAGGCTTAGGGTTTTTCCCCTGAGAACCATGCTTCCTAGGCTCCAGGGCCTCCTCTCGTGACCTCTGGTTGCAGCCCCAGGGAACAACCTGAGCTTCTATGTACAGTGGGGCCCCAGGCTTCATGCATGGGTCCTGATCACTCATCTAGTCCCCAAGCCCATGAAGAGTTATAGCTTTGGCTCCACTCATGCTGGCTGGTTCTGCTCCTTCTCAGTGATAGGGAATTTCATCTTGTTTTTCATTATATACTTTTAACACTTAAAATAATTTTATCTGCCATTTCTATGTGTTTGGAGCAGACAGCAGATTCCCACACTGCTAATATTGACTGGATATCTCCTCCTTCAGTCATATCATCCAGCTATGGTGGGCCTGGTGCCACGAGGATCATGACCTGAAATAGCCTCACCTCCTTCTGAGGACAGAAAACACCCTTAAGCAGTGTTCCTGGGATGGGCTTCTGTGTCTCTGGTTCAGCAGGTCTGGAGCAGGGCCTGGGAATATGCATTTCTAAGGACTTGCAGGCGATGCTACTGGTCTAGGGACCCCACTGTGAGAACCACTCATTTAGAAGGAAGAAAAGTATTATTTCTTTTCATTTGTTTGATATGTTCAAAGTGTTCAGTGAAACCCATGGGAGGAATTTGGGATGAAAGCCCAGCTCGGAAGTTTCTGGGTGTCTGGCGCTGGGAACGGGAACATGGAAGCAGATGTCTTCACAGCATGCGTGTGTGTGTGTGTGTGTGTGTGTATGTGTGTGTATCTCTGAGAACCCAGGAAGAGTTGTTTCCTTGTCAAAAATCTAAGAACTGAGCCCAGCTAGCTCTGGGAGATGGGGCTTGCTTCTCCAAAGCCAATTCCAGTCAAATCCTGCCCCTGGAGGTGGATGCCTCCTGCAGAGCTGGAGTCTATGACACAAGAGGGGGCTCCAGCCTGTAGCTGCACCATGGGAACTGTTATTTCAGTTCAGAATCTGGGCCTGGGCTGGAGGCGGGCATTGAGCAGATTGTAAATCTTTTTTAAAAAACTGGGTTCAGATGTGAACTCTCTAAAAATGATGCACACAGTTTTCTCCCGAGGGAGTATGACACTCTGGCTTTTTGTTAGAGAGGGAAATTCTATACCGCCAAAAAGGAAGGTGGTGGGTGGTACCTCCAGGGACAGGGTACGTGGGCTGCTACAGCTCCAGCCTGGACTCTGGTACATGCATCCATCTGCCTGGAAGCCTGGGACTGGAGCACCAGGCTTGCTTCAGCTCGATTTGATTTCCTCATCTTACTAATATAGCTTTGCACAGAGCCTGGTGGGTCATGTTGATTGTACAAATGGATGATGGAAGGTGGGTGGGTAGGTTTATTGATAGGTGGATGAAAGGTCATGATCAGTTACTGGATCCATGGATTATCACAAAGCCAAAAATGGGTGAATGTTGCCCATAACTTGAGAGGTGAAGCCCATCCTCAGAAAATTTTCAAGTTGAAAACCAGTTTTTATCAAGTTCAGTGGATGCCAGCCCCAGGAGGGAAGCACATAGCTCCTTACTCCCAAACCTGTGGGTCAAGAATCAACCCAGTTATCCTGAAATCATCCTCACTGACAGGCACAGGCTACCATCCTGAGACCCAGAAAGACGTGGCCTCATTTGCTGCCAGGGCACCAGAGCCGTCTTAAATTCAGAGCAACACTCAGTGAAGATGTTCCCATTGGCTACAGCACTGTGGCTCTGTCCAGCCTTGCAGTGAGCTTCCCACTCACCAAAGAGAAAAGTGCACCTTGCCCACAGACCTGCCTCAGAGCCCCTTCCCAGATCTGTGACAGGGGCTTGCCGATCTCAGGGGGGAGGTGCCCAGGGATGCCAGGGAGGTGCTGAGGGGGATGCAGGAGTGGGTTCTGCAGGCCTGGGAACCCCTCCACTGCCATGTGCTATCTTCTTGCCCCAGAAAATGCCCTTTGCTCGGGGCACCAGGCTGGGCTCCTGTCCCGCCAGTGTCCAGCTGTCACCATTAGATGTGTCTCTCATTAAGACAGTTGAGTGGGGGGCTGGGTGAGTGTTCCACCCAGAGACACAGCCAGTAAAGCCTTGCATGCTGTCCTGCACACCCTCCCTGTCAACCCACAAATGAATGTGGAAGAGGGAGCCCAGAGCCACCCGTGGAGGTGCAGGCCTGAAAGACTGTGCCCCGGGGGCCCTGCCTATAAAGAGATAAGAGCCAGACATTAGCCACTATGCTTGCTCCAGAGCCACGGCTGTCCTGCCAGATGGGCACAGACCTTGGGCTCAGACACCAAACAGCCAGCTGGGCCCTAATGGTGGGCATGGGACCATGCCAGCCTTGCTCAACCCCTCAGAATGCCCTGCATAGGTGGGCTTACCTCCCTGAGCTCACATCAGAGGTAGCAGGGACCACCAGGCCTTAATCTAGGCACAGAATGCACTCGGGGATGCAGCCCGCCCAGCATGAGGAGCTGTTTTTGTCACCAAAAGCCTCTGCTGTGTCACCTTCAAATCACACAAGGAAGAGGTGAGGATGGTGGCAGGTCACTGATGAAACCTAATTCCTTCTGTTCACCCAAAGTGGCTGAAAGGCACAGCCCCACCTGGTTCAGCTCTGCCCATCCCACAGCATCTGTACAGCATTTCTCCCCAAGGGCTGGACCCGAGGACAAGCCTGGGAATGCAAAGGCTCACCGAGGCTGCAGGGGGAAGCTGACCACCTCTTGACTCACAGCATCATCTGATTTTGCCGAGTGGCCAGAATCTTCCTCCAGCTCAGCCACAGCATGAGCACAGGGCCGGGCCTCCAGGAAGTGACCTGAGGCTCCCAGGTGAGCTGTTCTCTGTCTCTGGGACTTGGTGACCCTCCAGGGTCAGGATTCCCCAGAGCAAAGCATCAGGACACAAAATAAGTGACAAGGCTCTTATGCAGCCCCCATGACCCTCCTCAGCCCTGACCTTCTGGTTCTTCGGAGGCTGCAGATGCCTCCCCCACCCTGGTCCAGACGATCCCAGGACCGGCCATCTGAAGGAGCTGTGTGGACACTTGCATTGAGCACTCCAGAGTCACCCCCTTTCCAATGTCCCTGGGGGCCACCCTCCATCCTGAGTAACCCTGGTGGGTGGTGTGCCCCAGCCCTGGCGCACCCAAGCAGTGGCTGCGTGACTTGGGCCTGCCCACACCAGTGTGCTCCAGTTTCCCCGTAAGTTAAGTGAGTACAGACATTTGGAGAGGGCTCAGATCGCCCCCCATGTCCCCACGTGTGTGTGCATGTGTGCGCCTGCCAGCACAGACCTGGCCGCCCTTGGTGGTGACCTGCAAGCCTTCAGGCCTCGTGGGAAGACCCAGCTGGAAATTTGGCAGCAGACAGCAGGGGCCTCTGTGGCCAGCGTTAGCCAGACAGGACCCAGGGCTGCAGGATGCTCCCTCCTGTTGCCCAGAGAGGCCCTGGACAGCAGGGTTCTCACCTAGAGCACACGCTCTGGTCCCAAGGAGCATTGGGAACTCCTGCCCCTGGCCCACCAGTGGTTTGTGATGTAACAGGATGGGGCAAACCTGGGCCGAAGCATTTTGAGCCCCTCCGAATTCTGGCAAAGAGCAGTTTGGGAGCTCGGAGAGCACGTGGATGCAACCCTGCAGAGAGTCCATTGTGTCCTCCAGCTGGGCACTTTAGGTGACAGCTTTGGTGACGTGAAGGTGCCTAGGGCTGGGGAGAAGCCCATGGCTGGGCAGGACCAGCACCACACTCCTGGCCACAGGGAGGCTGCACACAAACTAAATGAACTCAGGGTCCAGAAAAGCGTGTCATTAACCATGATGTAGGACACATCCTCCTCCCGCCTCAGGTGGATGAAAGATGAGCCTTGCTCCCAAGACCAGCCTCCCTCTCATCTAAAAACCTGCTGGCTTTCTAATAGTGGGGCAATTCCAGAGAAACATCACTTTGAGCATTCGGTGGTGTGAGGAAAGTCTGGAATGTGAGCCAGAGAAACAGCAACTTTCTTCCGAATGAACATCCTGATGGTGCCCATGACGGCCACTCGGGGCCAGCTGCCCAGCTGCGTGTGTGCTCGAGGCCACACGTTTCCCCTGATGGCCCTGGCAGGTCTTAGTCCCCAGAGTTCCCACTGGGGCACATGTCCAGGCCCACATAACCAGGCCAGCACCAATCAGACCTGCTTTGCAGTGAAATAAGCCATTTGCTGACAGTGTTACTTTGGGTCTTATCCGTGAGGCCAGGCAGCCGCTGCTGCTCTGGAATGTGCTTTTCAGTAGCCAGCTCGGATGTCTGAGGAGTTGAGGTCTGTTGGGGCTGAGAGGCGGGGGTCTCCCCCGCTCCCCAAGGAACTTTCCTCTGAGCATCTGCGTGCAGACCTCACACCTGGCCCTCCCACTCCCTGTGTTTGCTGTTTCTGTTTGGGTGGCAATTAAGTAAGTTGATTGATAATTAGTGTTTGAGACATAGGGCGGGTGTGACAGGCACATTTAGATCCTGTGAATCTGCTCCACAACACCTCAGCAGCTCTGGGTGAAGAAGCAATTTCAGAGCTTCATGCCATAGTTGGGCTCTCTGCCCCACCACAAACCAGCTGTGCTGCCTTGGATATGTTTCTTAACCTCTCTGTGCCTCAGTTCTTATTTTCATCTGTAATTAGGGTGAATTTAATCCCCCACCCACCCCAACACAGGATTGTTGGGGTTTCTCTCCAACCCACTGCCACCTTACTAGTTAGGAATGTAACAACAGAAAACCCCAGTAACCCAGGATTGCTGATAAAGATGTAGGTGTCCCAGGAAGCGCAGAGCTGATATGGCAGCTGCACAACAACCATAAGAACTCAGGCTCTTTCTAATTTGCCATCTGCCATCCTTTTTGTGTGGCCCTTGAACCTCATGTTTGTTGCCTCCTGGTCACAAAATAGCTGCCACCCCTCCAGCCCTCATACCCATATTCCTAGCAGAAAGAAGGGGAAATGGGCAAAGGGCCCTGCCAGCTTGGTCTGTCCCTCTTTTTATCAGAATAAGCCCCAGCTTCCCCAAAAGCCTCATTGTGAGACTTCTGCTTATATCTCATTGTCCAGAACTGTGTCTCATTACTGCGTCTAGCTGCAGGAGGGGTCGGAAAATCAGGGATTTGTGACTTAAATCAGTGAATCAACATGGCCTGGACCCTTAGGAATGCCTCCAGTTACCTTGCTTCACTTTTGCCCCCCACAATCTGTTCTCCACACAGAATGCAATGATGCCCCACATTCCCCCGGTAGAGTGCTATCCTTGAGCCTCATCTCAGCAATGCTCACACCTGGCTAGTTTCCACTCACCTCATGTGCACTGAGAGGTCACTGCCTCAGGGCAGTCCCCACTGCACCCCGACTCCCTCCTGCTTCCCTGCCTCCCTCCCAGTCCAGGGCCCAGACATGTCCTGATAAAAGAAAGGCAGAGAGAGATCTGGGACACAAACCCAGCAGAGCCACTGGTGGCGACAGGAGGGACACGGCCTTGTGACAAGGATGCCTGGGCCCCCAGAGGGTAGACGAGGTAGGAAGGTCCCTCCCTAGAGCCTCTGAAGGGAGCACGGCCCTATGACCCCTGACTCTTTACTTCTGGCCCCAGAGCTGGGAGAAATTAAGTGTCTGTTGTTTTAAGCCACCAGCTTGTGTCACTGTTACCCAGGACCTGGGACACCCCAGTCAGTGTGCACTGCTGCGGGCACCAAGTTCCATACCGATCCTGAGGCTGGACCCCTCCTCAAACCCCAATCTATCTATCCACGTGTGCCCAAAAGGTGGGTTCTGGGAATTAAGGAGGAGCCAAAGCAGCAAGGCCATCATCGCACCACTGCTGGCATGGAGCAGGCATTAGCCAAGCCATAGGCCATACGCTGGGCGTGAGCAAGGGCTTTTGGCATGAAGACCAGCCGAGGCCAGAGGGGTCCATAGAGTGAAATCCAGGCCCCGAGATGGCCAAGCACTCTTACACTTGTCAGCAAGTCTGTAGCCTAAACACTCGGCCTGCTGAGGTCAGGTGAAGGTTTATCCTTGGATAAGCCCTAAATGTGTGCCGCAGCCTGGATGGTGAAGAAGCCACACAAGGAAGATCTAAATGTCTGATAACTGGGCAAAGGTGAAGTGAGTTAGGGCCTGTCCCCTCTGCAATCAGAAATGACAATTTTCGAGGATAAAGCATCAGTTCATGAACTGATGCTATGTCTCCACTTCAAAAGGTGTGTTTCAAGAAGACAGTGTCTTGTGGGGTAGGCTGGGCTGGGCTGGGGTGCTAGTCTGGGCTCTCCAGGGGTTATGAGGAGAGGCTCTTTCAGAGTCTAAGAAGCTCCCCAGGGCAGATGGTGTGAGCCCTGCCTGGCTCTGAAGGCAGGAGGCCAATGTTCTGGCAAAGGACCGTCAGGCAGAGACCTCTGGGGACTAGATGGGGCCCATGCCAGTGGGGAGGGTGGTGTGCTTTCCTAGCCCCATTCAAAGGCTAAGCTCTCCCAGGAAAACCCAGAACAGTGCTGAACCAAACACCTGGCATCCGTGCCCCAGGGAGACGGACACATGAAGGTACCACCACTGATGGGATGGCATGGGATGAGGACAAGGGCGAGGACAGGGTGGGATGACAGAGCCCATGCCCACCTGGGCTTGGCACTGTGCAGGGACAGTGGAGCGCAGGCACCCACACATGGACACCCTCGCTGCTGCATCTCCATCACGGGCCAGGCTCAGATGGGCTCTGGGGAGTTCTGTCTGCGGAGGAAGCCGCTGCCCACATGTTCTGGCAACTGCAGCTGTCAGCTGGGTGCTTGGTGCAGAGTCTGTGTTTCACATGTGCTTGGGATGGAAGCACCTGGGGTGGTTGGGGGAGTGTTGGTGTGGCCGCAAGCTGTTTTAAATTAGATGACATGTTTGTTCCTCTGGCTGGGCCACTGCTAGATGAGGTGAGCCCCTCTTGGGCCAGGCCCCCTGCGTGGAACAAGCACTGGGTGGGGTGGGGTGAGGCCTTGGTATGGGAAAATCATGAAACGTATGAAGTGTAAGGCTGGTAGAATCTCGCTGGGAAAAATATACCCTTTATGGTTTTTATCCTGTAATGTACAACAGAAATGGAATTTGGCAGGAAATCCACAAGGGGAGGCAGCCCTGGGTGAAGCACACAGGTGGCCAGGCCTCCAGTGCCCAGGGAAGGTGTGTCCTGTCAGTGAGCAGAGGGTGAGGGGTGCAAGATGATATCCCAGAAGCCCTCGTCCCTCCGCGAGGCTGTCAGGAGCCAGGTCACGCAGAGACCCTGCACACCCTCTGCAGGTGTGGCAGTGTGGCGGCAGCATGGAGGTGCTACCCTGCTCCCGCGTGGCCCACATCGAGCGCACTAGGAAACCCTACAACAATGACATCGATTACTATGCCAAGCGCAATGCCCTCCGGGCTGCCGAGGTCTGGATGGACGGCTTCAAGTCCCATGTGTACATGGCCTGGAACATCCCCATGACCGTAAGTGGGGCCAGGGCAGGGAGGGAGTCAACACTGGGCCAGTGTGGACGCCCACGCTGGGGACAGCCTCAGGCTGCCCTTCTGCAGTGCTGTCTGTGATGCTGGCCCAGCCTGTGAGGTCCCACCTGATAGTCTGGTAGATGCTTTTCCTAGATAGAGTAGCTGCCAATGGCTGGAAGTGAGGGTCTCCTGCCAGCCCCCTCACTGCACATTGTGCTGACCACCATCCGAGGACCCGCCGGTCCACACAGAGAAACACATGCACACATGTATTAGCAAGGCACACAGCCCAGCCATGTGGCCCACTCCCTGAGCATTTAACACATTGTTTTAAACATGTAACATGCTGTTATACCACATCACTATGATCTAGTTTCCAACAAAGAGAAACCCCTGCCCCAGAAGCAGCCCCCACTTCCCCCTCCCCAGCTCCCCACAACCACTGATCTGCTTTCTGCCTGGATTTGCCTATTGTGGGCTTTTCCTGTAGATGGGATCCTTCTCTCACCGGGTGCCATGTGTTCAGGTCCACCCACGCTGTAGCATGTGTAGGGCTTCCTCTTCATGGCTGAGTGATGCTCCATCGTGCAGACAGATGACAGGGGGTGTTGTACCCCTTCATTTGTCCACAAACACTTCCTATTTGGTTTTGGTCCCTGAAGTTTTGACCCAAATCAAGTTGGGAGCTGCTGTTTGATTTTTAAAGTTGTGGTCAACTAATTGCCATAAATGGCCCATATTCTGGCTTTCCTTGAAAACAGGCGACTGGCTGCCCCGGCCACTAGGAGCATAATGAAGGCAGGTACTAAGGAGAGGCCAGCCCTAGGGTGGGCGATGTCCAGGCTGCTGGTCCTCCCCAGTCCCTTGCTCCGTGGAGCTTCCCCAGCTGCAGGAGGTTCAGGTATCCAGGCCCTGGGGTGCACTGGTCCTGGAAACAGCTTTTCTTGACATTGACCCGCAGGAAGAGCTAGACCTTACACGTATGAATGAGCAGGTATTTATGCCAACAAACAGAGCTTCGCATACATAGCAGAAAAGCAGCAGAAACCCTTACCTTTATGCTGAGCAATATGTCATGACATTTAAAAATTCTCCCAGCCTCCCACCCAGCCTCTGAATGCTCCAGAAGAACACACCCAGCCCCAGACAAGCTGCTGAGGCCCCGGGCTAGTATGTCTGCTTGCAGGACTCTCTGGGCAACTGAGGCCTAACCTCCTCCCCCGGTGTCTCCCAGAGGACAGACAGACCACAAAGATAGCCCTTGTTTGTGAGATGAGAACACAGCACCTCGTAAAGCTTTGCTCTCCATAAAGTGAACCGATCTGGACAATGTGCAACCTGGCAGTGGCCCATTAATACTTGAGAAGGATCTTAGCCTGGAGGCCATGGGCAACACATGGGGTTTACTGACCCCGAGCCCCACAGTGGCCTGCAAAGGCCCTGGTCCTTTCTCCAAGGCCCTCCAGGGCCCTTCACCCCCCCAACTCTCCCATCTCATATGGAGGCTATAGGGGCTTCTGTTGCGATAACCCACTCCCTGCAGAAGAGGAAACCAAAGCATGGGGGTGGGGACATTTCCAGGGCCCTTCACACCAGGCTCGCCTGTCTTAGCTGACATGGGAGCCCAGGAGCCCTGGTTCTGGGGAAGGGGATTCCTCAAACCCACTCACATCCCCAAAGGGCCTGGTGCCTGTCACAGGTGCCAGGGCTCCCAAGCCACCCTCAGGGTCCACGTCTGGCTAGAAGGACTCAGAACTCAGAACGGCTGTCATACTCAGGGTCAGAGTTATTCCAGTGAAGGAGTGCACTGACCCAGGCAGCCCTGCAGCCTGAGCCTCATCCCCCAGCGGTGCCGTGCACAAAGCCAACCAGGGGTGCTCAGCCAAGCCCAGGTCCAGTTTGCACAGGGGTCACCCATGTCCACCCAGCTGACCTCCCACATGAGCCCCTGCAGAAGTCACCTGGGCCACAATGGCCCACATTGGCATAGTCTGTCTGGCCTGGCCCAGATCCCACCCTTATCAGGCAGGATGGTTGAGGGCAGTCTTCCCTCTGGAGTGGGTGGGGTGGGGCTGGTCTCTAGCAGGACTGGCTGCAAAGCAGGCAGGTTGGAGAGGCGGCCCCAGACCTCGTGGGGCGGTCACCCCCAGATAGGCTCGGAGCCAAGGGGCGGGCCTGCTCCACTGGCAGACCTGGGTCCGGGGACCTGGTATCTCAAGCGTCCCCCTGCCTGACTTCCCACCTTGCAGAACCCGGGGGTGGACTTCGGGGATGTGTCTGAGCGGATGGCCCTGCGCCAAAAGCTGAAATGCCGCAGTTTCAAGTGGTACCTGGAGAACGTGTACCCGGAGATGAGGACATACAACAACACGCTCACGTATGGAGAGGTACCATCTCCACCCACACTGCCCCTGCCCTGCCACCCCCACACCATACTCACACATGTGGTCGTGGGCCTTGGGCAGCATAGTACACAGGCGCTGTCACGTATCATGGCACACACCAGTGTCAGCCCACACAAACACTCTTGTATCCCTGCACATGAGGGGACACACAAGTGGATAGAGACGTATACATGCACACATATGTTCATGTGCATGTATGTGAATCCATGTGAGCATCTCAAAACATCACACATATATGTGTACATGTACCCAGGCACCAGGTACACATTTGCACAGCTTTGCTCATGTGCACACAGCCACACATGCATCCACACCCACGTGCTAACCTGTCAGCAGCACCTGCCTATAACAGAGGCACAAGTACTTTCTGTCAGTTCAGGACATTCTGTGAACACGCACCTGCATGACCTCAGAGGGGTGAGCATCTGATGCAGTCACACGTGCGTAGCAGCTACATTCCCGTGCGAAAGAGAGGAACAAACACACAGCACACACACAGCACTCCTTAACTCCTGGCCCCACCTGGGCTCTGCCCTGCTGAAGTCTTCAGCTGCTTGGGGAACCAGGCACCCAGGACAGACAGCATGCATGAACCATGGCCTGGGGGCGTGGTGTGGGGTCACTGTGTCCTCCAGCCCCTTCCGGGCCTCTGCCCTGCCCATTGTCAGAGTCCTGGGCTTGAGGCTCTAGCATTCCTGAGAAAGCCACAGAGCAGGCCCCTCAGCCTCCGGAGTGGGGCCCGGGGCTAGGTAAAGTGCCCTCAAGCCTCACCTTAACCTTTGGGACCCCTGCCCCCAACAGGGTTTCTCCTTTGGTTTCTGGTCACAGGTGAGAAACAGCAAAGCCAGCGGCTACTGCTTGGACCAGGGTGCAGAGGACGATGACCGGGCCATCCTCTACCCCTGCCATGGGATGTCCTCCCAGGTAGGGGCAGCACCTGCCACTGCTGGATGGCCACAGTAGGGAGGTGGCACTGGAGGGGCAGGTGTGCAGCAGCCCTGCAGGCATCCTGATGCCACTGTAGGTGTAGCTAGGCCCTCATGGGTGGCATGGACCCCCCAGGAGACCCCCAGTCCGGGTGAACCAAGAGCAGGCCCTGGGCACCAAAGAGCCTGGGCGAACCACCCCCTGCCACCCGCTGTGGGAGTGTTGCTAGTCCCTGTTGGGAGCACTCCCCATGCGACCTTCCATCATGCTCCAGTGCAGCACTCTTGACAGGCTTTAAGTCCCAGGTCCTGGTGCCCAGACCCTGGACAGGCAGGAGAAGGTGGTGTTGGAGCAGGCATGTGTTCATGGCCCTGAGATTTGCTGGTGCCTGTGCCCCAGAATCCCCTGCAGCAAGACGGTGTGTGCTTCTTTTTAAAGGGGTCTGGCATTAAGCTCCAATGTGCTTTCCCCAAATGACCCTTGTCCCCCTCAAAGTGCTGTTGGAGTCTGAGCCACACTCAAGGGTGTCCCCCTGGCAGTAACCTGACGTGACCTGTGCAGGTCCTAGATGCTCCTGCAAAGTCAGCATGCTCCTCAGATTAGGGGAGAGAACATAGACCCCCCAGTGGGAGGGCGTCAGAGTCACAGTGGGGAGGTGTGTCACAGCGCACATCCCTGTGAGGTTGTCCTGGAATATACAGTCTCCTATGATGAGAAACAGCGCGTTCAGGCAGTGTGGGCTCATGCATGTGCATGTGTCCATGAGTGTGCATGCAAGTATATGCATGTGAGCTCATGTGCACATGTGTGCCTTGCTTGTGTGTATATGTCTGCATGCATGCATGTGACCATGAGGATAAAGAGAGGTAGGTGAGGGGAGGAGACACCTTCATGTCAGCAGCACCTGCCAGCTTATTGTTATTATTACTAAGCATGCCTGCTGGCATTTTAAATGTGTTCTGTGGAGTGCCCATAGGGCCCTCGGGGCATGTGAGGAAGGCACTGTGGTGATTTGACATGAACGAGGCATATGTGAATTTGGGCCATGTTCCCTGTGAAGCCAACTTTTGCTGCAGCTTGAGGGCACACTCAGATGGGCCTGGATTCTCTGGGCTCAGACACTGGGCCCCTCGGGGAGGGGCGGGGCAAAGTTCTGGCCAGGTGTGTATGGCGCTGTGCTAGGAGGGGCAGGAAGGAGCCGGCCAGGGCAGTCCCCAGCAGGCTCTCATACCAGGTGCCCCTGCACCCCTGGGCTGAGCATGGCTCCTCCGGCCTGGCCTCCCCGGGACAGCCCCCCTGGCCCAGCCCCAGGCTCACAGGCCCTCTCCCCAGCTGGTGCGGTACAGTGCCGAGGGCTTGCTGCAGCTGGGACCCCTGGGCTCCACCGCCTTCCTGCCTGACTCCAAGTGCCTGGTGGACGATGGCAGGGGCCGTACACCTGCCCTGAAGAAGTGCGAGGACGTGGCACGGCCTGCACAGCGGCTATGGGACTTCACCCAGGTCAGCCGGGGTCTCCTGGCAGCCCACGGGGTGGGAGTTGGGGCAGCAGGGGACAGCCTCAGGGCACAGGGGCCTGGGTCAGTTGCTCCCATGAGAGCTGGTTCCCAGTTAGGTGACTTGTCCAGGGCCTCCTGGGGAGGGGCTCAGGTGGAAGGGACAAAGTGTGTTGAGAAGCCTGGTCGTGGCCCTCGGGCTGCTGGCCTGCTGGCCTGCTGGGTGCGTACCACAAGCCTCAGGGATGAACATTTGGGTTCTAGTGAGTCAAAGGTGGCCTCCAGCCTGGGCTTCCTGCCCTCCTGACCGCTCCCTGAGGTCCGGAGCCTGGCAGCTGCCCACAGCCCCCTCCGCCCCTCACTGGAGTGTTGCCTGAGCAGGAACATCACACACGTTACCTAATCACATCTGCAGAGACCCTATTTCCAAAGAAGAGCACATCACCGGGTCCTGGGGGTTAGGACACAAGCATATCCGGCCTGTTTTCCAGAACACTCTCGGCCCATGGCGCTCTGACTAAAGCTCTCCGGCAGCCTGCTGTCACAAGCAAGGTCACGCCCCACTCCTCCCCTGACCGCCCGCCCAGCCCCAGACCCCAGGCCCTCTCCTGGCCCAGTCCTCCCTCCTCACCCACCCACCCTTCCCCACCATCCCTCCCACTGAGCAGACCCTGTGGAGGGAGAGACACCACAGTAGGGAGGCCCCACTCTCCATGGTGGGGCCTGGGGGTGTCCAGTTTCAGGAGAGGCTGCTGCAATGAGCTGTCCTGCCAGATCACAGGAGAAGGGTCCATTTAGAGGACAGGATGCAATTCTGGGTCCTCAGGATCCAGCCCTTCATGTTTGGGAAGCCACAGGGCCTGTGGAGGTGACCAAGAGGCAAATTGGATGTACTAGGAGTCAGGACAGCCCCACTGTCCCAGTCACTCAGTATTAAGGAGTGTAGTTCCAGGGGAAGCGCGTTCCCGGTCCAGGGAGGGAGGATGGACAGCCCTGAGTCTCAGGTGGCATGCAGTGACCACAGGAGCTCGCCATCACCCAAACTCCAGGAGGGGATCCATGGGCACCCATGCTGACTCGGTTTCCCTCCCCACAGGGTGGCCCCATTATAAGCCGAGACACGGGCAGGTGCCTGGAGGTGGAGATGTCCAAGGATGCCAACTTTGGGCTGCGGCTGGTGGTGCAGAGGTGCTCGGGACAGAAGTGGACTATCAGAAACTGGGTCAAGCACATGCGGCCCTGACCCCAGCGCTGCCCTGTGCCCTCCCCAGAAGGGAGCTGCCAATCTGCTGGGTCCCTGCCCTGCTCCACACCTTTTCCAGCTGGGACTTTGCCACGGCCGTGGCCCTCTTCCAGGACAGCAGGGCTCCCTGTGCACTGGAGGCAGATGCCTGGGCATGGGCACCCACCAGGAGCGCAGTTCTGCCTGAGTACATCAGCTGACAGCCAACTCCAGCTCCTAACCACGTGCCTTTTCTGCGGTATTCCTGTCCAGGCCGCTGGGACGGCCAGCCCTCTGCATGTGCTGAAGCCCTCTGTGCACCCCCACGCAGAAATACCCACTGTGAACTCGGAGACGCTGAGCTCATGACCTCTGCAGGCAGAGCCATGGCCTCCCTGGGCCCAGCTGCTGCTGCTGCTTAATGGTTGTCTAAGCCAGAACTCAGACAAGCAGAGCTGCCTCCATGGTGGGAGGCCCCGGCCACAGTACTAAGGACAGCAGAGCAGTGCTGAGATGAGGGTGGTGTGGCTGCATCAACCCAGCACAGAGGTGGAGAAGTCCACAGCTCAGACCTGATGTCCACTAGGGTCTGAGCCAACCCGCTGCCTGGGGCAGGGGTGCCTGGTCCAGTGCCTCACCTGGGGCCAGGTGCCTCCTCTGGAGTTGCTCTGCTATCCTCAAGGCAGGGGTCAGCAAACCATGACCCACAGCCCCCTGCCTGTTTTTATAAATAAAGCTTTATTGACACAGGCCACACCATCTGTTTATGTGTTGTCCATGGTGGTGGCTTCTGCACTCCAGGGCTGGAGGTGAGAAGCAACCCCTACCCACCCCCCAGGGTGTGCTGGGGCCTGCAGGGAAAACTGCAGGAGCCCAGAGAGAAACTGGGCACCAGGTTCTGCCTGTCCCCCCATTAGGCCCAGTGCCAGGCAACATGTGAGGCCAGCTGCCACTCCTGCTTTAGTGTCCCATGTGTGGGGCCCCAGGGCTGGTCTGGCCCACCCAGAAAGGGGAAGGGATGGCAGATGGGCTGCTAAGCTTCTGCAAACCAAATTGCCTGGCTCCTCAGTGCAGGGGTCCCCCAGGTGCAGACAGTGTGGGCGCCATCTTGACTTCCAAGCGTCTACCCATCCTGCAGGGGAACCAGGAATTCTTGACAACAGGGCTTCAGGCTGGGGGCTCGCAGGTACTACCTCTGCTCACCGTACTGCACCAGCCCACCCTTCCTGAGGATGGGGAGTCTGCAGCCCTTCCAGGAAGCGCACCCAGTCACTGCTCCCAGTAGTGTCTTTCTAGAGAGGAAAGGTCATTTCTGGCAGTGCCCAGGACCTCAGCTCCTGTGGGGAGTCCCCCAAAGATCAGGAGGCCCCTGTTGTGCTCTGCTCCCTCAGCCCCTGGGGGAGGCAATGTTTTCACCTTGGGGAGAAGTTCCACCAGGTCCTTCCCGGGGTCCCCACCCCTTCCTGGCCCTATCCCTTGTCCTCTGCTCTGAAGCATCCTGGGTTCTCCATTCTCAGCAGAGAATTCCATCAGCTCCAACCCAAGTCCCAAAAAGGCCCTCTCTCTATTCCAGATCTTCCCTCATTTCAAGACGATAGTGGAGGCAAGAAGCTGGGGCGAGGGAGGCCTCCGAAGTCCGTCACTAGCCAAAGACTGGAGCCGGGTCCACGAGAGTCCAGAAGCTTCCCCAGGGAAGTTATGGGGCAGCAGCCACCTGCCATGGTTTAAAATAGGGGACATCAGAGTCTCAAACCCAGGAAACGCACCCATGTTCCAATCCATTAGGCGAATTGACAGTTGCCCCCACACAGGATCCAGGGAAAGCCTGGCACCTGGAAAACAGCTTCTCGATGTCATACATCCTCCCATTAGGACGGTGGTACATTTGACAGCCTGCTCTGTCAGGGTCCCAGATGTGAGGGGTGGGCACAGCTGGGTCCAGGGGCAGTGGGTGGGGAAGGGACAGGGCAACCCAAGGTGGAGGTGCCATCTACACCCTCCCAGCATGAAGCTGTCGGTCAGTCGGTGGTCACCCAGGTGGGCAACTCGGCCCCTTGAGCAGTAGTCCCCAGCACATCTGTCTTTTCTGGAGGACCACCCAGACCCCTGTGGGACAGCTCCACCCAAAGACTCCCACCCACACACCCCACTGTCACCTCTGCTGCTGTAGCTCGTGGCCACAGGGAGGCCTGTGGGGGCCACTCCCAGCAAGGTTTGTGTCGACACGTGGCTGTGGCTGGTGGACACCCTAGTGGTAGACTCCTGCCCCCATGGCAGGTGTGCCCCATGTGGGAGCCAAGCTCACAGGTGCTTCTGATTCCGATGATGTGCAGTTGCCCCCACCCCGTTTGGCCACAATCCTAGGCTCGGAAGAGCCTCTACCATCCGTGGCCCATGCTCTACCCACTGAACTCTGACCCCTGGTTCACACTTCCTTTGTCTCAAGGCACAATGTGTTTTCTTCATTTGTTTTTTAACCACTGGTCTGAGGTTGAGGCCACCCTGATTGCACCAAAGGGAATGGGATACAGGGAACAGGCCCCACAGGTTATGGAAGGGCCAAGATACTGGCAGGGTGATGAAGCAATCCAGGGACTCACCTCCCATCAGCCAGTCACAGGACAAGGCAGGGCTGTGGGAGCCTGGGGGCCAGGTCACTTGGGGCTCAGATGACAGAGGGGGTTCTGGGAGCAGATGGTGCCCCCAAAATGCCCCTACAACTGAGATGGCGTAATGGGAGAGAAGCCCCCTCCAATTTTCCACCACTGTGGCTGAGCCAGCTGGATTTATAGGACAAGAAATCCTGGGGTACGTGGCCCGTTGCATGGCAGGGCAGGGACATGAAGGTAGAAAGTGGGACTGGCAGCCCACTGGAAGGTGGCACCTCCCTGGGCCTCAGAAGGTAAACAGGGCTTCCAGACTGGTCAGTGGAAGCAAGGGCCCAGCAGAGGATTCTCCCAGCAAGGGTGGGCAGGCTCCTCCCTGTGGCCAGCGCTATGTGGGGTCCGAGGAGCAGCACAGGGATGAAATCGGGCATGGTTCCGTGCCCACCTTGTGCCCACAAGCTGGACCACGCCAGCTCGCAAGAGCCAATTTTCAGATTTTCAGGAATTTTGTGAACCAGTTGGGAAACACAGCTATTACTAAAATTAAAGGGCACAAACCCATAATTAAACAAATTACATTAAAAACAAAGAAATACTCAAAACTCACTGCTTTCTAATGATTTACTCCATTTTATCCTAACCCATGCTTTGCACTTATCTTCATCTAGTGCTTCTGCACGTGGGAACACCCGTGCACCACCGTGCATCTCCTCCACGCCACATCTGAGATGGCAGGTCAGTAGCTTGAAATTGTCCACGGTGGAGACGTTTGCAAGTGGAAATGGGCAGCGAGCAATGCAGGCATGTGGAGCCTTGCTGGACACTGACCAGTCCCCAGTTCACATTCTCCCAGGGATCCCCCAACAGTGGGTGTCCCCAGTGCAGGAACATGACAAACATCCACACGGTTCTTTTCAGATCAAAGAAGGTCTACTGCCGTGCAATGTCCTGTCCCCACCTGCCTCCTGACAGTGCCAGCGACCTTTCTCATCATGGGGGACAGGGAAAAACATTTAAAATGCAAAATTTTAATTCCACAAAGTCTTGAAATCGCCCAAAGCAGTACTGAGAGCCCATTGCACAGATTGGGAGGCAGAAGTTTGGAGCAATGGGGCAAGTGGGCACGGACCATCGCTCTGCACAAGCAGGTCTGGGGACTTGCTCAACTCAGCCTGACCCTGCCCAGCAGCCTAGTAGTGTTTTTCTTTTTAAACAATAGTCATGTCTTAAAAGGCAGAGATACAAGCAAATAGGATTTAGTAAAGCCTAACAGCAAGTCCCTCCTGTTGATAATTCAATTATGAGGCACCTCTGCAGTGAATTTAGAGAAATCCATGTTGTTTGTTTAAAACAGTTCATTTGTAACCAGACCTGACAGCCCGGCCTCTGGGGAAGGCTGCTAATAAGCAGATGGTCCTGGTGAAAAGTGGGAAGCTCCCAGGGTCTTTCCTCTGCTCTTGATAGAGATGATGGGATCAGAATTTGAACTTGTCTGACAACAGCGTCAGGGCTCTGACAGCCCTCCCGTAGAGTGCACACTGTCAGAGCTGGTGGACCCTGTGGGAGCAGCAGGCAGTGGGATCTGGCTCAGGGAGCAGGGTCCTCCCAGAGAAGGTCAGGGTCTGACTGGGGCTGGCCAGAGGCCCACAGGCATGGGGATGGAAGGCTTCAAGAGCCAGGGACAAGCCCTCATGCAGCCCAAAGGAGGTGCTGCCTCTGAGAGGAACCACATGAAGGGCCAAACCCCTCCCTGTTCTTGGGACCACGGGCCCGAGGCCCCTGGCCCAACCACAGGCACAGAGAGGGGTGGGCGTGCAGGCTTGGCATGCCCTGGGCATCTGTGGGGTCAGGGCTGGGCCTGGGCCCATAGGGTGCTGGGAGGGGTGAGAGGCCCCATGACAGTTGACCAGGGCTGTGACATGGGCTCCAAGGCCCCGCCTGAGTGAGTGCTTGCCCACTTGGACAAGAAGCTTGGCACCCTCATGCCACAGTCCCCCCACCCTGCAGCCCCCTTCCCTAGCATCTGAGGGGACATGTCTCTCTGGCCATTCATGCATTTATTCTGAGTACACCAGACATGAGTGGGTTGAGGGGAAGGCCGTAGGGCTGTGGGAGCCCTCAGCCTTGTGGCAGGGCCCCCAGCCCTTGAGTTGGGGGAGGGTGTGAAAGCTCCTTCACAGGGTCTTGGAGCGCATCTCAACAAGGCTGACCTAGAGCTTTGTTTAGACCTGAAGCTTAGAGCTCAGTTGCTCTGCCCGTGTACCCCATGCACAGCTGGGGGCAGGGGTGGGCCCCAGCGTCAGCTGGCAGGTACTGAGTTAGCACCTACTGCATACCAGCCTCAGAGAAAGCTGGCCGGTCTGTGGATCCCCACATTTTAAACCCAAGGGGCTGCCGTTGGCTGAAGTCATAGTAGTTTCCCTACTGGGTGTTGGGGTGCAGGATGCAATTGAGGGACCTGCCCTGGAGCTCGGGGACCTCAGAACAGTGGCCAAAGGGAGGGCTGGAGGCAGGGCCAGGGGATGTGAGCCCAGCACCCTGAAAGGCTGGGCTCACACAGAGGGATCGTGGGCAATGCTGTTTCCCCAAATTGATAAGAACTGCCTCCCCCAGACAGCCCAGTTAACTAAACTAACAACTTTGACAGTTAATTGCTGGGAGAAAAATGATGAGAAGCCTGGTTTGTTACTTCTTGCTCTCTTAAGCACCCGAAAGTCATTTTTAAATCAAGCTAAGTGGCTTCTCGGCACTAATGCACAGCAGCCTGGTCAGCCCTTGGTGGTGGCAGAGTGAGGGCTGACAGGTCCACGCCCTGCAAACGTCGGTCATGGCAGTGCGGCATGCTGACGCGATCTGCGGCACTGGGTCATGAATCTCAACCTGGGTTTGTTTCTACCCAAAAGTCACCGTGGAGTGGCTCCCAGTTTGCCCCTGCTGACCCTGGAGCCCACCCCCAGGGTGTCCGCTGTGCAGTTCTGAAGCCACAGCAGCCAGATCCGATGCCGCTACATGGTCTGGGGACACCCCCCCACCCTGGACAGCCCCTGCTTAGACGGAAGCTGGAAATTGGGTGCAAGTTCAAGGGATGAAGCCACATCTCTTAGATGCCGAGTCAGGATGGAGACCACACATGTGGGAGGTGGTGGGTGGTTACAGCACATGCTTGGAGCTTCTGTTGTGTGGTTCCTACCACGCTCAGCTCTGCAGGTATTGACATTCAGTCTTCAAGCCTTTGAGGAAGATCTAGCTTAAGGCGATAGGTGCTAGACAAACAGACAAGCAGACAATGGGTATCAAAAAAGGTTGGTTATAGGACCTGGCTCCCAAGACCCACCATCAGTAAGCTGTGGACCCAAGAGAGCCACGGGTGTAATTTCACCTGAGTCCAAAGGCCTGGGGACCAAGGTGCTGATGTCAGGGCGAGAGAGGGTGGGCTTCCCAGCTTGAGCCCAAACAGCAAATTCCTCCTTCCTCATCCTGTTTCTTCCCCTCAGGCCCTGGGTGGGTCAGACGATGCCACTGGTCCTGGGGGGCCCTCTGCTCTCCTCAGTCCACCTAGTGGATGCTGATCCCTTTCGGAAACATCCTGCAGACACACAGAGATGGGATGAACTGTAGCATCTGGGTGCCACTCCCGGGACGGTGAACAGCCAGGGTGAGGCCTGCCCCTGCTGGGCTCAGGACCACATCGAGTCCCTGTGAAAAGGGACAGAAAGGACAGAAGACGGTAACCCCCAGCCAAAAGATGCTCCCCTTGGACCTCACAGGCCTGGCCAGAGATGGGAGGGGCCTGGCACCACCCAGTAAAGGCACGACAGCCAAGGGCCACTCCCGAGGGGGTGGGGTCCTGGGGGTGAGACACGCTCTGAGGCCTCCCTCCAGTTCTCGGGGCTTACAGCCTGCTGGGCAACAGCACCTCCCAGGGCGAATGCCCATGGTTTTCCCAAGCCCACAATCTGCCCAGTCCTCTGAGACCCTCCCACTTTCCTGGTGCTTTCTGGGGGAAATGCCCTCCTGCAGGGGACACACTCACCACAGCCCTCCACACAACACACTTAGAACAGGCATGTTTGAGGCGGGCAGGGCTTGGCTTCTGAGGTTTTCCTGCCCAAACAGGGTAATCTGGACTTAGCTCTGGGAAGCCAGACTCATTTGAGGAGAGTTGGGCGGAACTAGTCAGCACTCCCTAGAAAACTGTGCCCAGAGGGCCCCGGGGTCTGGGATGACACAGACGTCAGGGCACCTGGGGTCCCCTGTGCAGGCCCTGGGGGTCAGCAGCATTGCTCTGCTGGGTGGGTGGAGTGCAGTCAAGAAGCTGGTGGAGAGGCCTGTTCTTGCCAGTCCAATTATTTCTAAATGAAAAAAAAAAACATTTTTCAAATGCACATTTTATTATATGCAAACTATACTTCAATGAAGAAAACATGTTTAAAAAGTGCAGAAAGTATAATTCTGCTCAATAAATAAAAATATGTGTCTGTATGTACATGAAAAAAGGTATCCAAACAAACACGCCCAGGGCCACAGTGATTATGCATCAGCTGCGAGTTTAAGGAGAGATTTCTCATGGCTTAGTTTTTTCTATAATAAGAAATAATATTCCATCATTTTTCTGAAACATAATTGTAGCTAGAGTTGGTATCTATAGTAATTATATTAATATTTTTATTGTTAATATAAATCATTTAAATACATTAATAATGCATTGATATATAGTTATTGTAATTAAAACTAATAATGGGAATCTTTTAAATATATAGTTTTAACTCATCATTACATACAAATATTAACAGCTATATGTTATTTAAAATTATAAAATATAATTTCTACAGTTGTTTTGTATTAAGAAAATATTGTATAACAAGAAATTATTATTTTTTAAATCAGTAGAGTGGGGGCCTGGGAGTCTCTGCTAGGCTGAAGGGACCCAAAAGGTCACCTCTGGGCCGGTCAGCAGCTGGGCAGTCCGCTGGACATCACCCAGCCTGCCCAGCAGGGAGGGGTCCAGGGCAGCCCTTCCTGGGTCTCTCACACAGCAAGGCTCGCCTTGTCCCATGAAAGCCCAGGCCTGCAGCAGTGAGTGGCAGCACCCTCTGGGTGAGCCACAACCTCCTCCACAGGGGAAAATGGGCAGCAGGACCCCCCAGGCCCATGACCCCACTTTGCTCCCAAAGGCTGACTGACCCTTCATGACAAGAGGAGAGCGGCTGTCCCAGCAAACAGGGGCCTTTGTGCCCCCACCCTCATGCCAGACAGTCGCTCCCCCAGCCCCTCCTGACACCCTCTAATTTAATTCCCTGTCCATCATCAGAAAATGAAGTGTAATTGTTTTGGGGAAATGTCCTTTCTTACAGGAAGAGTAAGTTGTATGCCAGCCCAACGTCAGCCATTAGGCAATGTGATGCCTCCTAACAATCCCCACGGAAGCTCCGGCGCCCATCCAGGCGCCGACCACAGACGTGAGGGATGCCCAGCAGTCCTGAGAGCCCAGGTTGCTGGCAGCAGGCAGCAGACCCCCAGGCCAGCCGGCCTGAGTCCCCAGCATGAAGGCCGGGTGATTTGAGATGGTGTGCCCACGTGGCCAGCCACACCACCCTCCCACTCTTCCTCCATAAGAACCAGTCTCTTCAAAGCCCAGATGGCCCAGGATGTGGAAAAAGCCTTGGTCTGGGCAGATGCTGGGAATGAAGGGTAGGGCCCCTGTCCTTGACACAGAGCATGGCCATTGTGCTGGCTAAGCACGAAGAGCATCATTTACACACCAAGGACACTGAAGATGCTGGTCACACCAGAGGCTGGGAGAGGCAGAGGGGCAGGAAGGTGCCGTACAGCCCCAGAGGGAGCGCAGCCCTGCCTCCAGACCCGTGAGAGGGAAAATGTCCCTTGTTCTGAGATGTCATGGTTGTGGTCATTTGTTACAGTGGCCCCAGGACACTGATATGTACTATTTTGCCTCTGGGGGTCATGAGGCTACCCTGCAGTTGCTCAGCATTCAGCGCTGACCCCCATTCCCCTCCCAGTTCAGACAAATTTCACCCATGTCTTATTTTTGAGCATTTGGGGCCGGAGAGCCTGCTCCACGAGTAGCCAGGGCATTTCCTCCAAACCAACACACATTTGCCCCGAGATGAATTCTGATCGTATTTTGTCCTAACATTACATGAATGGCAGCACTCATGTTTTTGTTTTATATGCTCATTTCTTTCTGCATCTAAGCCACCACCCTGTTTGAAGAAATCAAAAAGGAAGCATATGTCTACCTAGGGAGCCAAGCATTTGAATCAAACTGAGAAGACAGAACAGGGACAGCAAGCAAGTTCTCTTCATACAAAACTCTATCTTCTTAGTCATTTCCTTGTGGCTGAGAAGTCCAGTCCCTTCTGTGGGAGAGCAGAGGCGTCACTACTGAGGTGAGCACCTGGGAGAGGGGCCAGCTGAGGACCCCCTTCAGCAGTGAATAGGAAACGCTGCGGACACATCTCAGAGGCTCCAGGAGACCAGAACCACGTGTCTGTCATCCCCTTAGCCTGTCCTGTTGGGCTCAAGACAGCTGCTGTGGCTCCAGCCATGTCCTCTTGGGCTGGCAGCCTCTCCAGTGGCATACTGGCACCTAGCTGCACATACGGTCTCTGCCTCAGCCCAAGTGCCCTGCCCGTGGACCCAAGACAGCACTCCATGGGCCGATGGAAATACAGATGGCAAGGCCTCTACCAGGTGCTAGCTCTCAGCGTCTCCTCCCCGCCCCCAGCCCACCTTCTGCCCTCACTCACCCCAGGTTTTCCCTACAGGGCCGGCTCCTGCTGTTCCATGATTCTTCCCCCCATCCCCCCATAGGCAGCCCCTCCTCGTGGTATTAGGTCCCCAGGCTTCCCCGCCTGTGCCACCTCTCCACGGGCAGCACCTTCTCAGCATGACCTCCTCAGGTGTTTCTCCATCTTTCCTGCTTCTGTCTTCATGGAATGTCAGCCCCATTCGGGCAGGACCGGCCCCCCTGGCCCAGAGCAGACACCCCACAAATATGTTAGTGCAATCACAGAACATCAGGACTGTCTCCAGGACCCCAGGCAATGTCCCCGCCTCTGACCCAGCCTCTCTCCTCTCCGTTCAGGAAATTCTTTCAGGAGTCTTAGTCAGAGAGCCCAGGACTGTGCTGGGCCTGCAAAGAACCAACTCTGCCCAGAGACTTTCCACCTTTCAGTACTGAAAGCACCTGCCTAGTTAGCAGTGGGACAGCAATGGTGCCAACTTCCTCCTCTTGGGAGGGGAGGGGCTGGAGCCAACTGGCCAGCTCCAAGGGGACTGGCAGGACCCTCCCATCTGCCCCTAGCCAGAGGCAGCCTCACCTACGGAGGGGGATACAGGGTGGGTGGAGCCATGCTCCACCACCTGCAGGTATTTGCTCATCAGCTCATTATGTCTGTGAAGTTGGTTGCATTTTTCATTATTTTGCCATAGGCTATATGGGTGTACTTTGTGGGCTGATGGGGGCGGGGGAGGGGGCAAAGAATTTACCCAGAGCAGAGAAACCCAAGAAAATAAATGTGTAATTAAGTATTTCTATAACCATCAAAGAGGCTCATTAACGGCACTTTCGATAGTGCAGGAAGAGTTCAAATCCTTACAAAAAACTGGACCCCTAGCGCCATCAACTGAGCACAGACATGGCCACAAGCACCTGGCTGGGATCCCGCCTCTGATTAGATCCTGTTCCAGCGTTAACCAGGACTAAAGCAGCAAATTTAGTTGGAAATCAATTCCAGAGCAGTGGGATCCACTTCAGCTTCTGTCCTCCTCTTGCAGTGCCAAGCTGGTCTGCCTGTTCTCCAGCCCCTTCCCACCAGGGTAAGGGTCCAAGCCTCAGAGACTCGGGGGCCCCTCTGCTGCTGCTCCTCTTTTGGCAGGAGACATGGGGGACAGGCAGGGGCTCCCTCTCAGGAAGCCCATGGCCCCTCCCCAAGCCCCGTCTGCACTCAGTGAGGCTCCCACCCCCTGGATGCCAGGGGCACTAGGGACTCACATGTCAGAGGAGCCCTGCGGCAGACCAGCCTCCCTGCAGAAGTGCTGGTCGGGGTGCCATGACAGCCTGGACCCCTGACTGTGGGGAGTCTTGGCTCCATCTCAGTGCCCACCTCCCAGAGAGCTGATGGCAACTCCTCTTGAGGAACTGGGGTACCCTGGGACAGTCACAGGGACCCTGTAGGTAGGAGCCCACCCACCTCACACAGGCCAAGGCTCAGAGCCCATGAGCAGTGAACAAAAAGCCTGGGCCATAGCCCACACCCTCCCCAACCCAGGCCAACAAGTCCACACCAGAGACACCCAGTGTATAGTCCTTGCCCGTCAGATGCTGGACCAGGTGGCCTGCTCAGGCACCGGCCCCTGTGGGTCAGTTCTGCACAGCACCCCCATTTCGTTAGTGAATTGTTGGCATTTAAAGCCAGGCAAGTCTTCAAATGTCTGTGGTGGGGAGCCGAGGAGCAACAGCAGTGTGACTGCAGTGGAGGCGCATGGATAGTGGATGAGGCGCATGGATAGTGCCAGCGATGCCTGCCCCATGTGGCCCGCCCAGACTACCTCCACCCAGGCAGCAGCACCTTGCACCAAGCAGGGCACCCTGCTATCAACACCATTAGAGCCCAAAACAGCCCTGCCCGAGGCAACTTAGTAAGTTCCAGGGAAAAGGAAATTTAAAGGCATCTGCCAGGAGGTGAATCTGCCAGCAAAGCCAGTTAGGGGCCCCCTTGCTGCTTGGGTATCAGAGAGAGGAGGGACAGAGGGAGGCCACCGAGCTGGGCTCCCCTGCTCCTGAATCCAAGAGCCAGCTTGGTTAGAGCAGGACACATGAGAGTTGATGCTGAGGTCCAGAAGGGATAGCAGCAAATGAGATTTCCTGCTCTTCTATGGCCCAGAGGGGAGGGTATCTGCGGAAGGGATTTCGAGCTACTTCAGAGGCTGAGACCTGGGGGCAGAACCCCTTGGGGTCCTTCACGGGCAGGGCTAGACCCGTGCAGCAGGGAGAGGTGGGGCGGGAAGCTGGGGAGGGTGGAAATTAGCCCCAAAGGCCTCCTAGCTTCCATTTCCAGCCACCAAGAACAATTACCACCACTGCCTGGGAAGACAGCCACACCATTATTGAATTTTAAATGAAGCCCAAATTGACGTGGAAGCTGGGGCAAGTATTTCATAACAGGGTAATTTTTCCTTGGAGGGCAGTTGCTACATCTAATAAACACAAACAACTCAGGAAGCAGTTGCAAGTGCAGGCATGTCCTCCTGCCTGGATCCTGCCCCAAGGCACCAGCCGGGCCCAGCTCTCTGCCCCACAGACCCCTGGACTCCTCACACACATGTGGCCCTGAGGCTTCCTAGCTCGGTGCCTCCCTAGAGGCTCTCCCCAGGGCTGCCCAAGCTTCCTGGTGACCAGGGGGAGGGATTGAGGGACACACAGTCACTTCTGCCATGCGTAATAGTGACCCAGCCCAGCTCTGGGCAAGGTGGGGTTGGGGGCTATGTTGAGGTGCTGGAGACAGGGCTCCCGGGGGCCATTTGGAGGTTGGCCACACACAGGAAATGGCTGGAATGTTAGACACTGCTAAGGTAATTAGCCAAGTAGGAGGGGAGACAGTAGATGAATATGGCACAAATTTAAAAAAGAAATAGCCTTGCTCAGCTGGTTGTTGTTCCAGGATTCAGACATGGCTTTTAACAGAACAGAACATCTATATTAATGGTGGAAAACAATTATTTTCTTATGCTCATCAAACTGTGGGTCAAGATCAGACACGACACAACATGGGGCTTCTGCTAGGAAGTGGCCACGTGTCCGGAGAGTATCATCGAGATGCTCGTGCACACAGGTCCCTGGGAGGCGGCCCCTTACCCCTCACTGACAGCAGCCTTGTCCGAGGAGGGGCTCTGCAGACACAGAGACAGAACTGCCCTGCAACCAGACACCTTATCTCTTAATTGCTGTTTTCCTGACTGGTTTCCATTCTCTTCTGCACTGGACCTGAAGGATGCAGGATGGGCAGCCCTCTCCCCAGCGCCAGACCTGATCCACATGGCTCATGCCAGTCCAGTGGAGATGACTGTTCCCAGGCTGCATGACAGGTCGGGGGCCAACACTGGGCAGGGGCCCCGCAGAGCCACCCTGCCCTGGCCAGATCTGAGCGCATGGTGCTGGGGTTTTGGGGGTGCCCTGGACATCCACGTGGTCAATGCCCAGATTCAGGTGGAGAAAGGAACAGTGACTGTGTCGTCCTGAAGCCAGCCAGCTTGCTGCCGCCTGCCCTGCCATCCACTTCCGAATGGAAGCCTATACAAGCCACCTCTGGAGCAAAGGTAGTGGCAGATGATTAACGGTCGCGATGGGGGACTGTCCTGGATGATCCGTGGGCCCACCAGTGTCACCACAGGGGTCCTCACAGGAGGGAGGGACAGGGCAGTCAGATGTGGAGGACAGAGGCAGTGGCTGGAGTGACACCCCACCCCAACAAATCTACACGTGCCCACTTCCCCTCCCACGTGAATTAAAGCCCCACTGGTTCTCTGGGCTGAGTGGCCGGGGACAAGGCAGACTGTCCAGTCCTACCCCTCCCACTTCAGTTGGGGTCCTCGCTAGGGAGGCCCACCAGCTCCCTCCACACCTCCCTCACCTGGGGGCACAGGCTGACTCTGGGAGGCCTGGGGGTGTGCAGCACGGGTGGGCTGGAGAGGGTGGGCTGGACAGCTCTCCGACCCAGGACCTGTGGACTCCTAGGAAGCTCATTGGCTAGGAGGCATTTTGAAATTGTAGCCCCAGCCTGAGAATGTTTTTCTGATGTCTGGTCTGAGAAGTCAGTGGAAATGTACCTCAACCAGGTTTTTTATGGGTCTCAAATTGACAAATAAAGGCTGTGGGCCAGGGTCCCCCTTCCCCAGGGCTGGACGGCTGTCCAGGAGGGACGTGTGTACGCCAGGGGTAAGTGGATTTTGACATGGGTAGCTGTCCACATAGTGAGCGGGAACTGAGGAGCCACATGGGGAGGGGGCTGCTAAGAGACTGGCAACAGCACAAAGCCACCACCCCACAAGCAGATGGACAAAGGGGCAGAGGGAGGGGACAGGCTGGCCTGAGGGAGCTGCCCACCCAGCAGGGTTGCCTGTGAGGAGCCTGGAGTCAGGGCACTGGGTCAGCTCTGGGGACACATCCATTCACACGGGGACGCTCCCCATAAACACACCTGTGATCTGGGGACACTTCACACCACTGAGCCCTCACATACACCTCCCACCCAGGGCCTGCCATGCAGTCAATGAGTTTGTAGCACTGAAGACATTACCAAGCCTTAGCTTGAGTTAGTTTTTAAACCATTTTTTTAGACTTAAGATACACAATTAGTACCTTTTCAGTGAAAGTATACTGTGCAGTATTTGCAATACCACTCACTAGCTTGAAAAAATTCAGGTGAAACCCACATAAAATTTCACCATTTTACAACACAATTCAGCAGCATTTGGTACACTGTAATGTGTGAACACTGCCTACATCCAGTTCAGATCTTTCTGTCACCCCTGCACACCAAGGCCCCAGGCCACTGGAGGGGCTCCTTGGAGACCAAAGTGGCCGACTGGCCCCTACTCATGGCACTGCTGTGAGATCTCTGCTTCTCTGGTGCTGCAGCATGGAGGACTGGAGGCTGCAGGGCAGCTAGGGTCTCCCCCTTCTTGGCTGGAGGCCCCTCACTCCCGACATCTCCAACAGTCCCTACAAACCCACATAAGCTAGCATCACTCCTGCGACCCCTCCGCCCTGAAAGGACTTTAAAAGGAAATGGGGGCACTCCTCCCAGGCCGGCAGCTGCCCACACCTGCTCTGCACAGGGGCACAGAAAGGGTGGACAACCTGGCCTCCAGCTGTAACTCCCTCTGATGGGGTGCACACCTCCCCCTGGGACTCAGTGCCCTAATGCCCATGTGTACAGAGATAGAGGGTGGTTCCAGGGACAAAAGTGTCTTCTGCAGGCAGGCCTGGCAGGGATGAGTGTCTTATGCCCCTGCCCTGTGCTTCCACTGAAGACAGAGCAGGACAGACAGCCTTCCAGTCACTCCTGGAACAGTCTAAATGCAGGAGGAAGGTCCCCGGATTGCCTCAGGGGAGGGTGTGGCCCTGCCCATCCGGGAGGCAGGGGGAGGGGGCCTGTTGAGGCCATTGCACTGCACACCTGTGGCCCTGTGGGGCTGGGGTCTTTCCTGCAGTCCTGCACCTTGACCCCCCACTCCAGGCTGCAGAAAAGGAGGCCCTGGGCAGCAAGGGAGGCCAGGTACACAGTGGGCATGGGCAGGTGGGGAGGCGCCTCCAAACATGGCCAGCTCCACAGACCCCAGCCTGTGGGCACGGGCCCCACCCACCACATAAGAGTTGCTCCCCTACATTAGCTGTTTATTTGGGGGGAAGGCAAAAAATCAGCTGAGCGTGAAGTGCTGCGCACAGAGGTCGTCCCACCGGCCCAGTAGGCCCTGGGCTGGGATGAACTCCAGTGGCACTGACTCCGGCCCCTTCTTCTTCAGGTCCCGCTCAAAGACCTGCAGGGGACAGGCAGCCAAATGGACAGGAGACACTCTCATACTGTGGGGCCCGTGTCTGCCCGGCCCCTGGTGTCCCCACACCTCACCTCGAACGCAGTGAGTCCCAAGAGCGGTGCAATGCTGACCTCGGATGTGGACAGTGCCTGGCTGATGACGCCAGCGGCCCTGGACACCTCTGGGTGGTAGTGCTGCTGCAGAGTCTGCAGGGAACGCGGGATGTCACCACCCGCTGCACAGGGACGGTGAGGTGGTACGGTAGGTCCTGTGCAGCAGAGTGCCCCACCATCTTGACAGCCAGTGTTGGGGCTAGAGCTTGAGTCCAGGAAGAGGCAGCGTCTCCCCCCCACCCCTTCCAGGCAACCAGGGTGACAGGTGAGAAGGGTAGGGTGGGGGGTGGGGGAAGGGTGGGCTGCAGGTTGGGGCATGAGAGAGAGGTGTCCAGGTGGGACCCGGGGGAGGTGTACCCACCTGCAGCTCCCACAGGGAGCTCTCCAGGGCTCGGCTCATGGCAGGGTCCTCTTCTTCAGGGTCATAGGGGTCGGTACCCAGCTCTGCCAACAAGACCCAGACCCTGGCTGCCACCTGCCCTGCACACCAGCCCCTCAGCCAGGCCTCACTGGGACCCCATGCGGCACTCACCTGGGCCCTGAGGGCGGTGCACGAGGATGTGGCAGGCCGGGTGTCTGCGCAGCAGGTTGCAGATGAAGGGCAAGACCATGAGCAGGGCCTCAGGGGGTGCCGTCAGGGCCAAGCGGGACAGGCGCTTGGCAAAGGCAGCCACCAGGTAGGCAGGCAGGTGACTGGGCAGGGCAGTGGGTGTGAGACCCCATCCCTCTCCACACCAGCCCCCAGCCCCTCTTCCTGGCCCAAGGTTGCAGCATCGTGGGGCAGCTCAGGGTTGGGGGACAGGTGGCCTGCTGCCCCTGCCCTCCCTGGGCACTCACGAGGAGGACAGGAAGAGATCGGCCAGATGGAAGAAGCGGGCCCGATACTTGACATGAAAGATGGATGGGTCCAGGAGGCCATAGAGCTTCCGGTAGAAGTCCGGGTACTCCCTGGCGGGGGGTGGTTAGGGGGAGGAAGGGAGGGTAGGCACGTGAGTGGGAACAGAACCATGGGGGGTGGAGAATAGGCCAGGGCCCCAGGGAGCCAGAGATGCCAAGGGCTCAGATCCCCCTGCCCACACTACTGGGAGACCAGAGAGCCCCAAAACCTGCTGAGCTCTGGGCAGAGCATGGACCGGGGTGTGGGGCAGGGAGGGGACACAGGAGAGAAAGGCATGCCTGGAAGGCACTCACAGGTTGTGCTCGTGAATCAGGATAAAGAGTCCATTCAACGCCAAAAGACTGACAGCGCCCCCTGCAGACAAACATCGGCCGTGAAGCCCAGTACCACCTGCACCCCAACTGGGTATGAGCAGGGCAGAGATACGGGAGCCCCACACGAGCCACCCCATTTCAACCTAGCCGCAAGAGGGAAAGAAGCTCCAGTACATACTCCTAGCCATGGCGCCACCAGCTACACAGCTCCAGGATCCCAAGAGCAGGACTCACCCCCCACCTGCTGGGCGTTCCCCATTTACCCATGTTGTAGGCATGGGTGAGGAAGTCGATCATGAGGCTTGGCTGGGCCAGGTGTGGCAGGATGGAGTCATGCATGATCACTAGTACCTTCTTGCAGAGGCTGAGCGGGAGCTGGGCAGAAGCAGTGGGTCAGGGTGCAGCCTGCCCCCTGCCACCGGAGAACAGCATGGGCTGGGGGCCCAGATGCGGGGTACCCACTACCCCCACCCACCCTACCTTGTATTTGAGGAAGCTGAGCCACATCAGCTGGAAGGCCTTCTTGTGCTCCTGCAGGGTTGGGGGTGATGAGGCTACATGTACCTTCCCCCATCCCAGACCCCAGCCTTCTTCTGCACCTGGAACCCAAGGACTCCCAGTGAGACCAGAAGAAACACCCAGTCTTAATCAATGCCACAGAAGAACAGACAAAAGCCTGCGGGGATGACCTCAGCGACAAGCGGCCTTCTGAGGGATCTGGGTAGGCCACCTCTGACCTCTGGGAGTGGGCACCTGCAGGCCTCCTCTCCCCGGGGCCTCATGAGCGACTCCTGTAGCTGTCTAATCCAGGCAGGAGGTAGCTGGCCTCTCCTCATGTAGCCACATACTGCCTATGTCTGGGGCAGGCAATGCCCCAGGATCGGGCTTTTCCGCAAGAAGCCACCTGCTGCCCTGGAGCATCTCACCTTCAGGTGAGCCACCTTCCACTTGTCTGACAGCTCTGCAAGGAAGGCCAAAGGTCACTCGAAGCATAGAAGGGAGGCAGCAGCCCATCTGGCTGCAAGGCTGTGGGCTCTGGGTGCCCTTGCCCGCCAGGCCACTCGCCCAGGACACTTACCAGCATGCCTCACATAGAAGTTGAGTGCTTCACTCTCCTGGTGGGGCAGACTCACAGCGGACAGCAGCGTGAAGGCATTGTTCCAGAATGTGAGAGGTACCTGCTGGAGGCCTGGCCTGAGCCCCTTGATGCCTGCTGCCCCCCCTTTCCCCCAGAGATGGGGCTCCCCCAGAGATGGGGCTCCCCCAGAGATGGGGCCTGGCCAGCTGACCTCAGGGTGTCCATTGGCGACTTGAACCACAATGTCTGTGGCCGCTTGCATCGTGTGGTAGCGGATGTCATCGTGTTCCAGATACTCCCGAAACTGGGAGAGGAGCAGCGAGTGGTCCTCCTCTGGAGAGAGCACGCCTTCCACCACAGACTGGGTGCAGGGCAGGGTGGTGAGGAACTCACCCATGCCCAGGACAGACCAGCCCTGGGTCAGAGCTCACAGCAGCGTCCAGGCAGGCTATGAGAGTTCCCACTGAGCCCCATAACCAAGAGACTGCCCAGAAGAAGCATCAGACCCAAAGGCCCCCTCTGCAAGGCCCCTCCCAGCTCTGGCTAGTGTGGTCCTCTGGGCCCCCACCTTGAAGAGCTGGCGGGGGAACAGATAGTTGCCTTCCCACTTGGGTTTCTCCAGAGGATGTGCTCCTTCCAGCTGCACGAACTTCATGAGTGTCCCGAGAGCCAGCTCCTGGAAAAAGTAGTTGAAAAGGTGGGCATCCCTAATCACACATAATCCCCCACTGCAGACAGGCCCACAGAGCTCCCACAGCATTTAGGCCTGGATGCTGATGAGATAACACTCCTGTGAGAATCAAAACACAGAGCAAAGCCACTTCTTCGAAGACTGGCTGAGAAAAGGAAGGAAGCATCCTGACCTAGACAGTGAGCATGGAAACAGGTGCCCACAGCCACAGCCCTGGCCTCTGCTGTGTGGTGAGCCTGGGAGAGCAGGAAAGGGGCAAAGACAAGGCACAGCCACTGACCCCAGGGCTCACCTGGACCTGAAAGGAGGGGTGAGCAAGGAGCTCCCCCAAGCGGTTGCAACAGCTGTGGTAACGGTGCCTCATCCACACCTTGTACTTCCTTGTGGCCCTCTGGGACCCTGCAGGCAAGGCAGGGTAGTCAGCCCACACAAACACCACACATGCCAGGCTGGGCCCAGCCGTCCCCCATCACCCTCCACTAAGCCAACCAGGGAAGTGAGTGAAAATGTGTCACCATGGCTCCAGACCTGGGGCTGGACCAGCGCATTCCCCCGACCAAAGAGAGCACTGCTTCCCCAGGGGCTGAGTCTCCATCCCCTCACTTTACCCTAAGACCTGGACATATCAAGGAAAAGGACACACAGCCACAGCTCCGTGTGATTTTGATGGTCAACATTAAACAGCCTCAAATCCCACAAGTGGTACAAAGTACAAAAGAAAGCTCATGCTCTGCCCAACCTTCATTTACACTTAGCCGTGGGGGGGTCTGTCCTACCCACCTCACCAAGCACAATCATCCGTTCCCACAGGGGGCTGGGTGTGATGGAGTTTTGGGGAACTCATCCCATGTTGACAAGGTCTGCCTCCAACTTTGTGAGATGAGGGCCTGGGCCCAAGAGCAGCCTGAGGCCCTGCAGGACACTCACCAGCCATGACCATCTTCTCAGAGGGCAGTTGGCCCACGAACAGCTCTCCCCGCTCCAGCAAGGCCCCAAAAAGGCGGCTGCATGCGCGCACAGCTTCCTGGATCTCCCCTTGGTCCTCAGACTGCGGGGAAAACCAGTCGCAGGGTGCACCGCTGAAAACTTATGACCCCTTTCCTCACCAGGACTCCAGCCCAAACGCCTTCCACCACAGACTGGGTGCAGGGCAGGGTGGTG